>NC_087267.1:44532216-44843716 GCF_015220805.1 Pogoniulus pusillus
AACACCTCCAGGGATGGTGACTCCACCACCTCCCCGGGCAGCCCATTCCAATGCCAATCAGTCCTGTGCTATGTGAGCAAGCAGAGCCCACTGGCAACAGACCAGGACTCAGTACCTCCTCGTGAGCTAGCAGTGTGCTTGCAACCTCTAGGAACTCACCAGAGCTGAGGATGCCCAGCCAGGAGAGTGATATCCCATCTGATCTCCCACAGAAATCTCTCTTTTGCCTTCCATCATGCCTGGTGGCACTCCTGGGCACTCTGAAGGAACAAGAAAACATCAGAAAACATCTCCTTGTGACAGCTACACTGTGGTCTCTGTTAATTTGCAAGCAAGTCTTGGGTCCCAGGTGCCTCATTGACTCCTGCTCATACCCTTTGCTCTCTGGCAGGGGTTGCTATGGCTTTGTCACTGGGATGATTTGCTAGCTACAACTTTACAAACATTTGTGACCTTGTCAGAATGACAAAAATTTGCCTTTTCTTTCTTCCCCCCCACCCCAAACAATAACCAATCCAGCTTTTATCTGGCTTCTACTTATTTATTTAGTTTGATAAGGTTGCAGTGAGCTGCTGCAAGCTGTGGAGCTGTTGTCATTCTTCAGGCTGCATTTTCACTCTCAGCTGAGCACGCTGCAGAAAATCAGAGCTCCTGTGTCCTTAGGCTAAAGAATAAGGAACTTCTCTGACTTTTCCTGGCCTCACAAGTTCTGTCTGGGTAGATAGAGGTAGTAAAAGGTCTGTGATGTGGCCTTACTATAGATCTGCTATCTGGCAGCCCTCCTGGGAAACCAGAAGAGCGATTACACCTGCTTCTCAGTAAGCCTCTGCAAATATCAGGCTGCAGTGTAAATGGAGGAGCTGCAGCCTCCTGTGAGCACTACTCTGGGGAGAACAACACTCTGAACAAAGGTGCCTACTGGGGAGCTCTGGGTCTGCTGAGCACACTGCAGACTGAGCTTGAAACAAGCCAAGGCAGGGCCAGTGCTCTGATCCCAAGGGCAGCTGGCACAGCATGGCTTGTGTTCATACCACTGACCTCTCCTTTCCCCAGAACACAGGGACTTAGTCTGTTATTCATAGAGTCATAGAGTCAGTCAGGGTTGGAAGGGACCACAAGGATCATCCAGTTGCAGCCCCCACTTCCATGCCCAGAGAGACCCTACTCTAGAGCAGGCTGGCCACAGTCTCAGCCAGCCTGGCCTCAAACACCTCCAGGGATGGGGCCTCAACCACCTCCCTGTTCTTTCTATTGGGAAAAGCTCTGGGCTGAGGCAGCCCATGAGCTGTGCTTGAGTGTGGTTCAGGAAAGTGTTGTGTGGACACAGCCAAAGTGTGCTAGTTTGAGGCTAGCTGGAATATTTTGGTGAGAAGAATTAGATGATAGGCTGTGAAAAGGAAACAGTGGTGATGTCTACTGCACTCATAGGCTTGCTGAAATGTATAACAGCAAGAACATATAGATAACACAGCTGGCTCTGGCTGCCTCCCATCTCTCCCTAACCTGATGTTTATGTAGCTAATCCATTTGCTTCCTAACCCCCCAGGCTGATTCTCCAAACTTACCTTGGATGTAAAGTAGAGAGGTGGAAAGGAGGTGGAAGGGTGTTTGGGAGCTCCTCCTGGGGACTCAGGTTTCTGGGGGGGCCTCAGTGCTCTGAGCTTTATGCTTTCTGGATTTTTCTGCATTACACACAGAGGTTGGTCTTAATCAAGGCAAGAGGAAATGGCCTTAAGTTGTACCAGGGAAGCTTTTAGGTTGGATACTAGGAAAAAAATATTTGCTGAAAGAGTGGTCAGGCATTGGAACAGGCTGTCCAGGAGATGGTGGAGTCACCATCCCTACAGGTGTCCAAAAAAATGCAGATGTGGCACTTCAGGATGTGTTTTAGTGGGCATGGTGGTGTGGGTTTGACACATTGCCATCTTAACCCTCTTACTGTCAATGGCAGTGAACAGGCACATCCAGGACATGACTCAGTCCAAATGTACCTTTAAAATATAGACTGTGTTAAGGTGGCAAGAAACTCAGCCTGGCAGGTATCTGTGACCACCCCAAAAATCACAGATGTTAGTAAAGGCAGCACTGGCAGAGAGTTGCTGTCTACAACTACCTGAGGGGTGGTTGTGGCCAGGAGGAGGTTGCTCTCTTCTCTCAGGTGGCCAGCACCAGAACAAGAGGACACAGCCTCAGGCTATGCCGGGGGAGATTTAGGCTGGAGGTGAGGAGAAAGTTCTTCACTGAGAGAGTCATTGGACACTGGAATGGGCTGCCCGGGGAGGTGGTGGAGTCGCCGTCCCTGGAGCTGTTCAAGGCAGGATTGGACGTGGCACTTGGTGCCATGGTCTGGCCTTGAGCTCTGTGGTAAAGGGTTGGACTTGATGATCTGTGAGGTCTCTTCCAACCTTGGTGATACTGTGATACTGAGTCCTGCTCGGGATCATTAGATTGCTTGTCCTGTAATTCATAGCTGAAAGGACAGGTGTAAGTGAGCTGGAAAAAGGCAGCCTGGTAAGTGCAACTGTGGGTACCAGAAGTCAGCTTGTTTGTTTTTAGAGCCTTTCCATGTTTCTTTAATTTTTAAAGATTTTTTATGAGCATATCATAGAATCATAGAATCAATCAGGTTGAGAAGAGACCTCCAACACCATCCAGTCCAACCTAGCACCCAGCCCTAAACAATCAACCAGACCATGGCACTAAGTGCCTCAGCCAGGCTTTGCTTCAACACCTATAGGAGCAGTGACTCCACCACCTCCCTGGGCAGCCCATTCCAATGCCAATCACTCTCTCTGCCAACAACTTCCTCCTAACATCCAGCCTAGACCTCCCCTGCCACAACTTCAGACTGTGTCCCCTTGTTGCTGCTTGCCTGGCAGAAGAGACCAACCCCACCTGGCTACAACCTTCCTTCAGGTAGTTGTAGACAGCAATGAGCTCTGCTCTGAGCCTCCTCTTGTGCAGGCTGCACACCCCCAGCTCCCTCAGCCTCTCCTCTGCAGATACTTTATCCCTCACATAGCTCCCATCCATCCCAAAGTAGTGCTCAAAACGAGGAATGCTGATCTGGATCTACTCTTGAGGCTTTGTTAATGTCAAAGTGGATTCCAAGTTTAGAAACAAGTGTAAGCCTGGTTTCTGTCCTAAGTCTTATCTTCCTCCACAGCATGAGCTTTCCACCAGCTTCCTCCAGAGCTCCAGGGAACACTCTGCCAGTACCAATTTCAGGAATATATTCTTCCCTGGAGGAGTTGTGAAGCCTTTGAGCAGGGCCCAGGGAAGTGGTAAACTTTCCATCACTGGAGGTATTTAAAAGCCATTTAGATGTGGTGCTTAAGGTGTTTTAGAGGTGGACCTGGCAGTGCTGGGTTGACAGTTGGACTTGGTGATCTTAGAGGTCTTTTCCAGCCTAAATGATTCCATGATTCTCTCTTCAATTGCTCTCTTTAGCCCACCACCTCTAGCTGGTGTCCACTGCCACTCTTCAGCATGGTCTGAACATGTCCTGATAAAACAAGGCTGATCTCAGTGCTGGCAATGCAGAGCTATGCAAAGCTGTCAGATTGAGCAGGCTACATCTGCTCCCCTCCTTCACCGAGTCCCTCTGTGCCCAAACTCATTCCTGGTAACAACACAAATAAAGACCCAGACACTGACAAAACAAAGGTGGTTTTGCTGACATCAAGCAGCCTCCAGCAGGGTGTCTGGCTCCTGTTAACCCTCGATCCTTGCTTGTTGAGTGCCCCTCATTGCTTCTATATAGAGAACAGCTCTGATCTGTCCTGGGACACTCAGCAGCTTTCCTGGGCCTGAAGTTGCCAGCAGCCCTGGCTGGCTATAATGCAGGATGCTCTCAAAGCAATTATGGCCTCTCAAAAAAAAAAGGGTAAATGCAAATGTTACAGAGAAGGTCATTTCTAACAACATGTAGGGAGGTTTTGCAATCATTTAAACAGAGATCTGCCAAATACCTGGAGTTTGTCTCTGTATTTTATTAGAGTTGCTCACTTTGGGCTTGTGTAATTGTGCAGGGACTAAGTTTTGGTTGGGAGATCACAAAATCAGAGAGTGCTGGAACTTGGAAGGGAGCTCTGGGGCTCATCAAGTCCAACCCACCCTGAAAAAGCAGGTTCATATGGAGCAGGCTGCTCATGATTACAGTTGTCATAGAATCATAGAATCAACCAGGTTGGAAGAGACCTCCAACATCATCCACTCCAACCTAGCACCCAGCCCTAGCCAGTCAACCAGACCATGGCTCTAAGTGCCTCATACAGGCTTTGCTTCAACACCTCCAGGGACGGCAACTCCAGCACCTCCCTGGGCAGCCCATTCCAATGCCAATCACTCTCTCTGACAACAACTTCCTCCTAACATCCAGCCTAGACCTCCCCTGCCACAACTTGAGACTGTGTCCCCTTGTTCTGTTGCTGGTTACCTGGCAGAAGAGACCAACCCCACCTGGCTACAGCCTCCCTTCAGGGAGTTGTAGACAGCAATGAGGTCAGCCCTGAGCCTCCTCTTCTCCAGATGGGTTTGGAATCTCTTCAGAGAAGAAGACTCCACAGTGTCTCTCAGAAGCCTGCTCCAGGGCCCTGGTACTTTCACAGCAACTTTTTTCCTTGTGTATTTGGAACTTAGAATCATAGAATCAGAATCATAGGATCAGTCAGGATTGGAAGGGACCACAAGGATCATCTAGTTCCAACCCCCTCTGCCATGGCCACAGACACCCTACCCTAGATCAGCCTGGCCACAGCCTCATCAGGCCTGGCCTTAAACACCTCCAGCCACGGGGCCTCAACCACCTCCCTGGGAAACCCATTCCAGCCTCTCACCACTCTCATGCTCAACAACTTCCTCCTCACATCCACTCTGAACCTCCCCACCTCCAGCTTTGCTCCATTCCCCCCAGTCCTGTCACTCCCTGAGAGCCTAAAAAGTCCCTCCCCAGTTTTTTTTAGGCTTCCTTCAGATCCTGGAAGGCCACAAGAAGGTCACCTTACAGCCTCCTTTTCTCTAGAGAACTTCTTGTATTCCAGTTTGTGCCCATTGTCCCTTGTCTTGTTACTGGGCACCACTGAAGAGTCTGGCACCATCCTCTTTCTCTCCACACTTTAGCTACTGATAGACATCAAGATCCCCTTCAATATGCATTTCTCCAGGCTACACAGCACAAGGTCTTTCAGCCTCTCCTCCTCACAGAGGTGCTCCACTCCCCAGATGAGATGTTGTTGCTTTAAAATATTACCAGTGTTTGCACATTTCATTGAATCATAGCATCAGTCTGGCTTGGAAGGGACCACAAGGACCATCTAATTCCAACCCTTCTGCCAAGGGTAAGGACATCCTACCCTAGGTCAGATCACATTTCACAGTATCACAGTATCACCAAGGTTGGAAGAGACCTCACAGATCAACAAGTCCAATCCTTTACCACAGAGCTCAAGGCCAGACCATGGCACCAAGTGCCACGTCCAATCCTGCCTTGAACAGCTCCAGGGACGGCGACTCCACCACCTCCCCGGGCAGTCCATTCCAGTGTCCAATGACTCTCTCAGTGAAGAACTTTCTCCTCACCTCCAGCCTAAATCTCCCCTGGTGCAGCCTGAGGCTGTGTCCTCTTGTTCTGGTGCTGGCCACCTGAGAGAAGAGAGCAACCTCCTCCTGGCTACAACCACCCCTCAGGTAGTTGTAGACAGCAATAAGGTCACCCCTGAGCCTCCTCTTCTCCAGGCTAACCAATCCCAGCTCCCTCAGCCTCTCCTCGTAGGGCTGTGCTCAAGGCCTCTCCCCAGCCTCGTCGCCCTTCTCTGGACACGCTCAAGCATCTCAATGTCCCTCCTAAACTGAGGGGCCCAGAACTGAACACAGTACTCAAGGTGTGGTCTAACCAGTGCAGAGTACAGGGGCAGAATGACCTCCCTGCTCCTGCTGACCACACCATCCCTTCAGGAGCAATTTCACACAGTAACAGCAGTTTTCTGGGAACATCTGAAGCTCTCCTTCAGCCTGACTCATCTCCCAACAAGTCCTTATCCCCAGTGCTTCTCAGGGACTGGCTGTCAGCAACTCCCTCCATAGCACTTCCTTCAAGCTCTCTGAGCAATGGAGTTCACCATCTTCTAATCTCTGACAAACAGGAATTGAAGCTGGAAATTCAAGCCATCTGCATCTGGGTTTTCTTTCCCCTTAAAACCACAAGCACAGCTCCTCATCTTCTCCAACCAAACCCAGCTTTGTAAGAGGAGCTTTCAGCCTTCTGAATGCCTGATGGCAAAACCTCACTCTACCGTCCCTATCCCAGTAAGGCACTAAATGGATTTGCTTTGCTGCAATAAACCTGCTAATGGATTTTTATTATGTTTATCCCAATGCTGGCATAAATTCTCCCAAATTTATTTCAAGTTTGCTTGAAATCCTCATTTGCCTAATTGTAATAAGAAAAAAAAATGCATATGCAGATGCCTCTCTTCTTTTCCAAACTCAGTTTGCTTTCAATTAGCAGTGATTCAGTGTTTGGGTTTCTCTGGGTTTTTTAGATGGAAGCACAAAAGCAGGTATTGGAGAACAGGTGTGTTCATCAGCTGGCATTCTGGAGCTATCAGGAAACCAGAACATCTGAACAGAGCTAGTACTCAAAGGGGGCTCACAAGAAAGAAGACAGACATTGTAGCAGGGCCTGTTGTGACAGGGCAAGAGAGGATGATTTTCATAGGATCATAGAATCAACCAGGTTGGAAGAGACCTCCAACATCATCCAGGCCAACCTAGCACCCAGGCCTAGCCAGTCAACCAGACCATGGCACTAAGTGCCTCAGCCAGGCTTGGCTTCAACACCTCCAGCCATAGCAACTCCACCACCTCCCTGGGCAGCCCATTCCAATGCCAATCACTCTCTCTGCCAACAACTTCCTCCTCACATCCAGCCTAGACCTGTCCTACCACAGCTTGAGACTGTGTCCTCTTGTTCTGTTGCTGGTTGCCTGGCAGCAGAGCCCAACCCCACCTGGCTACAGCCTCCCTTCAGGGAGTTGTAGACAGCAATGAGCTCTGCTCTGAGCCTCCTCTTCTGCAGGCTGCACACCCCCAGCTCCCTCAGCCTCTCCACATAGGGTTTGTGCTCCAGGCCCCTCAATAGCTTCGTTGCCCTTCTCTGGAAACCTTCCAGCACCTCAGCATCTTTCTTGAATTGAGTAGCCCAGAACTGGACACAGCACTCAAGGTGTGGTCTGACCAGTGCTGAGTACAGGGGCAGAATATCCTCCCCTGTCCTGCTGGCCACACTGCTCCTGATGCAGGCCAGGATGCCATTGGCTCTCTTGGCCACCTGGGCACACTGCTGGCTCTTCTTCAGCTACTGTCTTCCAGCACCTCCAGGTCCCTTTCTGCCTGGCTGCTCTCAGCCACTCTGTCCCCAGCCTGTAGTGCTGCTTGGGGTTGTTGTGGCCAAAATGTAAAACTCTGCACTTGGCCTTGTTCATTCTCATCCTATTGGCCTCTGCCCACCCATCCAGCCTGGCCAGGTCCCTCTGCAGGGCTCTCCTACCCTCCAACATCTCCACACCTGCTCCTAGCTTGGTGTTATCTGCAAACATACCAATGTTGGACTCAATCCCCTTGTCCACATCATCAATAAAGTTATTGAACAGGACTGGGCCCAGCACTGATTAGATCTGCTCTAACTCAAAACAGGAGACATCCTGAGCAGGAGTCTACAGACAGATTCCTTTTGCTTTCCTTCTGCAGTGCCTCATTTCTCACCAATAGGACAGCTGCCTGTCTAGAAGCACAGAGGAAGGCATTGCAGCCTAGGAGACAGACCTTTCACATGAAAATAACTTTTTGTGTGTTTTTCCTGTTGGCCAGTTGGATGTTGCCACCCTGTGTTGATTATCCCTGTGTCTCTTGGAATCCATCCTAACTCCCCTTCTCTGCTCATTATTTTCCAGCATCGCAGTCTCGGGGCAAAGATAACATCCCGGAAATAAGCTTCAGGTTGTAATTACAATATATATTGGTTTAGAAATTTGATTGCTTAGCAAGCCAGCCTGCAGCCAACATTCATGGGGGAGTGGAGGGGGTAAGGAATCAGATTAGAAATCAAGTGGAACAAAGGAGGACTGGAATGAAAGCACAAAGGAGAAAGAGATGGTCAAGGCAGAAGGAGCAAGGCAGCACACATGGTTGTTTCAATACTGAAGTCAAATTCAGTCAGAGTGTAGTGCTCTGATTGTGATGAAGGAGTTTTTTTCCCAAAGCTGGTTTAGTGTTGACACAAAACCAAAAAGTTCACTCCAACAGGTCCCCAAATTGCTTTGGCATCTGAGCTGTGAGAGCACATCGCTGCCTCACGTGAAGCTTTGCATCAATCAGTATCATAGAATCGTAGAATGGTTCAGGTTGGAAGGGACCTCCAAGCTCATCCAGTCCAACCTAGCACCCAGCCCTGTTCAATCAATAGACCATGGCACTAAGTGCCCCATCCAGGCTTTGCTTGAACACCTCCAGACCTCCAGGGACAGTGACTCTGCCACCTCCCTGAGCAGCCCGTTCCAATGCCCATTCCAATCCTCCAGTTCCAACCCTCTGCTATAGGCAGGGGCACCTCCCACTAGAATATCCCCAAGTTCTTCTCCACAGGATTGCTTTTAACCCTTTCAACCTCCAGCCTGTACTCATAACAGGGATTTCCCTTACTCAGGTGCAACACCTTGCACTTGCAAATCTAACTGCTCAAACAGGGTCAGCTGGGCCAAGTTTCTCAGGTCTGTGTCCAACTGGGATTTGACCATGCTCATGAGAGGAAATTCTGCAATACCTCTGGAAAATCTGTCTGTTTGATCACTCTCTCAGTTAAAAAAAAAAGGTTTGGAAGTGCTTTTTTTTTTTTTTTTTAATGTTTAATGGCTTTTCCTGAGTTTCTGTGTTTTGTACATTGCCTTTTGCACTTGGTGCCATGGTCTAGCCTTGAGCTCTGTGGTAAAGGGTTGGACTTGATGATTTGTGAGGTCTCTTCAAACCCTGATGATACTGTGATACTGTGATACTGTGATCACTGGAAAGAGTCTGATACCTCTCCTTTGCTTCCTCCCAGCTGGTATTTATACACATGGAAAAGATCCTTGTGCTAGTTTGAAGCTAGCTAGAATGCTTTGGAGAGAAGAATTAGATGATAGGCTGTGAAAGGGAAGCAGTGGTGATGTCTGCTTCACTCATAGGCTTGCTGAGGTGTGTAAAAGCAAGAACATAAACATAGGTAACACAGTCGCAGTGGCTCTCTGTTTGTTACCTGTACTTTTCTCCCCAATCTTTTTTATGTGTAACTAATCCCTCTGCTTTCTAACCCCCCCTGGCCAATCCTCTAAACTTACCTTGCACGTAAAGCAAAGTCTGGGATAAGGTAGAGGGGTGGAAAGGAGGTGGAAGTGTGGTTGGGAGCCCCTCCTGGGGACTCTGGTTGCTGGGAGGGCTGCTGTGTTTCTGTATTACCTTTACCTCCTCTGTTTCTGTCTATGGCTGTATATATTGTAAGTATCTGCTTGTATATTTTGCTAAGCTGTAAATATAAAGCTTCATTCCTTCATTTCCAGCTGGCTGAGTCCAGTTTGGGTGATTTCATAAGAGTGGAGGGGGTGAGTAACACCCAAACCATCACAATCCCTCTTAGCACTGCCTTCTCCAGTTTGCATAATCTCAGCTATTTTACTTTCTGCTTTTATGAGAGGTGCTCCAAGCCTTTAATCATCATCTTGACTGCTCACTGGAACAGCTCAAGTATGTCCTCATCTATCTCATGGTGGGGAGTCCAGAACTAGACCCAGCACTGCAGATGTGACTCCTCAATGCTGAGAAGAGGGGAAAGTTCTAAAAGTAGCCACCAAAACCAAAGCAACTAACCAAGAATTCTTTTCCTTTGCTTTTACCTGTAGCACCATATGCTGTCCAGCTGTTCACTGCATTACTCACAAGCCAAAGCACCATATGAACCCACTGGAAAGTAAGTTTTCATTTGTACATCTCTTTACCACGTGCAGAAAGCTATCACAGACAACGTGACCTATGCAGTGAAACAGACCACCCACCTCTACAGGAATGGCAGCTTGCAAAAGCCCTGCAGTCCTTGTTCTGCAACCCACATGTCCTCAGAGGAAAGAGTCTGTAAAACACCTGAGCTGAGCTGCAGATACTTTATGTTGCCTACAACTGCCTGAAGGGAGGCTGTAGCCAGGTGGGGTTGGTCTCTTCTGCCAGGCAAGCAGCAAGAGAACAAGGGGACACAGTCTCAAGTTGTGCTGGGGGAGGTCTAGGCTGGATGTTAGCAGGAAGTTGTTGGCAGAGAGAGTGATTGGCATTGGAATGGGCTGCCCAGGGAGGTGGTGGAGTCACTGCTCCTATAGGTGTTGAAGCAAAGCCTGTCTGAGGCACTTAGTACCATGGTCTGGTTGATTGTTTAGGGCTGGGTGCTAGGTTGGACTGATTGAGCTTGGAGGTCTCTTCCAACTTGATTGATTCTATGATTCTATGCATACCATCTCAGAAGGATCAGGTTTGCAGTCCATGTATGGGTGAATATTGCAGCTCCCATACTGACATGAAACTTTTCTTTCTTGCCTACAATGCTGCAAAAAAAAACTCACTTTTTTTTTTGTTGGGATTTTTTTTTGGTCCAGGGCCACTGAAAAAAAATAAAGTAGCAAATAAGCTTCCAGCATTTTAGGGGACATTGGAATGGGCTGCCCAGGGAGGTGGTGGAGGCACTGTTCCTGGAGGTCTTCAAGAAGGGACTGGATGAGGCACTTAGTGCCATGGTCTGGTTGATTGGCTAGGGCTGGGTGCTAGGTTGGACAGGATGATCTTGGAGGTCTCTTCCAACCTGGTTGATTCTATGATTCTATGATTCTATCAGTGTTGCAATTTCAACTATCTTGCCTTGAATATTGTATTGAAGTCCCCTCCATGAATGACCTTTGTCAAGGGAGAGCCTAGAGAGATGGAATGGGATGGATGTCTAATTTTCTCTTCAGTGTTTATAACCCAAACATAGCAACTGTAGGAGGTGCATGAAAATGCCTCTAAATTTTCATCTGCCAGACTCAGGAAAAGCCTCATGCTTCTGTTCAAAACACTAGCCCTGCTTTCATTTGCATGCAAGCCCTCTCCTAGCCTTCTTGTGAATGTTGTGCATGAACAGTCACACAACGGTGACCCAGCCAGCAGGCATGGGTACCTCTGCTCTTTGGCAGATGGCACTGAAACCTCCCAGTCCCTTGGCAGAAGCCAGGATCTTGGAGTCAGCAGCAGGTCTTTCCTGAGAGACTGCAGGATCATATTCCTCTTCTTTCTCAGATCTCACAGTTCTAAAACCAATGTGATGCAATTCCCACTTCTAATCTGCTCCCTCACACATCAGCAAACCATTGGATTTTACCCAAATCCTTTGACTTGGAAACCTTCAAGTGACCCACGTGCAAGGTGCTCCACAGCCCTGTGGGAGGGCTGACAGAATATAGAATCAGAGAATGGTCTAGGTTGGAAGGGAGCTCAAGGATCATCCAGCTCCAACTCCCCCGATGTAGGCAGGGACACCTCCCACTAGAGCAGGTTGCTCAAGACATCATCCAACCTGGCATTAAACACTTGCAGGGAGGGAGCAGCCACAACCTCCCTGGGCGACTTGTGCCAGTGTCTCACCACCCTCACTGCAAAGAACTTCCTCCTAACATCTAGTCTAAATCTCCTCTCTGCCAGTTTAAACCCATTCCCCCTCGTCCTGTCATTACAGGACCTTGCAAATAGTCCCTCCTCAGCCTTCCTGTAGCCTCCTTCAGATACTGGAAGGCCACTCTAAGATTTCCTCGAATCCTTCTCTTCTCCAGGCTGCAGTGCCCCAACTCTCCTCAGAGCAGAGCTGCTGCAGCCCCCTGACCATCTTTATGCCCCTCCTCTGGACTGGCTCCAACAGTTCCATGTCCCTCTTGTGTTGAGGGCTCCAGAACTGCACACAGGACTCCAGGTGGGGTCTGACGAGAGCAGAGTAAAGGGGCAGAATCCCCTCCCACGCCCTGCTGCCCCCACTGCTCTTGATGCAGCCCATATCCTTACCCAATTCACCTGGAGCACACCAATTTATGCCTCTGGAAGGAATGGACAAGCTTCAGGGCACACAAACCCTCCAACAGACTGTTTCCAAGTAAGTAAAGCCACTACTCAGAGACCAAATCTCCAGTGCTAAGAGCAGAGTCTCACCAGTACATCAGTGAGAGCTTCTGCACCTTCCCTCTTCAGCAGCCGAGTGAGAAGGACAAAGTGACAGAGCAGACATAGGAAAAAGAAACCTTGTCTTGGCTAACAACACACCCTCAGGAGCAGAAGAGAGAGCAGGGTGGGTTGTTGACAGCTAAAAGGCTGCTGAGCATCCAATGAATGATTTTTTTTGCCCTCTCAAATATGTTCTCAGTGTACTACTAACCATCTTAGAATGTCATCGTGGCAACTGACAACGATGGATACTTCTCCAGAGAGACTTGGAATGATAAAGGAATGATAAACTGGAAGGAGAAGGTGGCAGTTCTGGGCAGCCTGCTTGTGCCTCCGCTGCTACGGGCTACAGACTAGAGACTTTCTCCTCCACAAAACCAGACCTAGCACCTTTCACCAACCCCAAATGATTTGCTTCCTCTCTTTGTGAGACCTACAAACCTGAGCAAGCTACATGCATTATTTATAGCAATTTCCTTGAATTCCAGATGCTCATCACAACTCATTTGCATCTCATTCAGCTTCACTCAAGATAGCCAAAGGCTGCTTGAATTTCAGCTGTATGCCAGGCCATTGTGACCAACATGACTCTGCTAGCACCTGGAAAGGTCACTGATGGTTTGCTTTCACTGCACGTTTCTGAACCTCTTGTGAGCCTCATCTGACCTCACTTGTACAAACACACACTAGAAAAATGTGGATGACTTTGGGAGACCTCTGCCTCATTTACCCCAGGAGAGAGAAGAGAATAAGCAAAGCTGCAGCTTCTCATCCATGCTATAGTGTCTCTGCTTCTTTCAGGTGCTGCATCAGTCTCTCAGAGGAATCTATCACTCAGGTGGATGACTCTTCTTCCAGGCTTATGGCAACTACATAGGTTTTAGCCTAAGTCCAAGTCACTTTAAATCATGCTACATCTGAGTCCTGCAACATGTGAGGATAACTTCCCATGAGCTCAAGGCAGAAGTTTTTATACCTAGTTTTAGCCTGTTAACAACCACAATATCAGAGTACCACCAAACACCAGGTTGACACCTCAAGGATCATCTGGTCCAGCCTTAACATGGAGAGAAAGACCTTGTTTTGTGAACTCCAAGAGCTCACTGCACAGTCTGTGGGTTGCTCTGTGTCTCAGTTTCCCCACATTTTAAATTAAGTTGATGCTGTTTCTTTCCTCCAAACCAATACCTGCAGGGCTTAACTCTTTTCTGGTATGTTCAGTTTTAGGTCAGCTAGAGAGTAAAGAGCCAAGCAGGACTCTCAGTCTTGTCTGAAGTAGGGTAAACTGGAATAATTTCCTCTAATAATCTTCTCTGGATTTCCCATCTCTTTGTCAAAGCCAGACCATGTCCTGCTTTGCATCAAATGGGATGAGATTTAACAAGACCAAGTGCAGGGTTCTGCACTTTGGCCACAACAGCCCCAAGCAGTGCTACAGGCTGGGGACAGAGTGGCTGGAGAGCAGCCAGGCAGAGAGTGACCTGGAGGTACTGGTAGATAGTAGCTGAAGATGAGCCAGCAGTGTGCCCAGGTGGGCAGTAGGGCCAGTGGCACCCTGGCCTATATAAGGAGCCACACTGTTCCCAGCTTGGGAACCTCCCAGGACAGGGGAGGTTATTCTTCCCCTGTACTCTGCACTGGTCAGGCCACACCTTGAGTGCTGCATCCAGTTCTGGGCTTCTCAATTCAAGAGAGATGTTGAGATATTGGAACATGTCCAGAGAAGGGCAATGAAGCTGGAGAGGGGCCTGGAGCAGAGCCCTGTGAGGAGAGGCTGAGGGAGCTGGGGGTGTGCAGCTGCAGAAGATGAGGCTCAGGGCTGACCTCATTGCTGTCTACAACTCCCTGAAGGGAGGCTGTAGCCAGGTGGGGTTGGTCTCTTCTGACAGGCAAGCAGCAATAGAACAAGGGGACTCAGTCTCAAGATGTGGCAGGGGAAGTCTAGGCTGGATGTTAGGAGGAAGCTGTTGTCAGAGAGAGTGATTGGCACTGGAATGGGCTGCCCAAGGAGGTGAAACTTCTTTACAGTGAGAGTGACAGAGCACTGGAACAGGCTGCCTGGAGAGGTTGTGGATTCTCCTTCCCTGGAGACTTTAAAAACTCACCTGGGTGCTTTTTTGTGCAAACTGTTCTAGGTGATCCTGCCATGGCAGGGAGGGTTGGCCTGGATGATCTCTGGATGTCCCTTCCAACCTCTAAAGTTCTATGATTCTGTGATTTCATCTTGAGACTTTCTTCCCATATCTTGCAGACACTCATCCTGTGATCTGCAGTAGCTTTCAGCCATCCTTTTAAGCACAGATTCCCTGTCTCCTATACACATAACATACTGCCCCTACAGATGTCTTGTCCCTGTTGAAATTGTTTCTGCTTTCTTTGTCAGTCCATTTTCTCTCTTGCCTTATCCTTCTCTCTGCTATCAGGTTGAACACCAGGGCACAGAGATACTGACTTTCAAAGCTGGCAGGGGTTGTAACAGCAACCAAGTGGATAATTGTGGCACAGAGTAATAATTTGCCTATCAGTTGATTGTAACTACTTTGAATTTGAAGCAATCCCTCCTGATGTTTCACTCAGTGGATTGCTTATAAGTGGTTTCCTGAAATATGGCTCACATTTGACAGCTGAGCTGTGCAATCTTACTGTTCTGAAGTAAGAGATGATCCTGTTCCCAGGATGGTCCCAGGCTTAACTGTTTTCCAAGCATCAGTCTCTGCTTGCATGAAAATTTAAGCAAGGACTTTGTGGGCAGCCCTGAATTGTGCTCCCATCACTTTGGTTCTGATGGGGAACACCTGCTCATTTCCTCTGAGCTGTCCCCTCTGCAGTTATCTTGCAGAAGATGATGTTCCTGGAGGTGTTTAGGGCCAGGCTGGATGAGGCTCTGGCCAATGTGATCTGGGTTAGGGTGTCCCTGGCCACGGCAGGGGGGTTTGGAACTTGATGGTTCTTGTGGTCCCTTCCAACCCTGATTGATTCTATGATTCCTCAGAATCACAGACTGGTAGGAGTTGGAAGGGAACTCTGAAGAGAGTGATTGGCATTGGAATGGGCTGCCCAGGGAGGTGGTGGAGTCGCTGTCCCAGCAAAGCCTGGCTGAGGCACTTAGTGCCATGGTCTGGTTGATTGTTTAGGGCTGGGTGCTAGGTTGGCCTGGATGATGTTGGAGGTCTCTTCCAACCTGGTTGATTCTATGATTCTAAGATCAACTAGACCAAACCCCCAGCTAAAGCAGTGTCACCTAGAGCAGGTTACAAAGGATCACAACGTTCAGGCAGATTTTGACTCTCTCCAGAGGAGACTCCACAACCCCTCTGGACAGCCTGTTCCAGTGCTTCATACCATAAACCAAGCTCTTTTCTTTCTGCCTTTTTTATTGCTGGACTGTCTGTGGACCTCCTCCACAGCTCTCCAAAGGTTCTGGACTGGGTGATTTGCTTTGCTTACAGATGGATTTGCAGTAGGTGTTTGTTTTTCCTCCTGTGTGTCCAATAATAGATCCTGTGTGCAGACACAAATCTGAGCACTGGTTTGACTGAGATGATGATGTCTTGCAGTGCCACTGCCTACAGTTCTGTGAGCCAAGAGATCCTTGTGCTTCATGCCCATGTGTGCTGTGCATTTTACCTAAAATTAAGTGGACTGAAGCCTCCTGTGAAAAATACTCATCCCTTCCCACTGACTATGAGCTGAAGTAAACCATAGAGAATCATAGAATAATAGAATCAGTCAGGGTTGGAAAGGACCACAAGGATCAGCCAGTTCCAACCACCCTGCCATGGCCACAGACACCCTAGAGCAGGCTGCCCACAGCCTCAGCCAGCCTGGCCTTAAACACCTCCAGCCGTGGGCCCCAACCACCTCCCTGGGCAACCCATTCCAGGTTCTCACCACTCTCATGCTCAACAACTTCCTTGTCACCTCCACTCTGAATCTCCCCACCTCCAGCTTTGCTCCATTCCCCCCAGTCCTGTCACTCCCTCACAGCCTCAAAAGTCCCTCCCCAGCTTTTTTATCCTGGAAGGTCATAAGAAGGCCACCTGGGAGCCTCCTCTTGTGCAGCCTGCACAGCCCCAACTCTTTCAGTCTGTGCTCACAGCAGAGCTGCTGCAGCCCTCTGAGCATCCTCCTGGCCCTGCTCTGGACACGCTCCATATCCCTGTTGGAATAGGACCTCCAGAACTGGATGCAGTACTGCATCTGGGGTCTCACCAGAGCAGAGTAGAAGGGGAGAATCACCTCCCTTGACCTGCTGGCCACACTTCTCCTAATGCAGCCCTTCTGTACTTAATATAGACATTTGTGATCACAGAGTGAACCCTGGCTTGTGCACCACTCTTTACTGCATTATCAGTATTGATGCTATTTGCAGAAGCTCTTTCAGGAGATGGATTTAAAGGGAATTTGGTGCCCTTGATTCTATAGCATGGGAAACCTCCTGGTTATTCAATGAGTAAGTTAATTGCTATCACAGGTAGAATTTGGTGCCCTTGATTCTATAGCATGGGAAACCTCCTGGTTAATCAATGAGCAAGTTAATTGCTATCACAGGTAGAATAAAAAAGAAATTAATCTTAATGTGCTGGCAAATCCAAATTATTTTTTCATGTGAGGGTGGTGAACCACTGGAACAGGTTGACTGGAAAGGTGGCAGATGCCTCATCCCTGGAAATGCTTGAAGTCAGGTTGAATAGGGCTCAGAGCAACCTGAGGTATTTGAAGATGTTCCTGCTCACTGCAGAGTGGGTTAGTTTGGATGACCTTTAAAGATGCCTTCCAACTCAAACCATTCTGTGGTTCAATATGTGACCCCTACTGCCTTGTTTGGAGGCCCTATGAGGCTTTTAATCCTGGATAGGCTCATCCTGAGGGAAACAGAGATAGAATCAACCAGGTTGGAAGAGACCTTCAGCATCATCCAGGCCAACCTAGCACCCAGCCCTAGACAATCAACCAGACCATGGCACTAAGTGCCTCAGACAGGCTTTGCTTCAACACCTCCAGGGATGGTGACTCCACCATCTTCCTGGGCAGCCCATTCCAATGCCAACCACTCTCTCTAGCAACAACTTCCTCCCAACAGCCAGCCTAGACCTTCCCTGGCACAACTTGAGACTGTGTCCCCTTGTTCTGTTGCTGCTTGCCTGGCAGAAGAGACCAACCCCACCTGGCTACAGCCTCCCTTCAGGTAGTTGTAGACAGCAATGAGGTCAGCCCTGAGCCTCCTCTTCTGCAGGCTGCACACCCCAGCTCCCTCAGCCTCTCTTCGTAGGCCTTGATAGTGCAAGTAGCTCCAGAGGAAGACAGTACCTATCCTGTAGGCAGTGCTTTGGTCAGTAAACCATTGCATGGGAACAACTTTGAGGAACAGGCTGAGGTTGTGGAGTCTCCTTCCCTGGAAAGATTTCAAACCTGCCTGAATGCAATCCTGGTCAACTTGCTCAATCTCAACTTGCTGTAGCAGATCAGGTTGGACTAGATGATCTCTAGAGATCCTTTCCAAACATATCATTCTGTGATTCTTTAGGGCCTCTGAAGTAATCTTTCCTGGGACTAATATTAATACTCAGAAAGAGCTACCCATAGGAAGCATATTTTACCCTCACAGGAACACATTTTGCACTCTAAAGACCCAGAATTTCCTGAAATGACTTCTTACTGAAATCAACTTGCATCTGAAAGTCCTGATGAAGACTCCATAATTGGAGCTGAGATCTCAGATCTCAGAAGACAACACCATGCAACCAGCCAAAATTCAGTGATGTAGCTGAGGAAACCAAAGCACTGAGGTGTTGTGTGGCAGATTTAATGTGGAGAGGTGAGTGATGGAGTGGGAACAGACTTCAAGAACCCAGGGTCTATTTTAAGGACTCAGAATGGTATGAAAAAGAGGGAACTCCATACTGTTTACCAATATTTGGAAAGGTCCAGAGAGATTCTCCTTCCCCTCTACCCTGCCCTGGTGAGGCTACACCTGCAGTATTGTGTCCACTTCTGGGCTCTCCAGCTCAAAAGGGACAGGGAACTACTGGAGAGAGTGCAACAGAGGGCCAAAAACTTGGTAAGGGAACTGGAGAATCTCTTATGAGGAGAAGCTGAGAGACCTGTGGCCCTTTAGCTTGTAAAGGAAAAGACTGAGAAGAGATCTTAAACATCTTAAGAGTAGAGGTCATGAGAATGGGGCTGAGCTCCTAAGTCCTGTTCAGTGATAGGGTGAGGGGTGATGGTTACAAACTAGAACACAGGAGGCTTCACTTGAACTTAAAGAGAAACCTCTGTACTTTGAGGATGATATTTTTACTCTGAGGTTGTGCAGTCTCCTTCTCTGGAGACTTTGAATGTCCACTTGGATGTGATCCTGTGCAACCTGATCTGGACAACTCTGCTTTAGCAGAGGGGTTGGACAAAATGACCTCCAGAGGTCATAGAATCAGCCAGGCTGGAAAACACCTCCAAGCTCATGCAGTCCAACCTATCACCCAGCCCTGTCCAATCAACTGGACCATGGCACTAAGTGCCTCATGGAGGCTGTTTTTGAACACCTCCAGGGACGGCAGCTCCACCACCTCCCTGTGTCCTTTCCAACCCCTACCAGTCTGTGATTCTACAAAATCAAAGTCAGAATGAAACCAGAATAAGCAGTAAAAACAAGCAAATATACTCAAACAAGAACACTGAGTTCCCTGTCCCCAGGATTGATGCAGATTTCTTTAGTTGGAAGGTGGTAGGAAACAGCCAAAGAAATAGGGATGCAATCTTAAACTTATCTTGGAGAGAAAAGAATGAAGCTGGAGAAGGGGAAATGGGAAAATGAATTGTATTTTCTGATTAACAAACACAATTAAGGAAACAAAGCCAGCAACACACTGCCAGAGCTGGGGAAGGTTTATATTTATATGATTCTGATTACATGAGATGGTCAGTGTTGGGTGACAGCTTTATTCTGGGAGCTATTAGAGGGATAGGAGCAGATAACACCACAAAGTAATTATTGCCACAAGCTCTAATTTCTATGCAGGGAGCTGGAACTGCTGGGGACCTGGGTGAGAGGCAGAAATAACCAATAACAACAACAACAACCAACGTGAAATCGTGAGGATGAAGGAGGGAAGTGGAACCAATGGGGGAATTATTGCCATAAACCAGAAGTGAAAGGGATGGCAAAGTTGTTAAGCTGATTTCATGGACTAACGCTGGCAGGTCTTTTAAGGTCAAAACAAAGATTAAAAAGAGTCCTGTACCAGGAAAAAAAAAACAACCTTACAAGGCAATCTTATTGGTGTTCAGAGAAAATAATACACCTCTGGGTTATCAGCAAATGGCAACAACTATTGCTGGTGTTCCTGGAGATTACAAGGACCTTTTAAGCTGTGAGCCAAGTAGAACCATACTGTCGCTCCAGATGGGATTTGGATGATTAAGTGTAGCAAGGGATAGCTGAGCTGGCTGCCCTTGGATGCTTTTATGGACAGTGGTGACTATGATAAATCCTGGTTCTTCTAGGTAGGTGTCTGTTGCTGTTCACAGGATCACAGGATCACAGGATCACAGGATCACAGGTTGTTAGGGGTTGGAAGGGACCCACGGAGATTGAGTCCAACCCCCTTGCCAGAGTAGGACAATACTATCTAACACAGATCACAGAGGAACACATCCAGACAGGCCTTGAAAGGCTCCAGAGAAGGAGACCTCAACCTCTTTGGGAAGCCTGATCCAGTGCTCTGTGATCCTTACAGTCAAGAAGTTCCTCCTTGTGTTGAGGTGGAACCTCCTGTGCTGCAACTCACAGCCATTGCTCCTTGTCCTATCCCAGGGAGCAGTGAGCAGAGCCTGTCCCCCACTCCTGACCAGCCCTCAGGTGATTATAAACATTGATCAAATCCCCTCTCAGTCTTCTCTTCTCCAGACTAAACAGCCCCAGGTCCCTCAGCCTCTCCTCATAAGCCATGCCCTCCAGTCCCCTCATCATCCTCTTAGCCCTCTGCTGGACCCTCTCCAGCAGATCCCCATCCCTCTTAAATTGTTACCGGAGGTCAAGGGACAACTCCACACAGACCAATATGATCAGAGCAATGCCACATGGACTCCACATGATTCAATGTGAATCTTACCAGAGACCTTTGCTGTTCATTCTGACTCCATTTGTATTGACTTGAGCACAGAGCACACACTATACATTGGCATAAATCTAGGCAAGAACAACCCAGTCCTTTACATACACCACACCCTGTTTTTCTCATCAACTAGATGCCCATTTATCTTTTCTTCCCCAGATAAGGTATCCTGCAGCTGTGGCAACCAAGGTCAGAATGCTCAGTCTACTTATTATTCCTTCTTACATTGCATTCCCACAGGTACCTACTTTAGGATGTCAGGATTGGCTTTCTGGGGGCATCTCAAGCCAAGAGAAATGACACCTAACCCCACTGTCTGTGTCGATGTGGCTATACAGAAGCTACTCAAGGTTGACTGTAAAGCTGATTTTTCTCCTTGTTGACATGATTTACATGACAGAGTCACACAAAGGGACCTGCTTGGGGATCCAGTTTGCTTCCAGAACTTAGGTTACGCATAGCAGCCTACACGTGGCCTTGCAGGCACTGTCCTTCCCATCTGCTCTTGTGGTGGGAAAGCAAAGCAATCATAGAATCATAGAATCAACCAGGTTGGAAGAGACCTCCAACATCATCCAGTCCAACCTAGCACCCAGCCCTAGCCAGTCAACCAGACCATGGCACTAAGGATCCCTTCTTTACTTCGTTGTGTGGGTAAATGGGGTTTGTGGGCAGGCTGAACTTGTCCTCTCTTGGCTACTGTTGTCTGATTAATCATAGATTCATAGAACCAGTCAGAGCTGGAAGGGACCACAAGGATCATCTAGTTCCAACCTCCTTGCCATGCCCAGGGACACCCTACCCTAGAGCAGGCTGCCCACAGCCTCATCCAGCCTGGCCTTAAACACCTCCAGCAATGGAGCCTCAACCACCTCCCTGGGAAACCCATTCCAGGCTCTCACCACTCTCATGCTCAATAACTTCCTCTTTACATCCATTCTGAATCTCCCCACCTCCAGCTTTGCTCCATTCCCCCTCAATCTTCACCTTCAAGAACAAAAGCCTGTTTTCGTGCTGTAAACCAGTGATGGGCCAGGATTAGGTCAAGAAGGTTGCTGAATTTCCCTGCTTAAGAGAAATTCTTCTTGGGATAGGACAAGAAGCAGTGTGTGTAAGTAGCTGCACAAGAGGTTCCACCTCAACACAAGGAGGAACTTCTTTCCTGTAAGGGTCCCAGAGCACTGGAACAGGCTCCCCAGAGAGGTTGTGGAGTCTCCTTCTCTGGAGACTTTCAAGGCCTGTCTGGATGTGTTCCTCTGTGATCTGTGTTAGATTGTGTGGTCCTGCTCTGGCAGGGGGGCTGGACTGGATGATCTCCTTGGGTCCCTTCCAACCCCTAACATCCTGTGAACCTGTGATGCTGTCATTCTTTATGCAGCAATGATCCCCAGAGTCAAAGCTGTAACAGGAATGTTAAATTAGCAGAGCAGAGATGGCTTCCAGAAACTCCTCAGCTAAAGGATGTATTGTTTTGATACACCAACACTATTTCCTGCTGCTGGGAGCTCCTGCTCTAAGAGGGAACAGGGATAAGAGGAGGTAGGTTGCAGCTCTGCTGAAACAGGAGGGGAGAGATTCTCTGCTTTCTCTAATCCCACCGATGGGCCTTGGAGACAAGATAAACGTATCCACTTGGCAAGATGACCTAAAAAACGAGACCACATGCCTCCTTACATTGCAATTCAAAACGTTTTTCTTCTCCCCACCCCTTTTTTTTTTCCTCCAGAGATCTTTTCTAGGACATAGGAACAAAAGAAACCCTTTGACAACTCCATATTGCTGTAAAAGTTTGTACTGTAATTTGATTCTGGCCTTAGATTCATAGAATCAACCAGGTTGGAAGAGACCTTCAAGATCAGCCAGGCCAACCTAGCACCCAGCCCTAGGCAGTCAACCAGACCATGGCACTGAGTGCCTCAGCCAGGCTTTGCTTCAACACCTCCAGGGACAGAGACCCCACCACCTCCCTGGGCAGCCCATTCCAATGCCAATCACTCTCTCTGCCAACAACTTCCTCCTAACATCCAGCCTAGACCTCCCCTGGCACAGCTTGAGGCTGTGTCCCCTTCTTCTGTTGCTGGTTACCTGGCAGAAGAGACCAACCCCACCTGGCTACAGTCTCCCTTCAGGTAGTTGTAGACAGCAATGAGGTCTGCCCTGAGCCTCCTCTTCTGCAGGCTAAAGTTGAAGCCTACATTTGATAGTGTTACAAAATCATGGACTGACTTGGGTTAGAAGGGACCTATAAGGTCATCTGCTCCAAACTGCCTGTGATGAACTGGTTCTTCAGCTAGATCAGGTTGCTTACAGCCCTCTCTGGCCTGACCTGGAATGTTTCTGGAGATGAGGTTCTTACTACCTCTCTGGGCAACCTGGGCAAGTTTCTGACCATGCTTATGGCAAAGAATTTCCTCTTTATATGGAATTATTGTCTCCTCTCTTTTAGTTCAAAGCCATCGCCTCTTGTCCTGTCACAACAGGCCCTACTGAAAGGTCTTCCCTTCTTACAGGTCCCATTGAAATACTGAAAGGCTGCAAAAAGGCAGGGACATTGCAGTCAGGTGGGGAGTGGCCTCTTCTGCCAGGCAAGCAGCAACAGAACAAGGGGACAGAGCCTCAAGTTGTGCCAGGGGAGGTCTAGGCTGGATGTGAGGAGGAAGTTGTTGGCAGAGAGAGTGATTTGCATTGGAATGAGCTGCCCAGGGAGGTGGTGGAGTTGCTGTACCTGGAGGTGTTCAAGCCAAGCCTGGATGAGACACTTAGTGCCATGGTCTGGTTGATTGGCTAGGGCTGGGTGTTAGGTTGGCCTGGATGATCTTGGAGATCTCTTCCAACCTGATTGATTCTATTCTAGTCTAGTCTATTCTAGTCTAGTCTATTCTTCTATTATATTATTCTATTCTATTATATTATATTCTATTCTATTTGATTCTATATGATTGCTCTTCTAGGCTTCATGTTGCTGGCTCATGTCCAGCTTTTCATCCACCAGCATAAAGCTCTGTGTTTTCCCCCACTAAATGAAAGCTGTGCTTTAAAGCAGCAAAGTTCATCCTGTGCAGTGTTCATGGCACATGCAGATGGCTGCATGGTACACAGGATATGTATGACAGTACAAATCAAACAGGTGTGGCACAGACACACACTATTGTGTAGCCTGCAACAGTCATTTAGCATTTTCCTCCAAGATCTTCCTGAGCAATGAAACTGGGCTGGCTGCTCTTTTGTTTTTCTTCCTTCTTCCTTTCTTTCTAAGACAGTTGTCATACTCACTGCTCTCCTGTCCCCTAGGACCTCACCTGCCATCGCTGAATTATTGAACAAAATGACTTAGCTGCTCAGAGACACTTCCTTAAGCATTCAAGTTGATTCTGCAAGGTCCTGATGGGTCAGATGCAGCCCTGTTACTTCCACACTGCTTAATCTGGTCTTTTCTCTTGGGCCTCCTTCTTCAAGATTGATTTTATAATGAATTGTGTTATCTATCTGATCATAATTAACCTTTCTTTCTTTTCACAAGAAGAAATTTCCTACTGTATTTCTGCACAGAGTTCACTTCTCACCATCTGCATGACAGGCTATATGCTATTCTTCCCAATGAAACAAAGGGCTATGGAGAGATCATAGAATCATAGAATGCATCAGGTTGGAAGTGACCTCCCAGATCATCCAGTCCAACCCAGCACCCAGCCCTAGCCAATTAACTAGACCATGGCACTAAGTGCCTCAGCCAGCCTTTGTTTCAACACCTCCGACCTCCAGGGACAGTGACTCCACCACCTCCCTGGGCAGCCCATTCCAATGCCAATCACTCTCTCTGACAACAACTTCCTCCTAACATCCAGCCTAGACCTCCCCTGGCACAACTTGAGACTGTGTCCCCTTCTTCTGTTGAGGTCAGGTTGGATGGGGCTCTGAGCAACTTGATCACAGGATATTAGGGATTGGAAGGGACCCAAAGAGATCATTGAGTCCAAACCCCCTGCCAGAGCAGGACCACACAATCTAGCACAGGTCACAGAGGAACACATCCAGGCAGGCCTTGAAAGTGTCCAGGGAAGAAGACTCCACAACCTCTCTGGGGAGTCTGTTCCAGTGCTCTGGGACCCTTACAGGAAAGAAGTTCCCCCTTGTGTTGGGGTGGAACCTCTTGTGCTGCAACTTACCCCCATTGCTCCTTGTCCTATCCCAGGGAGCAGTGAGCAGAGCCTGTCCCCCCTCTCCTGGCCAGCCCTCAGGTGATTATAAACATCTATTAACTCCCTCTCAGTCTTCTTTTCTCCAGAATAAGCAGCCTCAAGTTCCTCTCCTCATCAGGCAGTGCCCTCCAGTCCCCTAATCATCCTCTTAGCCCTCTGCTGGACCCTCTCCAGCAGATCCCTGTCCCTCTTAAATTGGGGAGCCCAAAACTGAAGGCAGTATTCAAGCTGAGGTCTCACCAGGGCAGAGTAGAGGGGAAGGAGAACTTCCCTTGATCTGCTGATGTAGCTGATCTGGTTGTGTGGTTAGACTAGGTGACCTCTGAAAGTGCCTTCCCATCCAAACTGTTGTGCATTCTTCCCTTTGCCTTCCCCTTATAAGCATTTTCCAGACCTTTCTCTTCCTGTTGTTTCTGCTAACTATTATTTTTTCACTCTGTATATCAATCTTTTTGAGTTTGTTCTTCCACCTTTGGGCTTTTCCTTTGTATTTGTATTAAACTTGCAATCTTCTTTGAACTCCATGAATAAAGTTTTCCCTGCCCAAATATTCAGGTTCTTAAAGCACTGCTGGTGCAATCATCTTGGTCCCTTGTGGTTTTCCCTTTAACACTGGGGTTTGCTGATCTGTGTTTGATAGACTCTTTCAACAAAAGCCAATATATATTTCATTGCTTTCACCTACCAAGGAAGCAGTATTAGTTCACATTTGCTGCCTGCTTTTTCAAGTCTGTCTCAATTCTGTTGTTCTTACTCCTTCACTTCTTTAAAAAAGTGACAGTTGCCAGGCTTCTGAGAGAGCCTGGAAGAAGGTTCCCTGCCTGGTCAGTGTGGGGCAGGCTGTGGATGGAGTCTACCTGGACTTCAGCAAAGCCTTTGACACTGTCTGCTGCAACAAGCTCCTGGCACAGCTGGCAGCTCCTGGCTTGGACAGACTCACTCTGATATGGGTCAAGAAGTGGCTGGAGGGCAGGGCCCAAAGAGTGCTAGTGAATGGTGCCACATGCAGTTGGCAGCTGTCACTAGTGGTGTGCCCCAGGGATCAGTGATGGGCACAGTCCTGTTCAATATCTTTGTCAATCTAGATGAGAGAATTGAGTCCTGCATCAGTAAGTTTGCAGATGACACCAAGCTAGGAGCAGCTGTGGATCTGTTATGGGGTAGGAGAGCCCTGCAGAGGGACCTGGCCAGGCTGGATGGGTGGGCAGAGGCCAAAGGGATGAGATTGAACAAGGCCAAGTGCAGGGTTCTGCACTCTGGCCACAACAACCCCAAGCAACACTACAGGCTGGGGACAGAGTGGCTGGAAAGCAGCCAGTCAGAGAGGGACCTTGGGGCGCTGGTAGAGAGTAGCTGAAGATGAGGCAGCAGTGTGCCCAGGTGGCCAAGAGAGCCAATGGCATCCTGGCCTGGATCAGGAGCAGTGTGGCCAGTAGGACAAGGGAGCATATTCTGCCCTGTACTCAGCACTGCTCAGGCCACTCCTCGAGTGTAGCCTGTAATCTAGTTCTTCTCACCAAAACATTCTAGCTAGCTTCAAACTAGCACACCACACTCCTTCAAAAGTGGTCTGAAGTGGTCCTCATGTAACACTCAGAATGCTGTTGTGTGCAAACCAGAACAGACCTTGTGGACAGGAAATAATAAATTCTGCTTAGCCAGTCTAACTGCAGTGGGAAAGTCAATTAACTAACCTCATAATCCAGATGGATGCAGATGAGATTCAGTAACAAAAATAACATCAGAATTGTAGAGAAAACCTCCCTCAGCATCTACTGATTTTTTCTAATGTGATCTTCACCCTGTCAAGGTCCTTCTGTGACATAGGATTGGCAGATTCAGATTTGCCTGGGGACAATCTATGAGGACAGGCTGAAAGAGTTGGGGCTCTTGAGTCTGCAGAAGAGGAGGCTGTGAGGTGACCCTCTTGTGGCCTTCCAGCATCTGCAGGGGACCTACAAAAAAGCTGGGGAGGGACTTTTGAGGCTGTCAGGGAGTGACAGGACTGGGGGAATGGAGCAAAGTTGGAGGTGGGGAGAGTGAGAGTGGAAGTGAGGAGGAAGTTGTTGAGCATGAGAGTGGTGAGAGGCTGGAATGGGTTGCCCAGGGAGGTGGCTGAGGCCCCATGGCTGGAGGTGTTTCAGGCCAGGCTGAATGAGACTGTGGCCAGCTTGCTCTAGGGTAGGGTGTCTGTGGCCATGGCAGGGAGATTGGAGCTAGATGATCCTTGTGGTCCCTTCCAACCCTGACTGATTCTATGATTCTAATCAGGGAGAGAACTGTGATGAGTTGTTAGCACCTGGAGATCTTTCCTGGTAGGAGTGGAAGTGCAGTGGAGATTCTTCTTCTTCATTTTGTTACCCCAAAGCTATCTATCTGTCCCTGGAAGTGTTCAGAAAGAGGCTGGATGTTAGGAGGAAGTTGTTGGCAGAGAGAGTGATTGGCATTGGAATGGGCTGCCCAGGGAGGTGGTGGAGTTGCCGTCCCTGGAGGTGTTGAAGCAAAGCCTGGCTGAGGCACTTAGTGCCATGGTCTGGTTGACTGGATAGGGCTGATGCTAGGTTGGACTGGATGATCTTGGAGGTCTCTTCCAACCAGGCTGATTCCATGAGTCTATGGTTCTATTTTGTCTATGCATTGACATCCTTTCTCTCTTACACACACACACATATATATATATCTAGATTAAAGATACCTGTAGTATCTTGAGTGTGAATCTGTTAGTGTGAGTCTTGTCATTATTGAATGTGCAATTAAGTCTTTCTTTTGATTATAATATATTCCACTGAGTCACCTTGTTAATTTTTCATTGGCTCATGATTAAGTAGCCCTGCTAGAAGTCAACCTTTTGATCTACCACTCGCTGTCAATACATCTTAAATTGCTGCTAAATCAACTTTTTTACCTACAACAACTTCAAAGCTGAGAGGATGAGGTGGAGGAGAGGGAAGCTGGGGAGAATAGATGGTGGCTTCTTGCTTCACTAACAGCAAACAATCCCATCCCACCACATCCATAGCAGCTTTCAACTCCTTCCAACTTCAAGGGAGCACTGTAGATGCCCTCCTGCTCTGCAGGTGTTCACATTTACCTGTAACCAATGCCTACCTGTGCAGTTCTGGGCTGCTACTTTAATATTATCACAGTATCACAGTGTCACCAGGGTTGGAAGAGACCTCACAGATCATCAAGTCCAACCCTTTACCACAGAGCTCAAGGCTAGACCATGGCACAAAGTGCCACGTCCAATCCTGCCTTGAACAGCTCCAGGGACGGCGACTCCACCACCTCCCCGGGCAGCCCATTCCAGTGTCCAATGACTCTCTCAGGGAAGAACTTTCTCCTCACCTCCAGCCTAAATCTCCCCTGGTGCAGCCTGAGGCTGTGTCCTCTTGTTCTGGTGCTGGCCACCTGAGAGAAGAGAGCAACCTCCTCTTGGCCACAACCACCCCTCAGGTAGTTGTAGACAGCAATAAGGTCACCCCTGAGCCTCCTCTTCTCCAGGCTAACCAATCCCAGCTCCCTCAGCCTCTCCTCGTAGGGCTGTGCTCAAGGCCTCTCCCCAGCCTCATCGCCCTTCTCTGGACACGCTCAAGCATCTCAATGTCCCTCCTAAACTGGGGGGCCCAGAACTGAACACAGTACTCAAGGTGTGGTCTAACCAGTGCAGAGTACAGGGGCAGAATGACCTCCCTGCTCCTGCTGACCACACCATCCCTGATGCAGGCCAGGATGCCACTGGCTCTCTTGGCCACCTGGGCACACTGCATGTGTCCATAATGTCAGACAGAGAAATGTGTTTGCAAACAGAAGTTCAGGTAGCTAATATCCCCCTCTAGTGCAAAAGCTAACAGATAAGTGATTGCTGGAGGGAGGTATGTTCAGAGGCTTTTCAAACTTTGATGCCTTGTGATTTGCAACTCTCTGTAGTTAAAACTTGCAGTCTGTTCTTTGCTTCATGGGAAAGAAACCAGCCAAAAGGCTCTTGCTGATTTCAGTAGAGGATTGATCAGACCCTCAGTGAACTTTTAAATGACTTTAAGTGAGCTAAAACTTCACATGTGCTTCTGTATTCCGTGCAGTGACTGCTCCAACATTGTCTAGTTCTCAGCTTGCTGAAGGATTGAAGAAACTGTCACCTTATCTGACCAGTATCTGAAGGGGGCTACAAAATTGCTGGGGAGGGACTCTTATGGAGAGACAGGGCTGGGAGGAATGGAGCAAAGCTGGAGGTGGGGAGATTCAGAGTGGAGGTGAGGAGGAAGTTGTTGAGCATGAGAGTGGTGAGAGGCTGGAATGGGTTGCCCAGGGAGGTGGTTGAGGCCCCATGGCTGGAGGTGTTTAAGGCCAGGCTGGCTGAGGCTGTGGCCAGCCTGCTCTAGGGTAGGGTGTCTGTGGCCATAGCAGAGGGGTTTGGAACTAGCTGATCCTTGCAGTACCTTCCAACCCTGCCTGATTCTATGATTGTGTGATCCCATGATATACTGTAGTTTACTCCTGGCACTTTAAAGTGGCATGAATCTGGAAGCTTTGTTTTCCACCAGCTTTGTCCTGTAAGGTCTGTTTAAACTTTTGGACAACAAAAGGTAAGGTTAAGTCCTATCTTCAGTGGTCCATATGGCATAAACCTGGGAGAGGAGGTAAAATCTGGCAGGGAACATGTGAAGCCAGCAGGATCCTGACCTGGGGTTGTGCAGAGGAGCAATGATCGCTGGCCAACAGACAAGGGTGGCAGAGGAACCACGCTTTGGGCCACCTTGGCCCCAAACTATGCTGAGGCATTGTATAGATGAAGGAAAGAATGATCTTTTACATTCTAAAAGAAACCAGCAGCAGCTGTGTCTCTATGAATGCAGAGTGCCTCAGGGCCTCTTGGGACTGATGATGGATAATGGGATGCTCAGGATAGGTAATCTAAAGAGCATAGGGATTTCTGATTAGGAGCTGCTCAGCTTTGCCATGATGGAGAATCTTCTGTACATGCCTATAGGCAAAGCTTTAAGGGGTGAAAAAAATAGTACCTGTGCAGCTCTGGAACCCCTGGGATTAGGTGATGGATGAGTGGGGATTTTCAGGATTGCTGTTTTAGAGTTAGATGCCTAAATTCCCTATAAATCCCCATTTAGGTTTGTAAATCCTTTGTGAATGCTCTGGGTAAACAGGATTGCAGCCAAGAAATACCTGGCTCCTGTCAGCCATCTCTCTCCTCTAGAAATTAATCCTGCCAAAGGCATGAATATTGACTAGGCTGGGGGTGCTGACTCTTGAGCACTGTGTGCTCTCAGAGCAGAGTGATGGACCAGTTGAACCTCTGCTTGGTCATTGCTCTTGCCAACTCTTTGCTGGCTGCTGTGCTGCTCTTATATCCAGGCAAGAGCAAGGTGGGAAAAGAATAGAGTTAAGTCTCCCAAGCTATAACAGAGGCTTGATTTCTCACACTGTTAAGTGGATAAGGAAGAAGAGAGGTGAACCATGGTTTCCCCACACCATCAGCATCTACATCCAGTGGCACTTTGAGTCTGGGCTGCAGCTCAGCACCACAGACTCTTCCCATCACAAGGGAATTCTCAGGCCAAATGAGATTCATAACTCCAGGTCAGAGCAGCAGTCATAGAATCATAGAATCAATCAGATTGGAAGAGACATCTGTTGGAGGGTAGGAGAGCCCTGCAGAGGGACCTTGCCAGGCTGGATGGGTGGGCAGAGGCCAAGGGGATGAGATTTTAAAAAAGGCCAAGGGCAGGGTTCTGCACTTTGGCCACAACAACCCCAAACAGTGCTACAGGCTGGGGACAGAGTGGCTGGAGAGCAGCCAGGAAGAAAGGGACCTGGGGGTGCTTGTGGATAGTAGCTGAACAAGAGCCAGCAGCATGTCCAGTGGCCACGAGAGCCAATGGCATCCTGGCCTGGAGCAGTAACAGTGTGGCCAGTAGGACAAGGGAGGTTATTCTGCCCCTGTACTCAACACTGCTCAGGCCACACCTTGAGTGCTGTGTCCAGTTCTGGGCTCCTCAATTCAAGAGAGATGTTGAGGTGCTGGAAGGTGTCCAGAGAAGGGCAACAAAGTTGGTGAGGGGCCTGGAACACAAACCCTATGTGGAGAGGCTGAAGGAGCTGGGGGTGTGCAGCCTGCAGAAGAGGAGGCTCAGGGCAGACCTCATTGCTGTATACAACTACCTGAAGGGAGGCTGCAGCCAGGTGGGGTTGGTCTCTTCTGCCAGGCAAGCAGCAACAGAACAAGGGGACACAGTCTCAAGTTGTGGCAGGGGAGGTCTAGGCTGGATGTTAGGAGGAAGTTGTTGTCAGAGAGAGTGATTGGCATTGGAATGGGCTGCCCAGGGAGGTGGTGGAGTCACTGTCCCTGGAGGTGTTGAAGGAAAGCCTGGCTGAGGCACTTAGTGCCATGGTCTGGTTGACTGGCCAGGGCTGGGTGCTAGATTGGACTGGATGAAGTTGGAATTCTCTTCCAACCTGGTTGATTCTATGATTCTACAATCAGCCTGTCCAACCTATCACCCAGCCCTATCCAATCCACTAGTCCTACACAAACAGAGCAAGATGAGAACAAGATCTTTGGTTCTCCCTTCTGACCACATGACAGCAGGCAGATATGCAGGGGAGTTAGTCTCACACCAGCATGGCTTTCCCAGTGTTCCAGTGTTCCCCAGCCTCATCACACCTCACTTTCTTTCCTTCTTTGCTTGCAATTTGCATTTTTCATTCATTTGCACATGATATTAATCTTTCCTTAATCTCCTATTCCTCACTCTGTGTATGTGTGTGTGGGGGGGGATGAATTCCATTTGTTTTTGTTCCACTCTATCAGGCACAGCAGCTCTAAGATTAAATGATAACTGTGGACCTAATAATAAAAATATAATATAGTGTAATGAAAGTAATGTAGATCTAATCCCCTGTTTTATTGCATCCTGAGTGCCTTTGGTGCTATTCTTTCTTTCCTATGCCTCTGTCTTTGACTTTGCTGCATCTTTTCATGGAAGCAGAGGGATTTGTAAAGATTATAGCATTATTCTGTTGAGCACAGACTTGCTGTGGGGCACCTTTAATTACAAAATGCTATCACTGCTCATAGGGATGTGTGTTTATGGATGTGTGTGCTGGTGTGTGGTGTGTGAGGGAGAGATTCCATGCAACTCAAAGCACTAACAGCAGCTCAGACAGCTCTCCTTGGCCAACATTGCTTCTTTATAGCTGATTTTTTGCTGCTTCCTGATGCAGTTCCTTCCTCGCCACCACTTTCCTTCTGCATTTTTATGCATCTTTGGTTTAATCCTTATTTGGGGAGAAACTTTGGAAGTGTTTAAAGTAGGAAAACATCTCTTGAAACCTCTCATTCTGGTTTCAGCTGCAGCCCTAGCTGATCCTGTTGTTTTGGGGTAATGATGCTGTGGAGATCTCCAAGGTGCAAAGTAGCATGCCCTTGGTGACCTGCCCTGCCCTGACTGTCTCCATCTCTGTCTGGATCATGTTAGGAACATCACTTTGAATTCTGGATGTGGCTTAATCTCAAAGTGCCTAACAGCACAGACAGCTGTTAGTGGCAAGGACACTTTGCAGGCAGGTCAGATGAAATCTTAGAAGCGTCACAGAATCATAGAGTGGCTTGAGTTGGAAGGGACCTTACATATCATCTAGTTCCAAATCCCCTGCCAAGGGAAGGAATGCCTTCCACTAGATCAGGTTGCTCAAAGCCTCATCCAGCCTGATCTTAAACATTTCCAGGGATGGGACCTCCACAGCTCCTCTGGGCAACCCATTCCAGTGCCTCACCACCCTCAGAGTAAACAACTTCTTCCTAATGTCCATATAAGTCCATCCTGCTCTAGTTTAAAACCAATGCCCCTTGTCCTGTCACCACATATCTTTATAGATAGCCCCTCTCTGGCTTTCCAGTATTGCCCTTCAGGCCCTATGAGAAGAGCCTGAGAGAGCTGGGATTGTTTAGCCTGGAAAAGAGGGGGCACCTCATTATTTTCTCCTGAAGGGAGGCTGTAGCCAGGTGGGGTTGGTCTCTTCTGCCAGGCAAGCAGCAACAGAACAAGGGGACATAGTCTGAAGTTGTGGCAGGGGAGGTCTAGGCTGGATGTTAGGAGGAAGTTGTTGGCAGAGAGAGTGATTGGCATTGGAATGGGCTGCCAAGGGAGGTGGTGGAGTCACTGTCCCTGGAGGTGTTGAACGAAAGCCTGGCTGAGGCACTTAGTGCCATGGTCTGGTTGACTGGCTAGGGCTGGGTGCTAGGTTGGACTGGATGAAGTTGGAATTCTCTTCCAACCTGCTTGATTCTGATTCTATGACCCTTCTGTGTGATGCTCTTACTTTCTTTTGGAGCCTGGTTTTTGTTGTCTCTTAGAGGTATTTTCCAACCTTAATGATTCCCTAGTTCTAACTCCACCCCCCCCCCCCCAAAAAAAAAAAAAGGCAACCCAAAAACATTCCATCCAAGTGTACATATTGCTGATTGGATTCTGTCCCCATTTCTGTGAGCTATGTTCAACAGGATGCAGCTATCTCAAAGACATCATATTCCTGCAAAAGTGATGGTATGAACAAGCCAGGTAGGGGACAGGTAGACCTTTCAGTGTCTTCTTAATGGAAAGGCAGTAGTACAACCTATAATAATGTGTGTCTGGGAGATACCTCTGCTTTGACCTTTGAAAGCAATTACAATAACACAACCCTAGACAGATAAAAGCACAAGATAAAACCTCTAATGAAGGTATAGATACAGGAACAAATTATCCACTGCAGACATAGGGTGAAACCTAATGAAAGACACTGGAAAATGTGCAAGAGAAAACTGCCCTCCACATTCTCCACTCTTGTGCAGAAAGCAAGAAGACCTTTAATGACCACAGAGTGGTTGGGTCTCTGTCTTACATCTCATTTGAAAGGCCACCTTACCCAATTAGCCACTTATTGCTGGTGGTTAATTGACATCTAAAAGACATCAGGATTACAGTTAGAGCTAAAAGTCAATTAATGGCTCCTAGCTTTACTCCAGCTGGTGTTAAAGTGCAGGAACAGCCACTGTCCCAGTGACATGCTGAATTGTTCCAGGTCCCCAAGCCATTGCTGACTGCTTCCTCCCTCTCCTCCCCGACAATATCAATCATTATGATTGATGCTCAGTGTCTGTGGTTTCCTAGTATTGGCAGATTTCTCCCTCCAGCAAGGGCATCTTGCTGCAGTTCCAACAGAAACTCTTGGGTGAAGCCAGAACAGCAACAGAACAAGGGGACACAGTCTCCAGCTGTGCCAGGGGAGGTCTAGGCTGGATGTTAGGAGGAAGTTGTTGGCAGAGAGAGTGACTGGCATTGGAATGGGCTGCCCAGGGAGGTGGTGCAGTCGCCGTGGCTGGAGATGTTGAAGCAAAGCCTGGCTGAGGCACTTAGTGCCAGGGTCTAGTTGACTGGGTAGGGCTGGGTGCTAGGTTGGACTGGATGAGCTTGGAGGTTTCTGCCAACCTGGCTGATTATATGACCTATGACAAAGTGTCCATTTGGCATTTCATGCTGGGCACAAAAGCCCAGCCAACCACCAGCCCGATTCCAGCACAGGCTCCCACAGGGGTCAGCACATGTGTGGAAAGCTGCCTCCTGCTGTTCCCCCTTCGAGCCTGCAGGGTGGGGGAGGGAAAGCAGTTTTCATGCTGCCTTCTCCTCCCCATCCAAACCCACAGCAGCAGGGAGAAGAAAGGAATTTGGAGTGCTCCAGAACACAGCATTGGAGAGGTTCTTGCTGAACAACCCTACCCACGCTCAAGACCAGAAATGTCTTGTAGGTCCCTGACATCAGCTCATGTGGAAACACTACCAGCTTTAGCAAGGAGCACCCTTACAGACTCTACTGGCTACACTGAGTTTGCCTGGGCAAGCACTTAATGCCATTTGAGACTCTCTATGGTACCCAGTTCATCCCCACGGAACCAGTAGATATGACACTGGATCCACTGGTGACCTGAGCTTTTCAGCAGCAGAGGCTGAAGGCACGTGGGATATTTATGGACATCTCAGATGACAAAGAAATTTGACTCACATGGAGACACTTGTAAGTAGACACCTAAGTTCAGGTGCTTTGATCAGCAAGGGGATTCTTGTCCTTGCTTTAGAGACTGGGAATAGCCCCCACTATTCAGAGGTGGTTCTTATCAAGTAATATGAGCTCTCTCCACAATAACATGAGAATGGCTACATTGACTCCTACTGACAAACTGTTTACCCCAGTATCATGTCTCCAGTCATGGCCAGTAGAGGTAAATAGAAGAACAGAGCACATTCTCCAAGTTAAATGGCTCATCTGAAGAGGTTTATGAACCAATATTCCATTACAGCTCTTGAAGCCTCAATAAACTTACCCTTTTTCTTGCAGCCATTGCTCTTGGGTTTGCACTAAAGCAGAGCATCTTCAAGCCTGCACAAAGGAAATGCTCTGAGTTCCTTAGCCACCCTGCACTGCTACAACCATTGCAATCACTTTTCTGTAGAACCAGGGTGAAGATCAGACCCACCACAGGATCACAGAATTGTTTCAGCTGGAAAAGTCTTTTCAGAGCATCATAAGCCAACACTGCCAAGTCACCACTAAACCATGTCCCACAGCACCACAGCTACACAGCTTTTAAATACCACCAGAGAGAATAACTCCATCATTTCCTTAGACACCCTGTTCCAGACCTTCACTATCCCTTAGGGCAACAAGTTTTTCCTAATATCCAGCTTAAACCTCCCCTGTGGCTGTTTCCTCTTCCCCCATTTCTTGTTGTTTGGGAGAAGATACCAGTGCCCACCTCACTCCAACCTCCTTCCAGGGAGCTGTAGAGAGTGAGAAGGTCTCTCCTGAGCTTCCATTTCTCCAGGTTAGACACCCCTCAGATCTCACAGTCTTACCTCAGAACAAGTGTTCTCTACAGCATCACTTTGTGGTGAGAGTGAGCTGACATCTCCCACTTCTCTGCTGGTTGTTCCACTGTGATGCATCCACACAATTGTTATTCTGGTTGCAGTTCTGCCACTGAAATAATGTGCTCACCAGGTGTTCTAAGGGTGTCCCTGTCATGACTGGATGAGGCACTTAGTGCCATGGTCTAGTTGATTGGACAGGGCTGGGTGATAGGTTAGACTGGATGATTTGGAGGTCTCTTCCAACCTGGCTGATTCTATGATTCCCTGGATCAGGTTGCACAGGTTCACGTTCAGGTGGGTGTGGAATCTGTCAGAAGAAGGAAACTCCACCACCCTTTTGGGAAGCCTGATCTGGCAACCTCATGGGAAAGTTCTTCCTTAAGTTTATGTGGAACACCCTGTGTTCCCATTTCTGACCATTGCCTCTTGTTCTATCACTGGGCACCACTGAAAAGAGTCTGGCCCAAACCTCTTTATGCCTGTCCTGTAGATATTGACCAGCATTCTCTTCTCCAGGCTTAACAGTCTTAGGTGTCTCATCTTTTGCTCCTCAGAGAGATGCTCCAGTCCTCTCAGCACCGTTGTAGCCTCCTCTAGGCTCTGTGCAGTAGTATCACACAGTATCACAGTATCACCAAGGTTGGAAGAGACCTCACAGATCATCAAGTCCAACCCTTTACCACAGAGCTCAAGGCCAGACCATGGCACCAAGTGCCACGTCCAATCCTGCCTTGAACAGCTCCAGGGACAGCGACTCCACCACCTCCCCGGGCAGCCCATTCCAGTGTCCAATGACTCTCTCAGGGAAGAACTTTCTCCTCACCTCCAGCCTAAATCTCCTCTGGTGTAACTTCAGGCTGTGTCCTCTTGTTCTGGTGCTGGCCACCTGAGAGAAGAGAGCAACCTCCTCCTGGCCACAACCACCCCTCAGGTAGTTGTAGACAGCAATAAGGTCACCCCTGAGCCTCCTCTTCTCCAGGCTAACCAATCCCAGCTCCCTCAGCCTCTCCTCGTAGGGCTGTGCTCAAGGCCTCTCCCCAGCCTCGTCGCCCTTCTCTGGACACGCTCAAGCATCTCAATGTCCCTCCTAAACTAGTCTAAACTAGTGCTTTGGCTCTTGAACTGGGTAGCCCAGAACTGGACTCAGTACTTTAGATGTGGCCTCACTAGGGCAGAGTAGAGAAGAAGCTCCCTTGACCTGCTGGTCACACTCTGCTCAAAGGAGGGTCAAAAAATGGCTTAGTCTGTAAAATGCAGAGCAAACAGTGCTTAATTGTGACACTTTACAAAGTGATGGTAGTCAGATTCAAATCAGTCTTTTTCTGACCATAGCCATTTTATCTATGGTGGGTTCTCCTAGTAAAGGGCAGAAGTGAGAACAGAAAGAGACTGCATCAGGCTCATGTGTCACTTCATTGCTCTGTTTGAGGGAAACCACAATAGCCATCATTAATAATTACTGGTCCTAATCTAATTATTATCATCTCTCTTCCAAGATGTCTTAAAACATTTGAAAAGGCTGTCACCAAAAAAGCCTTCTGGTTTCTGCTGGTGTGGATTGAGAGGTGATTGCTTTGTCATTTCCTAGTTGTCTGCAACAATAACAGCCCTAACTATTGGGAACCACTTTATTGACTTCATTGTTCAGACTGGTTTTAGTTATGTTTCTCATTAAAACAGGGATTAATTTCCATTTCTAAACTCCAAGGCCAAAAGACTCTTTTTATTTGGCAACACAATTATGGGAGACCTTATTAAAATAAAAATATCCAAAAATGTAAGATTTTGATCAAGAGCAGAAGGTGTCCAGAGAAGGGCAATGAAGCTGGTGAAAGGCTTGGAACACAAACCCTATGAGGAGAGGCTGAGGGAGCTGGGGGTGTGCAGCCTGCAGAAGAGGAGGCTCAGGGGGGACCTCACTGCTGTCTACAACTACCTGAAGGGAGGCTGCAGCCAGGTGGGGTTGGGCTCTTCTGCCAGGCAAGCAGCAACAGAACAAGGGGACACAGTCTGGAGTTGTGCCAGGGCAGGTCTAGGCTGGATGTGAGGAGGAAGTTGTTGTCAGAGAGAGTGATTGGCATTGGAATGGGCTGCCCAGGGAGGTGGTGGAATTGATGTCCCTGGAGATGTTGAAGCAAAGCCTGGATGAGCATAACTTTCATGTCAGGTGCTTGAACTGGGCAGATTTTGCTGCCTCATGCCCATGTGAGGGTTCCTGAATGTTGGAGAGGGTGGCTGCTCACACAGCAGCTGTGGTAGCCAGAGATATGGACTGATATCCTTTTCCTACCCGTGCTGTCTGTGAGACTGGCTTCATTTTGTGTTGCTTCCCTTGGGATGGATTTTTTTTTCTTGGAGGATAAATGCATTACAGATGGGCTGTGGCATAACAGAAGGCTTAAAAACACAGACAAAACTATCCGTTGGAAGTGAATTTAATTTCAGTCTGAAATGTAAGTTGTAAAACTTAGAAGCTCTCCCAAGAGAAATGAAAGAATTTCACTTCCCAAGATCATAATCACCACCCCCCAGCCCAAACAGTTTCCAACTGCAGACTGTGCTGGCCAATAAATGAGGGCCAAGACCCATCTGGGACCTTTCATCTCCTCTTTCCCAGCTTTCCCTTTTCAGCTAGGAGGGTCACTTAAGTCTGCCATGGCTTCTTAGTGAATTATCTCATCATTACCAATAATCCTGCTCACTAGAGGGGGCTGCCTCAGGAATAGGCCCCCATGGAGTACTTCCCCATCTCTGTCTCTGCCATGTATCTTCTGTTAATGACAAGAGCTCCATTTGTAGCTGTCTTCCACATCAGCCACGTGTGAACTGATTGCCAGATGAGGCCACATCAGCCTCTCCCCTACTGTCTTGGCTCTAGTTTAGCTTGCCCAGAGACTCAAATATAGTTGATAGAACCAATAACAATTATTGGATGCTTTTCTCTCTTCCCCCCCCCCCCCCCCCCCCCCTTTTTTTTTTCCAAAGAAAAGAAATCTTTGAGGTCCCTTCCAACCTAAACCATTCTATGATTCTATGATCTGCTAACACACCAGGGCATTTGCATCATGGCTGTAGCCTCCTCTGGACCAACACTAACAAGTCTGGGTCTTTCTTGTACTGAGGACTCCAGAGATGGACCCAGCACTGCAGGTGGGTCTAGAACAGGTTGCTCAAGGCCTCATCCAACCTGGCCTTGAACACCTTCTTCCCTGAGAGAGTCATTGGACACTGGAATGGGCTGCCCGGGGAGGTGGTGGAGTCGCCGTCCCTGGAGCTGTTCAAGGCAGGATTGGACGTGGCACTTGGTGCCATGGTCTGGCCTTGAGCTCTGTGGTAAAGGGTTGGACTTGATGATCTATGAGGTCTCTTCCAACCTTGGTGATACTGTGATACCTCCAGAGAGGTTGTGGATCACAGAAGCACAGAATGTGATCTTTGATCTGTGATCTTTGCTTGCATTGTGTGCTTCTGTGATCCACAAGCTCCCTGGGCAACCTGTGCCAGGTCTCACCACCCTCACTGGAAAGAACTTAGAATCATAGAATCAGTCAGGGTTGGAAGGGACCACAAGGAGCAGCCAGTTCCAACTCTCCTGTGATGGGCAGGGACACTCTACCCTAGATCAGGCTGCCCACAGCCTCAGCCAGCCTGGCCTTAAACACCCCCAGGGATGGGGCTTCAACCACCTCCCTGGGCAACCAATGCCAGGCTCTCACCACTCTCATGCTGAACAACCTCCTCCTCTTCCTTCTTCCTAACATCTACTTTGAATCTCCCCTCTGCCAGTTTAAACCCATTCCCCCTTGTCCTGTCATTGCAAGACCTTGTCACTAGTCCCTCCCCAGCCCCCCTGTACTGAGAACACTTCTGTACTGAAGAGCTCCTGTAGGGTTCTTCAGCCTGGAGAAGAGAAGGCTTCCAGGAGACCTTAGAGTGGCCTTCCAGTATCTGAAGAGGACCTACAGGAAGGCTGGGGAGGGACTGTTGCTGGTTGCCTAGCAGAAGAGCCCAACCCCACCTGGCTACAGCCTCCCTTCAGGTAGTTGGGTAATGTAAAGAACACAGGAAAATCCTTTTATTCAGGCACACAGAGTGCAAACTACCTGCATGCCTGCACTGGGATCTCTAGCAGCACAGAAGGGAGTGGAGGCACACAGACATCATCTCTGCAAGAGTGTAAGCTCTCTAATTAACTCTTTGGAGGGTCCCTGAGAGACACAAAATCCCCCCACAATAATGGAACAGACTCAATATTTAATTGGATACTAATAATTAAAACATACCTACTTTCTGCCCAAACCTACTGAGCTCACATTAGCTGCCATCTTAATTATCAAGCTACACTGATGGCTTCATTTCTGTGCTCCTTACTTTGTGAAAGGCAGCAGTGAGGGTGTGAGATGTGGGAATGTTTTACAGTTCCTAGGAAAAGATGTCGAAGGAGGTGATTCTCCCCCTCTACTCTGCTCTGGTGAGACCCCAGATGGAGTACTGCATCCAGTTCTGGAGCTCCTGGGACAAGAGGGATGTGGAGATGCTGGAGTGTGTCCAGAGAAGGGCCACAAGGATGCTCAGAGGGCTGCAGCAGCTCTGCTGTGAGCACAGACTGAAAGAGTTGGGGCTGTTCAGGCTGGAGAAGAGGAGGCTGTGAGGTGACCTTCTTGTGGCCTTCCAGTATCTGAAGGGGGCCTACAAAAGAGCTGGGGAGGGACTTTTGAGGCTATCAGGGAGTGACAGGACTGGGGGGAATGGAGCAAAATTGGAGATGAGTAGGTTCAGATTGGAGGTGAAGAGGAAGTTGTTCATCATGAGAGCAGTGAGAGGCTGGAATGGGTTGCCCAGGGAGGTGGTTGAGGCCCCATGGCTGGAGGTGTTTAAGGCCAGGCTGGAGGAAGCTGTGTGCAGCCTGCTCTAGAGTAGGGTGTCCATGCCCATGGCAGGGTGGTTGGAACTGGATGCTCCTTGTGGTCCCTTCCAACCCTGACTGATTCTATGCTTTTGTGCTCATGGGTACAGGCATCCATCACTGCTGGGGATTTCCCTCTGAGTTTTCTAGCCTTGATCTCTATACCTTGTACCAAATTAATAACTGATGTAAAAGACCAAGGAGCAATTTTCTGTACCACAAAGATAAGAGCAGGAAGATCTTCTGCTGGAGTAACCTTTATCTAACAGACTGACAGCTTAGGAGCTTAGACAGAGCTTTTGTTGTTTCTAAGATCACCAAGCCCAATAATTATCTAACTCTACAAAGCTTGGTGCTAACTCATATCCCTTAGAACCACATCTCTACATATTATAAACATCTCCAGGGATGCTGTTTGCTTGGACTTGTTTTGCTTTAGCATCTTATATGACATGTTCAGATCAACATTTGTAATGAGCCCATTTTCAGACTTCAGATATCAGGATATGGAGCTGAAGAAATCAAATACTGCTTGTAAGGTGGAAGCTAAAGGGGGAGATTTTAGCCCAGGCCTTGCTGTGAACATTTGGAGGAGGAGTCAAACCTTCATAGAATCATAGAATCAGTCAGGGTTGGAAGGGACCACAAAGATCATCCAGTTCCAACCCCTCTGCCATGGGCAGGGACACCCTACCCTAGAGCAGCCTGGTCACAGCCTCATCCAGCCTGGCCTTAAACACCTCGAGCACTGGGGCCTCAGCCACCTCCCTGGGCAACTCATTCCAGGCTCTTACCACTCTTATGCTGAACAACTTCCTCCTCACCTCCAGTCTGAACTCTCCCTTCCTCCAGCTTTGCTCCATTCCCCCTAGTCTTGTCACTACCTGAAGGAGGAGGACAAGGACTCAAGATGTGAAAACTCAGAGCCTGGGGGTTCTTGTAAAATCAGGAAGAGCTAGGGCAGCCCTGTAGCTGTCTGAGAGACCTAAAATGTTGTTGTTGTTATTATTATTAATAATAATGATGATGTCCCACTTGAGTTTAATGTCATTTGTAGCTAAAGGAAAATCAAGTAGATGTACTGGTCCATTAGTCTACTGTCCCAATAATGAACCCAGAGATCAATAACAGGAGAATTCATTGCACCCTAGCAGACAGGGCTTCTTAATCCAATCAAGCCTGAGGGATTTCCCCCCCCACCACCCCACATCTACCAATGTTATCTTAGTGCAAAGGTTACAAGAGCTTTTAAACTGGCAGAATTACTGCCTGGAATGACACAGACAAGTTTAAAATCTAGAAAAAAAAGAGGTACCATGTGCTCAACTTCCCAAAGGCTCTTCCCAGCCTGCTGTCTCTCCAGAAACTGATTTTTATGTAGTTTTCTGCAAATAGAATCACAGAATTTTTTAGATTGGAAAAGACCTTCAAGATCATTGAGTCCAAGCATTAGTTTCACACTGACAAGTCCCTGACCAAACCAAATCCCTCAGCACAACATCTAAGCACTGTGAATCTCTATGGATGGAAAGGACCACCAGGATCATCCAGTCCAACCTTCATCCCAGCATCTTCCATCACTAGACCATAACCACTCTCCTTTTAAACACCTCCAGGGATGGCAACTCCACCACCTCCCTGGCCAAGGGAGGTGCTCCAGCCCTCTGGAGGGCTTAACTCCATCCTTATCTCCATCCTCCCAGGAGATCCTCTAGCCCTTCTTACAGGCTTTTTAGGATACCTTAATTTAGTTTGTTGTATGATGTGCTGCTGTATTTCATTGACTCTTCAAAGCCAGGAGCTGTGCAAAGTGCTCTGTGAAACTGGCATAGGGAGAGCAGACTGGAAGATTACTTCATAGGTGTTTTTAATTCCAATCTGTCCTTGAAAGTTTATAGCCTCTATCTCCAAATTACCAGGGAGTGAGCCCTGATATTGCCCTGAGCCATCATTATGCTCTTGGATGGCCACTAGAGACAAACAGGGGATTGTCACAAAACTATGTTGTTGAGGATGTGTTTTCCCTATTTTTTTTTTCCCTTGGCAAGGATTCTCCCCATCTACTCCACTCTGGTGAGACCCCAGCTGCAGTACTGCATCCAGTTCTGGAGCTCCTATTACAAGAGAGATGTGGAGATGCTGGAACATGTCCAGAGAAGGGCCACGAGGATGCTCAGAGGCTGCAGCAGCTCTGCTATGAAGACAGACTGAAAGAGTTGGGGCTGTTCAGCCTGCAGAAGAGGAGGCTCCCAGGTGACCTTCTTGTGGCCTTCCAGGATCTGAAGGGGTCCTACAAAAAAGATGGAGGGGGGTGGGAACACTTTTGAGGCTATCAGGGAGTGACAGGTCTAGGGGGAATGGAGCAAAGCTGGAGGTGGGGAGATTCAGAGTGGATGTGAGGAGGAAGCTGTTTAGCATGAGAGTGGTGAGAACCTGGAATGGGTTGCCCAGGGAGGTGTTTAAGGCCAGGCTGGATGAGGCTGTGGGCAGCCTGGTCTAGGATAGGGTCTCTGTGGCCATGGCAGGGAGGTTGGAACTGGATGATCCTTGTTGTCCTTTCCAACCCTGACTGATTCCATGATTCTTTGATTCAACTCCGTTACTTCCTAGCCCTTTATGCCATCAGAAATACCTCCTTTGCATCTGCTGTGCTGCTGTCCTGATCAGCTTTCAAGAGTAGTTGCTGCATTAGGTCATGTCAAATTAGCTTGGACTTGTCTAGTGAGGAATAAAGAATGATGTAGACAGGAGCCTTTGGAAGGGACTGGCTAGCTTTGCCAACATGGCTATACATCTTTCTGTTAATCATAAGGTGAGACAAAGCCATCTGGAGTGTAGGGAATAAACAAAATGACACAGTTCACTGAACGGGGCAAATGTTGTCATGATAGAATCATAGAATTAACCAGGTTGGAAGAGATCTCCAAGATCATCCAGTCCAACCTAGCACCCAGCCCTAGCCAATCAACTAGACCATGGCACTAAGTGCCTCAGCCAGGCTTTGACTGAACACCTCCAGGGACGGTGACTCCACCATCTCCCTGGGCAGCCCATTCCAATGCCAATCACTCTCTCTGGAAACAACTTCCTCCTAACATCCAGCCTAGACCTCCGCTGGCACAGCTTGAGACTGTGACCCCTTGTTCTGTTGCTGGTTGCCTGGGAGAAGAGCCCAACCTCACCTGGTTACAGCCTCCCTTCAGGTAGTTGTAGACAGCAATGATGCTCCCTCCTAGATCTGATAGCTGTGAGGATCAGCTCCTTTGCACTCTGCAAGTGTCCACACAGCTGCCACTTTCCCCCATAACAGGCATCCTTCACGGTTTCTGGGGGTGCAGCCTTGTCCTGCTCTTGTCCTGTTTGTCTGCAGTGTTATTTTACCTCTCAGTTAAAAACCATCTCAGGCTGACCATCTGCTAAGCTCCACATATGCTTCCTGCTCTGGGTTTTTAATGCACAGAGGGGCAACTTTACAGAGAGACTTTGAGAGCCACATAAGTTAATTAGAGAAGGGAAAATCTACTTTGCAATTTCTTCCCCTTCCTTCCTTCATTCCTCTCTTCATTTGCCCTTGACTCACTCGGCTCCTCCGTCACCAATTTGCTGTCTGGCCAGGGCATGCTGCCAGCAATCCCTTGCCAGCCTTGAATAATAAATACCAGCTAAGTGATGGACTAATGCCAGGGTGAACTGCTCAGAAATATTCCCTCTAGGTCTCAGATCAATAACACTTAGCTCTTGTTCTGTGATTGAAGACAGGCAAAAAAACCACATCATCTCCCCAGGAGCACAGGAGGAGCCTGCAAAGAAACCCATTTACCCCTCCTCAAGTCCCCAGGCATTCACATGTACTTTTAAGAGCAGACCTCAGGTGAATGTTTTCTGCCTAGAAATACTTAGCTGGGACATGATACTGTGGCTAGAGGATGGCTGATAGCAGGTCCTGGGTCATGGAGGGAAGACTCTGGAAAGAAATTACTGATGTGTTGAGGTGAAGGGCTTGTGAAACTGCTTTAGCAGAGGAGTTGGACTAGATGATATTCAGAGGTCTCTTCCAACCTCTGCTGTTCTGTGATTCTATCATTTATCTTCATCAACACAACCAGGGCATCAGACTAGCAGTGATTCAGGTAATAAACACTTTGGTTATATCCAAAACCTCCAGCCCACATCCTCAGTGTGCTAGGGCATGGTTATCAGGACCACCCAGGAGTGCATCTGTTTGCTTCAGAAGGTTTAGGTAAGAGATGGATTACTCTGAGATACTAAAAGAATATAACTCCCATCATAGTTAGTATCATGTGGTGCTAGCTGTGAGGAAAATGGCCTCAAGTTGCACCAGGGGAGGTTTAGATTAGATATTAGGAAAGATTTCTATATTGAAAGAGTTGTCAGCCATTGGAACAGGCTGCCCTGGCAGGTACTAAAGTCACCATGCCTGGAGGCATTCAAAAAACATGTAAACATGGCACTTTGGGACATGGTTTAGAGAGCATGGTGGTGTCAAGTTGATGGCTGGACTTAATGATGTTCACATGATCACAGGCTCACAGGATGTTAGGGGTTGGAAGGGACCCAAGGAGATTGAGTCCAACCCCCTGCCAGAGCAGGACCACACAATCTAGCACAGATCCCAGAGGAACACATCCAGACAGGCCTTGAAAGGCTCCAGGGGAGGAGACTCCACAACCTCTCTGGGGAGCCTGAGTCAGTGCTCTGGGACCCTTGCAGGAAAGAAGTTCTCCCTTGTGTTGAGATAGAACCTCTCTTGTTGCAACTTACCCCCATTGCTCCTTGTCCTATCCCAGGGAGCAGTGAGCAGAGTCTGTCCCCCACTCCTGGCCAGCCCTCAAAAGATACTTATAAACATTTATCAAATGCCCTCTCAGTCTTCTTTTCTGCAGACTAAACAGCCCCAGGTCCCTCAGTCTCCTCAGCAGGCAGTGCCCTCCAGTCCCCTAAATAATCCTCATAGCCCTCCTCTGGACTCTCTCCAGCAGATCCCTGTCCCTCTTCAACTGGGGAGCCCAAAACTAAAGGCAGTATTCAAGCTGAGATCTATCTCACCAGGGCAGAGTAGAGGGGAAGGAGAACCTCCCTTGATCTTAGATGTAAGATCTTAGATGTTAGATGTCAGATCTTAGATGTTTGAGGTTAGAGCCTTTTCCACCCTGATTCTATGATGTAATATTTGACACTCTCTTGACCATGTGAATTAGGGCACGACTGTCCAAACTGGGTCCCTGCTGGTAACAGAAGGTCTCTGCTGGTGACAGGATCGTTATGGATTTATAATAATATAGCAAAGTTCACACACATAGCACCTTGGCTATGTGTTTTTCACCTCCTCTGTCACAGACACAACATCTCCTCCCAGCCTTGGGTCCCTCTGCTGCCACATCTGCTGTGCGGGCTGTGCTGAAGCCAGCGTCGCATCCCTCCTTGACACCAACTTAGAGCTTAACATGCCAAGGAGAGCACTGAAACCTGCTGATTTGTAAATGACTCGAGTGCTGGAAAATAATGCATTGCTCTTCATGACAGGTTAATTGGAAAAGCCTGTGTGCCAAAGTCAGTCTGAGAAGCATGGCTGCTTGAAGCGTCTGGGGTGACAGATGGATGTTGGGCAGTGTCAGAAAGAAGGTGGCAGCTCAGCCCAAAATCAGAGGTTTTTGTCTCAGCACTTCTAATTCCCCTTTCCAGAGAGAAAGTGAAGTTCTTTTATTTGCTCTCCACAGTCTTGGGAAGAGTTGTTCCCCACAAGGAAGAGAAATTCTCCTTCTCTCTATTTAACTGTTGGTCCAAGGTTTATACTGGTATTTGATGTTAGCTGAATCATAGAATCATAGAATCAACCAGGTTGGAAGAGACCTCCAACATCATCCAGGCCAACCTAGCACCCAGCCCTGGCCAATCAACCAGACCATGGCACTAAGTGCCACAGCCAGGCTTGGCTTCAACACTTCCAGCCACAGCAACTCCACCACCTCCCTGGGCAGCCCATTCCAATGCCAATCACTCTCTCTGACAACAACTTCCTCCTAACATCCAGCTTAGACCTCCCCCGGCACAACTTGAGACTGTGTCCCTTTGTTCTGTTGCCGGTTGTCTGGCAGAAGAGACCAACCCCACCTGGCTACAGCCTCCCTTCAGGGAGTTGTAGACAGCAATGAGGTCAGCCCTGAGCCTCCTCTTCTGCAGGCTGCACACCCCCAGCTCCCTCAGCCTCTCTTCACAGGGCTGTGCTCCAGGTCCCTCACCAGCTTCCTTGCCCTTCTCTGGACACCTTCCAGCACCTCAACATCTCTCATGAATTGAGGAGCCCAGAACTGGACACAGCACTCAAGGTGTGTCCTGACCAGTGCTGAGCACAGGGGAAGAATAACCTCCCTTGTCCCACTGGCCACACTCTTCCTGATCCAGGCCAGCCTTTAGCTGTGGTGACCATAGAAGGTGAGGGTGGAGACAGAGCCAAGCTCTTCTTGTTTGCAGGGAGTTTTTATTCACCTTTTCTTCAGGTTGAGGTGACTTCTCTGCACACATTACTTGTCTCAGTGATTTGCTATTGCATGTGTTGCCTGGAAGATGTCACTTCAGAGTCTGCTTCTCACCAGGCACAGGGAGCAAGGAGAGACAGGAGGAAAAGTGAGCTTTATTTATTTAATGTGTAGAAGGAAGGACAGGGATTATAAGGATTTAAGATGATACAAAAGGTGAATGCTAAATTGACACATGGTTGACTTAGAATAGAATTTGTCCGAAGAGGATTAGCAATGCAAGGACACCAGTTCCACAGGGAAGGAAACTGGATGGCAACAAGCAGATCCACTGTGTTGCAGAGGAGCTTCAGCCTTGCACAGAAATTAGATGTTCTAACAGCTAACGTAGTGAGCCACCAGTGTGGGGACAAGATGGGTCACATGAATGTACTTGCAGTTTGCATGGGGGAATTTCATAGCACCAACCAGGTTGGAAGAGACCTCCTACATCATCCAGGCCAACCTTGCACCCAGACCCAGACAATCAACCAGACCATGGCACTAAGTGCCTCATCCAGGCTTTGCTTCAACACCTCCAGGGATGGCAACTCCACCACCTCCCTGGGCAGCCCATTCCAATGCCAATCACTCTCTCTGACAACAACTTCCTCCTAACATCCAGCCTAGACTTCCCCTGGCACAGCTTGAGACTGTGTCCCCTTGTTCTGTTGCTGGGTGCCTGGCAGAAGAGACCAACCCCACCTGGCTACAGTCTCCCTCCAGATAGTTGTAGATAGCAATGAGCTCTGCCCTGAGCCTCCTCTTCTGCAGGCTGCACACCCCCAGCTCCCTCAGCCTCTCCTCACAGGGCTGTGCTCCAGGCCCCTCACCAGCTTTGTCTCCCTTCTCTGGACACCTTCCAACACCTCAACATCTCTCTTGAATTGAAGAGCCCAGAACTGGTTGCTTCTGTGATTTTGTGCTTCTGTGATGGTTACTGAGGTATTTTAAATCCATGTAGGTGTAGTGCTGAGGGACATGGTCTAATGGTGACTTGGCAGGGATGTGTTAAAGGCTGGACATAACAATCTCAAAAGCCTCTTCCAATCAAAACAACTCTGATTGGATGACTGGTGAGAAGGTCATCGTGCACTGTGCATCTAGAGAGGTAGCTTCTTCTAATCCTCAGTCATCTGCCTGAAAGCCTTGCACACTGATAACACAGTAGACATCCCTGTAGTGCTTTCTACATGCAAATTTGGCTTCTGCTGCACAACAAAAACAAAGAGAAGGAGCAGCATTATCATCCACTATGCAGTAAACAAGAATCTTCCTATATACTGACCTAAATTATCTTGTCATGGGTACTTTGTTGGGTGGAAACTCTCATCTGGTTTGAGTAAACATCCAAATGCCTACTCATACCTTAATGCTCAAGGTGCTATTGCTCTCTGACACCATTTTTAAGCTGGCTGTGGACTCAGTCAGGCATCTGCCTGTTGCTGTGCAGTCACTACAGGCCATTGGGTGGGGGGAAACTTTTAAATCTCTTTACTTCCATCTCTCTGCATTCTGCCTCTCTCCTTTGACCATACTTTAACAACACACAACAACATCCAAAGTCAATCCCACCCAGCCACTCTTCTCTGCTCTTTCACTCTGCAAAAGGTGGGCTGGACTTGTTTCCTTTGTGCTGCCTTTTTATTTCTTTCTCCTCCAAGTGAGACTCAGCAGGAGAAAAAAAAAGCTGCCTCCAGTTACAGTGTGATTTGAAGGTTAACACAACGACCTTCATCGGGCTCCTAAGAGGGATAATGATCTCTCACTCTAATCAACAATGCAGGCTCTTTTTTGATACCAGAATAGTAACTGTTAAGTAAAGCTGCTTTTTTTTTTCACTTCTGTTTGCTTGTTGGTTTTAGTTTTGGTTTTGATTTGCTTTGGTTTGGGTTGGTTTTTTTCCCCCCTTCTTATTCTCTGCCTCTTTTCTAAGTCTGTGAACAGAAGCTCAGAAAGCAAGTTGGGAAATAATATGATCTTGAAATGGATGTGATAGAGTCTTCAATTAGACTCTTGATCATGCTCCAATTCAATTAGACAGGAGCTGATGCTAACTTTGTTATAGAGGTCCTGGGGAGGAAAGGTGCTGACCCTGTTAAAATGATCACTTGTTGGAGTGGTTCCTAAGTGGTGCTGGATATGGATATGCACACAGTGCAGGCTGGAGATAATGGGAAAGCTTTCCTTTCTGGTCATGCTCTCACTGTTGCTGCTGGAAGGGGATCCAAATGCAGGAGCTGGCAGGCTCTGTGATCTGAAGATATGGCTGATGCTTAATTGCCATTTATCTGTGCATATCATAGATGATCTGCAATGCCAACTGCCAGTGGAAAACACAGACAAACTGCCTATGGATGATATATTTATTGATGTTAATGCATCTATATGATATCACCTAATTTGTCCCTGTTTATTGCAGCAGGGACTTTTAGAGTTTCTATTCAACCTGATAAATTCTGTGATCCTGCCTGTATGTTGGCAGTTGATGTGCAATAGCCACTAAAGTAACACAAACATATGCCCACAGAAACATCCAAGGAGATTTCTCCCTCTACTTGGCATTGGTAAGTCCACACCTCAAATATTAGGTTCAGTTTTGGGGCCCTCACTTCAGGAAGGGCATTGAGGTGCTGGAGCATGTCCAAAGAAGAGCAATCAAGCTGGTGAACATAGGTCTTATGAGGAATGGCTGAGGGAACTGGGGTTGTTTAGTCTTCAGAAAAGGAGGATGAGGGGAGACCTCATCACCCTCTACAACTGCCTGAGAGGAGGTTGGAATGAGGTGGGGCTCAGTCTCTTCTAACATGCAGCAAGTAAGAGGACAAGAGGAAATGGACTCAAATTGTGCCAAGTGAGGTTCAGGTTATGCATTAGGATAAATTTCTTCACAGGAAAGGTTGTCAGGCATTGGCACAAGCTGCCCAGAAATCATAGAATCATAAAATCAACCAGCTTGGAAGAGACCTCCAAGATTATCCAGTCCAACCTAGCACCCAGCCCTGTCCAATCAACTAGACCATGGCACTCAGTGCCTCAGCCAGGCTTTGCTTCAACACCTCCAGGGACGGCAACTCCACCACCTCCTTGGGCAGCCCATTCCAATGCCAATCACCCTCTCTGGTAAGAACTTCCTTCTAACATTCCCCCTAGGAATGTAATGGAATGACCATATCTAGAAGTATGGATAAAAGACCCATGGATGTGCTGCTTAGGGAAGTGGTTTATTGGTAGTAGCTTAGCAGTAGTGGTGGATTGTGAGGTCTAGGGGAGCAGTTGGACTGGATGATCTCAAAGATCTATTCCAACCTCAAGAGTTCTGTGATTCTATGACTCCGTAGGGCTATGGCATAGCTTTGTCAATCACGCAGAATGGTTTGAGGTGGAAGAGACCTACAAAGGTCATCTAATCCAACTCTCTTGCCATAAGCAGGGACATTTTCAATTAGATTGGGTTGCTCAGGTTGTCTTTATATAACTATAGTATTTTCTTTCATTGTTTGATCTATGTGGAAGAGTTGCTTTGTTTCTTAAAAGCAGTAGACTTTGCATGTGAAGGCTCTGTTGAGGAGGGGTTTGAAACTGGGCTAGGAGTGGATTGTAATGAGGCCAATGTAAAAGAATATGAAATAGCTTATTAATTATGCAAAGAAAACTTCCCCAAACTTATATTTGCAGTTAACACAGACAGATTCTACGCTGAGGTTGCGATCTTGTCTCTTCCAACCTGGCTGATTCTATGATTGTATGATTCTATGTCTGTAAACCACATACTCCATCCACAGGAAAGTGTGGTTGCTGGAATAGTGTGAGGCCAACATGCTTCCATTAATAAATGCCTTACATAGGAGAAATGTGGAGAACAACTTTGTAGGTCTTCTGTAGGGGTGGATTTGTTCAGTTCCTGTGAAGATGGAAGTGTAGTGCTGCTTTATACCACTGGAGTTGTCTCTAAGTGTCATGCATATCTGGTGTGGAAGTATGGTTGCAGAGACCTGGTTGGTGGATGTTGGTCTCCCAACCCAGGAGATAATGTAGGAGACAAGGCAGAGCTACCTGTTCTATATATGTGAGTAACTCATGGTCTCCACCAGATAAAGACTGAATGATAGATGGTGATTTGAAATGTTTAACATTCCTTCTCTGTTGAAGGGCATTTTACATTTGGATAAAAGGAGCCATAAATCTCCTCTGGCAAATGAAGCTTTGCTCTACCACTCTCACACACCCTCCCTCCCTTTTTTATTGAGATCTCACCTGGAAAAAGGAAAAAAAAACCCAAAAAAGCAGCTGAAGAAATGTTGATGAATCATAGCAGCTGTGGAACAGCCCAGATAAGGCATGATTTGCATTTTCATGTGATAATTCACCTCTCTTGATGCTTTCAAATTACCTTTAGAACCACATTAATTCTCTCACCACAAACTCCAGCATGGAGAGAGAGTAACCATGAGAATGGCAATTCAGGTGACAGCTTGTTTGATTTTTGTGGGACTTGAATGACATCTAGCATGCAGTGTCCAAAATTTGGGAGGTCACTTTGCTAGCTTTGTCATACTTCCTTTGTCCATTCCAGGATATCCTCCTCTTCTACTCTGCCCTTGTGAGGCAACAGGTGGAATGTTGTGCCCAGTTCTGGGCTGCACAGCTCAAGAGATACAAAGAATCCTACTGAAGAGTGTCCAGTGGAAGGCTAGAAAGATGCTACAGGTGACTGGAGCATCTGTCTGAAGAGGAAAAGTTGAGAGACCTGAGGCTGTTTAGCCTGGATAAGAGAAGACTGAGAAGAGATATGCACCTTGATTGCTGTATCCAGTTCTGGGCTCCTCAGCTCAAGACAGATGTAAAGATAATGAAAAGTGTCCAGAGAAGGGTGACAAAGCTGGTGAGGGGCCTGGAGCACAGCCCTGTGAGGAGAGGCTGAGGGAGCTGGGGGTGTGCAGCCTGCAGAAGAGGAGGCTCAGGGCTGACATCATTGCTGTCTAGAAGCATATGAAGGGAGGCTGTAGCCAGCTGGGGTTGTTTTCTTCTGCCAGGCAAGCAGCAACAGAACAAGGGGACACAGTCTCAAGCTGTGGCAGGGGAGGTCTAGGCTGGATGTTAGGAGGAAGTTGTTGTCAGAGAGAGTGATTGGCATTGGAATGGGCTGCCCAGGGAGGTGGCGGAGTCGCCATGCCTGGAGATGTTCAAGCAAAGCCTGGCTGAGGCACTTAGTGCCATGGTCTGGTTGACTGTTTAGGGCTGGGTGCTAGGTTGACCTGGATGATGTGGGAGGTCTCTTCCAACCTGGTTGATTCTATGATTCCATGTTTCATTGTTTATCTATATCTAAAGGATGTCAAAAAGATGGGACCAGATTCTTTTCAGTGGTACCCAGTGACAGGACAAGGGGCAACAGGCACAAACTGGAACCCAGAAAGTTCCACCTAAACATCAGGAAAAACTTTTCTTTCCTTTGAGGGTGCCCAGAGAAGTTGCAGAGTCTCATTCTCAAGAGAGCTTCCACTCCCAGCTGGACATGATCCCATGCAACCTGTTGTGAGTCAGCCTGCTTTAGTAAGAGCATCACACTAGATGATCTCCAGAGGTCTCTTCCAACCCACAGCATGCTGGTTTTTTGTGCTGTAAAGCCTATGGTCTGAAATGGGCCAATTTTCTCAGCCTAATCCAGCCTAAGTTCTGGGACATTGACTTTTGTTGTGGTGTACCAGCTGTGATCCATGTGCTAGAAGAGGACTGTCACTTTGAAGAGCAGAGTCACCACAGTCAATGAATTCTGCAGGAAAATCAGCATCTCTGCCTCTTCTTGTGGTTACTGGAACGTGAGCACGTACTTCAATGGTTCTAAACACCCAGAGGCACAAAAGAGAGCGTGGAGTTGCTGCAGGAGTGAGTTGGTTAAATAGCTCTGCACTGTTTAATCCTCCGTGTGAAAGAAACGTGAGTGGTCTGAAGAGTGCTGCCTGCGCCATGGTCTCAGCTGGAGGTTGTCATCACCTCTTATGTATTCTAGCTGCACACCCTGCATCGAGCTGCTTGCGAGCTTGCTCCCTGATGTGTTACCTCCAAAGCAAGCCAGTTTGCTTTAAACAGTTTCAAAAGTGCATTTCTGCTAATCCAGTTCATATCAAGTGGAAGTTAGGAAGCAGTTGCTGGAGCACTTCAGCTGATTGACAGGAGGAGGAAGCATGAGAAAGGTGATAAAGAGTTGCAGGTGCAACTGGGAGCAGTAACCACTTCAAGAAACACAGCTGGTGCTAGAAGTGTATCCTGAGGTTTGGTCTCCATTCACTGTTCTACAGCTGTAATAACAAGGCTAAAATTAGCCAGGCTTCAACTTGACAAGGATTTGATGGTATTGGAGGTGGATGAAGCAGAAGTTGTCTGAGAGTAGGTTCTGGCTATAAATTTCAGACCAGGTGGGGTTGGTCTCTTCTGCCAGGCAAGCAGCAACAGAACAAGGGGACACAGCCTCAAGTTGTGGCAGGATAGGTCTAGGATGGATGTTAGGAGGAAGTTCCTGGCAGAGAGAGTGATTGGCATTGGAATGGGCTGCCCAGGGAGGTGGTGGAGTCCCCATCCCTGGAGGTGTTGAAGCAAAGCCTGGCTGAGGCACTTAGTTGCTGTTCCTGGAGGTGTTCAAAAAAAGCCTGGATGAGGCAATTAATGCCATGGTCTAGTTGTCTGGACAGGGCTGGGTGCTAGGTTGGACTGGATGATGTTGGAGGTCTCTTCCAACCTGGCTGATTCTATGATTCTCTGACCATTTAATCCAAGTTGTGCAGTAGCAATACTGCTTCAGTCTGAAAGGAGTCATTCATGGGGAGGAGGGGAAAGAAGAAAAAAAACTCTTATTGCAAAATCTTTAAGCACTTTGCCTGTCTGTATGCCCTGGATAGGAGATTTTAGAAGGCAAAACATCCTGTCTCTGACCTTTACAGGACACAACCAAAAATGTTCACTGGTATTTCAGTTGGTTATTAAGAACAATTTGTTCCCTGAAAGGGTTGTTGAAACCTGGAACAGGCTTCCCAGGGAAGTAGTGGAGTCACCAATCCTAGAGATATTTAAAGGCCCTGCAGATGTGGTGCTGAGGGACATGGTTTGGTGGTAGAATCAGCAGTCTTGGGTTAATGGTTGGTCTCCTCCAACCAAAATGACTCTATGATTTCCCCCCTCATTCTAATAATTTACTGTGGGTGCTCCAGATAAGAGGCTACATGAAGTGACTAACTACAGTGAGATAGTCCTTAAAGTAATCTTGCTCCTCATTAAAACCATCTCCACCTCAGTCATCTTTCTCCTTGAATATTACACTGCCCATATGGTCTAACTGATGATTATACAAGCTGGCCAGCCTCCTCTGGTTTATGTGCTTATCATTCACAGGGCTATTGATTAAATGCCTTCTCCATTTCCCTTCAAAGCTGAAGGCATATCTCTACATGGTCTGAAACAAGGTAGATCAAACCCTAGCATAACATTTTCTAGAATGCCTTGTCCATGAAATGCAGTTCTATTTGCTGGGGGAATAGGAGTCTTCCCATCAAGTTTCATGACAGATAAGTGAAGGGAGCCCTGGATTCTGACCTCTCTTTTGTATCAGGAGAAAAATGCTAGTGGCATCTGAGACTTCTGCTCATAAGCAATGCTAGGCATAGAGAGATGAGGAACAGCTTCAGAAATGGAATAGATGTTACCTTATTTCAGCATTAGTACCAACCAGAGATTTTAAAGGAAAATGCTTCTCTTCCAGAGCAACTTCATCTAACATTGATGTGACAGCTCTCTGTACTGACCCTAATGATGTGTCAGGGCAAAAAGTATCACAGGTCATTTGTAACCTGAATTATTATAGCTGATTCCATGAAGAGGCAAAAAAAAAATGAGAGCAAATTGGTGAGGCACCTTCTAAGCTGGAGTGTGCTATGGAGACAACAGTACCCATCCCTGGGGTAGGGAGGCTGGACAAAAAGAACTCAGTGCCCTGTGGTTAGTGTCACAAGAATAACATTAGATACAGACCCCGAGGGCATCTCTCTGCTGGCATTTGCAGCCCAACTAATATGATTTTTGCCAGTGGTCCTAAAGGGCCACAGGCTGGGTATTGACTTGACACCATAAAGTCTCAAGATGGCTTAGGGCTTGCTATGCCCTGAGCTGGGTGCCACTGTAATGAAAAGAGTCCCCTGGACAAGAACTTATGCTCAACTTGCTGAACTCAGTGCTGGGGACACCCTGCATGGGTAGTGAGCATCTCTGCTAGTGATGCTGGGGATCAAGGACGAGGGAGCACTTAGTAGGGAGAGTGGGGATGAAGACACTCCTGCAAGAACTCAAGAGTGAAGAGGAAGAAATCCCAACACGAACCCCACAGAGAAGAGCTCAGGATAATGACAGCTGATGGACCCATGAAGAGAAGAGTCTGTTTGCTTGCAGGACTTGTGACCTCATGGGAGACCCATGCTGGAGTAGTGCATTCCTGTATAACTGACCTCGAGGAAGGGACCTATGGTGGGAGCAGGTATTGAAGAACTACAGCCCATGGCTCAGATTAACACTGGAGAAGTTCACAGAGGGCTGTCTTCCATGGGAGAGACCCCATGCTGGAGCAGGGAAATGAGTAAGGAACTCTATCCCTGAGGAGGAAGGAGAAGGAGAAACAATACGTGATGAACTGAGCATGAACCCCATTCCTGTCTCCCTGCACAACTGAGATAAATGAGCTGGAGAAAATCAGGAGTGAAGCTGAGCCTGGTCAGAAGAGAGAAGTGAGCAAGAGGTGGTTTTAGGATTTGGTTTTCTTTCTCATTATCATAAAATCATAGAACATTTTGGGCGGAAAAAGCCTTCAAGATCATAAAATCAAACCACCAATCCATCACTGCCAAGTCCCCTATTAAAACATATCCCTCAGCACCACACCTACACAACTTTTAAACCCCTCCATGGATGAAGGTTCCATCAGTTCTCTGTTCCAGGAGGACTTCACAGGCCCTTACAATCCTGTTCTTATTTGATTGGTAACAAATCAAATTGATTTCTTTTCCCCCCACCTCAAGTATGCTTTGACTGTGACCATAATCAGTAGCTGATTTTTCCTTCTCCTTGTCTTGACCCATGAGTTTTTAAATTCTCTTTTCTCTTCTCTATCCTACTAGGGGGAGCAGTGAGTGATTTGATGTCTGGTGGTGTGCTTCTGGCTGGGGTTAAGCCAAGACATTGCTTAAAACTGCTAAAACACTTATTGGCCTAGGAATGATTTTTTAGCTTGTTGGACTTGATGATCTTAGAATCATAGAATCAATCAGGTTGGAAGAGACCTCCAACATCATCCAGGCCAACCTAGCACCCAGCCCTAAACAATCAACCTGACCATGGCACTAAGTGCCTCAGCCAGGCTTTGCTTGAACACCTCCAGGGATGGTGACTCCATCACCTCCCTGGGCAGCCCATTCCAATGGCAATCACTCTCTCTTAGAGGACTTTTCCAACCATAATGCTTCCATGATTCTAATGGTCTTCTCCTTGCTCCATACTGTAATTTTGAGTGTTGCTAACTCCTTTCATCACTACTAGAGAGAAATGTGCCTTGCTGGTGTGTAGTGCATCTCGTGTTGAGAGAGACGTCTTAAAACGGCAGACAAATCTCATCCTGGAAGTACCCATCTCTCTCCCCTGATTATACAGAGCATCAAGACAGCTGCTTCACAGGGTGATGTTTGTACTCAGATGGGAGAGGTTAGGTGAGATAAATCCCTAGCTGGGTGAATGAATTTTCAATTCAAGTTCAGGAGAGATGCAAAGAACACAACAGAAGAAGGGAACACAGTCACAAGTTGTGCCGGGGGAAGTATAGGCTGGATGTTGGGAGGAAGTTGTTGGCAGAGAGAGTGATTGGCATTGGAATGGGCTGCCCAGGGAGGTGGTGGAATCACCATCCCTGGAGGTGCTCAAGGAAAGCCTGGATGAGGCACTTAGTGCCATGCTCTGGTTGACTGGCTAGGGCTGGGTGCTAGGTTGGACTGGATAATGTTGGAGGTCTCTTCCAACCTGCTTGATTCTATGATTCTATTCTATGATTCAAGAATAGAATCATAGAATAGAATGGGGGTGCTATCACCTCTCTGGACATCTTTAGAGAGCAAAAGAAGGTGTCTAAATTAACAGATAATAGTAAGGATGGGGATATATTATATTCTGAGTATTGCAGAGAAGGCTAAGCCTCTTCCCAGGTGAGTGCAGCAAGTAAATGTTGAGTTTGATAAATCCTTAACTAAGTTATGGGACATTCTGCTCTGATATACCAAAAAGTTTATGAATTTAGGTCTTCATAGAATCATAGAATCAGTCAGGGTTGGAAAGGACCACAAGGTCCATCTATTTCCAACCCCCCTGCCATCCCCAGGGTCACCCTACCCTAGAGAAGGCTGCCCACAGCCTCATCCAGCCTGGCCTTAAACACTTCCAGCCATGGGGCCTCAATCACCTCCCTGGGCAAACCCATTCCAGCCTCTCACCACTCTCATGCTCAACAACTTCCTCCTCATCTCCTCTCTGAATCTCCCCACCTCCAGCTTTGCTCCATTCCCTCTTGAAGGAGAGCTGCACTGTGAATGAGAAGAATGGGAATTGCCTTAGGTTAGACAAGCACAAAAGGGGCAGAACCTTTCACTGCTGTCTCCAGGGATGATTGAGGTTTTTTTTGGCTGGGGAAGTTTCAGCCATGAGACTTTTTGTGTTGTCTTTGAACGCACCTGGAGGCTGTAGCTACCAGAAGCAGGTATCATGTCAGTATCAACCACTCAGTGAAGTTCTTGCCCTGGCAGATGTTACATCCCTGAAATATTCCTGCTGTATGTTATTTTAAAGGGTGAGCAGGAAAAGGAAAGACTTTCACAAATTGATCCTGAAGAAAGAAACCCAGCAGAATTAGCAGAAGGGGGAAAGAGGGTTACCATGACAACTATCTTCACCACCAGCACCACTAACTGCAGTGTGTGAAAATGCAGAGGACAGGAGGAGTTTGGGATGCACACCCCTGAGTACATCTGGGGGAGAGGGTGTCTGGCTAGTAAAATGACCAGGAGAGCTATAAGAGACCAGAATAGTCTGCCACAGCCACCTCTGAGCAACTCTTGGGAGGCAAGGTGAGCTGGAGAAAGTGGACTTGGTTCTGGAGAGGTATATCTGTGTGGCTCAGGAGGGTAGTGCAGAGGTGTGCATGTGGCTGTGTTGCTCTGGCCCAGAGGGTGCGAAGATCTTCCCAGGCAGTGTTCCTAACAGTGCATCACACTGCCTGGTCTGGATACTCATTTTCTCTTTCTCATTCCAGAGAGACTGTCTCAGCATTTACTGAGGTTTATATCTTGATTCAGTTTTGAGGCCCTCACTACAAGAAGAACATTGACATTGGCCACAGCAACCCCAGGCAGCATTACAGGCTGGGGACAGAGTGTCTGGAGAGCAGCCAGGCAGAGAGGAACATGGGGGTACTGGTAGAGAGTAGCTGAACAAGAGCCAGCAGTGTGCCCAGGTGGCCAAGAGAGCCAATGGCATCCTGGCATGGATCAGGAACAGTGTGGCCAGTAAGACAAGGGAGGTTATTCTGCCCCTGTACTCTGCACTGCTCAGGCCACACCTTGAGTGCTGTGTCCAGTTCTGGGCTCCTCAATTCAGGAGAGATGTTGAGGTGCTGGAATGCCTCCAGAGAAGGGCATCAAGGATTATGAGGGGCCTGGGACACAGCCCTGTGAGGAGAGGCTGAGGGAGCTGGGGATGTGCAGCCTGGGGAAGAGGAGGCTCAGGGCAGAGCTCATTGCTGTCTGCTGGAGGTATTCAAGAAAAGACTGAATGAGGCACTTAGTGCCATGGTCTAGTTGATTGGCTAGGGCTGGGTGCCAGATTGGACTGCATGAGCTTGGAGGTCTCTTCCAACCTGGTTGATTCTATGATTCTATCATTCTATGTTGGAACAGGTCCAGAGAAGGGCAATAAAGCTAGTGAAGGGTCCAGAGTCTTACAAGGAGAGGCTGGAAGAACTTGGACTGTTTAACCTGGAGAAGAGGAGGCTGAGGGGAAATTTGCTTGGTCTCTACAACTACCTTAAAGGAGGTCGTAGCCAGGTGAGGATTGGTTTCTTCTCCCTGGTGAGTAGCAACAGAATAAGAGGGAATTGTCTCAAGCTGTGCCAAGGTAAGTTTAGATTATCAGGAAAAGCTTCTTTATTGAAAGAATGGTCAGACATTGGACCAGACTGCCCAAGGAAGTGGTGGAGTAACTACAGCTGGAGGTGTTCAAGAGCTGGGTAAATGTGGCACTCTGGAACACGCTTCAGTGGGCATGGTGGTGTAGGGTTGACAGCTGTACTTGATCTTAGAGAGCTTTTCCAACCATAACAGTGCTATGAGTCTGTGACTCTGTGATTCTATGATACTACAAGTCTATGATTCAAGCTTCACCCAGCACTGTGATCCCAATTAGATGAATTTTGCACTAAAAATGCCCCAACTGCCACCAGGGCCTATTGGTCACTCACTGATCACACCATGAAGGTCTGAGACTGAACTCTTAGAATCATAGAATCAACCAAGATGGAAGAGACCTCCAAGATCATCCAGGCCAACCTAGCACCCAGCCCTAGCCAGTCATCTAGACCATGGCACTAAGTGCCTCAGCCAGGCTTTGACTGAACACCTCCAGGGACAGCAACTCCACCACCTCCCTGGGCAGCCCATTCCAATGCCAATCACTCTCTCTGACAAAAACTTCCTCCTCACATCCAGCCTAGACCTCCCCTGGCACAACTTCAGACTGTGTCCCCTTCTTCTCTTGCTGCTTGCCTGACAGAAGAGACCAACCCCACCTGGCTACAGCCTCCCTTCAGGTAGTTGTAGACAGCAATGTAGACAGCAAAATACCCTCCCTTGTCTTACTGGCCACACTGTTCCTGATCCAAGCCAGGATGCCTGTGGCTCTCCTGGCCACCTGGAGGTGTCTTCCAACTTGGTTGATTCTATGATTCTGTGAAAGCATTCTCTCATTCTACCTAGGTCTATAAAAACTTGGCTTTATTTCCAAATGTCCAACACTTTTATTTGAAATCCTTGGCTAGATATTTGCAGACCAGAGGCCATGTGTTCATTCTCAACTTCTTCATTTTTAAATAAGCTTCTCAGTAAACCTCACTTCTGTTTAAAAGCTTGCTACAACATCTCTGCAGCCTGGAGCTCTGAAGCACTTTGGGTTTCAAAATGAAAGCCCAGTGCTAGTTCATTGTTTTGTAGCCCTTTAGAGCCTGACCTAAGCCCCAAAGTCTAGGATAGAAGGCAGTGTCAAGATCACTCCTGCATTTGGCAGGGAAAATGTGTCTGAAAAGAACAATTAGCACTTTGTTAATGTGCCAAAGAACAGACCAATCTGCATGTTGGCCAAAGGCAACTAGCAACTGCTGTTTACCTTGGTGTGTATGTGCTAATGTGGGGCAGTTCTGATAGCAGAGCATATTCTTCAGCCTTAAAGCACAATGACAGATGAGAGGTCCTCCTCTAATTTCCCCTCCTCCCCATTAGCAGGGAAAGCAGATAAAGCCATCACAGAACCCTGCAGTCTGACTCCTACCTGGCAGATAATAATGCAAATTGGAGCAACAAAAGTGGGAAAAATTCGTGTCAGGAAAATAGATGAGTGGAGGGGAGGATTTCAGCTCCATGGGACACCACCAAAAGCCACCCCTAAGGGACACTCAGGTCCTGTTCAGATCTCTGCTGCTTTTACCAGTCATTAACATGCATACCCATCTGGGGCTGCAGTACCCTGTGATGCTGCTGTCACCAAACATGGTACAATTCCTCCTCAAAGAATAAAGGAGTTGATGCCAGTTTCTCAAAACCATTTTTGCCTGTATGCTCTGCATCTAAAGCCCAGCTGGGAAAGTTCAAAGATAGAATCATAGAATCAGTCAGGGTTGGAAGGGACCACAAGGATCATTTAGTTCCAACCACTCTGCCACAGGCAGGGACACCCTACCCTAGATCAGGCTGCCCACAGCCTCAGCTAGCCTGGCCTTAAACACCTCCAGGGATGGGTCATCAACCACCTCCCTGAGCAACCCATTCCAGGCTCTCACCACTCTCATGCTCAACAACTTCCTCCTCACATCCAGTTTGAACCTACCCATCTCCAGCTTTGCTCCATTCTCCCTAGTTCTGTCACTCCCTGAGGGCCTCAAAAGTCCCTCCCAGTTTTTTTTTGTAGTCCCTCTTCAGGCCACAAGAAGGTCACCTGGGAGCCTCCTCTTCTGCAGACAGAACAGCCCCAACTCTTTCAGTCTGTCCTCATGTCTGATAGATCCCTGGGCTGATCCTGGGCTATTGTTCCCAGATGTCTCTACACAAACATCCTGCTTCCCACTACCCTGTAGCAAAGTCTGCATCAGAGCCTGCTGTATATCCCTGCACCAGAGCCTGCTGCAGACTCATTCAACCAGACCCAGCTGTATACTCCTTAATACCAAAGAGTGTTGGTAGATATTGAGTACACTTCCATTAAGTTTGCAGACAGAATCAAGCAGAGTGGAAGTGCTGATTTGCTTGAGGGTAGGAAAACTCTACAGAGAGATCTGGACAAGCTGGATGGACCAAGGTTGGGAGATACCAAGCACACTTCCATTAAGTTTGCAGACAGAATCAAGCAGAGTGGAAGTGCTGATTTGCTTGAGGGTAGGAAAACTCTACAGAGAGAGCTGGACAAGCTGGATGGACCAAGGTTGGGAGATACCAAGCACACTTCCATTAAGTTTGCAGACAGAATCAAGCAGAGTGGAAGTGCTGATTTGCTTGAGGGTAGGAAAACTCTACAGAGAGAGCTGGACAAGCTGGATGGACCAAGGCTGGGAGATACCAAGCACACTTCCATTAAGTTTGCAGACAGAATCAAGCAGAGTGGAAGTGCTGATTTGCTTAAGGGTAGAAAAACTCTACAGAGAGATCTGGACAAGCTGGATGGACCAAGGCCAGTTGTATGAAATTCAACAAGGTCAAGTCCCAAGCCCTCCACTTGGGTTACAAAAAACCCCATGCAATACTCCAGGTTTGGGGAAGAGTGGATGGAAATCTGCCTGGTAGAAAAGGACCTGGAGATGTTGGTCAAGCATCTGCTGAAGATGAGCTAGCTGTAATGGAGGGGTAATTAATTGATGTGAAATTATATTGTTCCAAATTTAGTATTATTAATTCTGATATTCAGCACTCTCACCATTCCCCCCACCACTAATTTTAATAACAATCTGTTCTTCATATGGTCATGGAAACATTCTACAGATAATAACTAGATCTAGAAATAACTAGCAAAATATAGAAACATTAATTGAACTGGAAGAGAAGCTTCCTTTATGAGGAGAGGCTGAAGGACCTGGGACCTGATATTCAGCTCAGATCATCCTAGTTGCTGTCTACAACTACCTGAAGGGAGGCTGTAGCCAGGTGGGGTGGTCTCTTCTGCCAGGCAAGCAGCAACAGAACAAGGGGACATAGTCTCAAGTTGCCATCCCTGAAGGTGTTGAAGCAAAGCCTGGCTGAGGCACTTAGTGCCATGGTCTGGTTGACTGGCTAGGGCTGGATGCTAAGTTGGACTGGATGATGTTGGAGGTCTCTTCCAACCTGGTTGATTCTATGATTCTATGATTCTAGTTCCAGTGATGCCTTCCTCTTACCCCATGACAGGTTGCTCTCCCCCTTTCTTTTCTTGATAGTTCTATCCAAAGGATGAGCCTACTGCACTCCTGGTTAATTAAGCAGAGCATAGAGACAAAGGGGACAAGCATCTCTTGGTGACTCCATGGTGGGATTGTACTGTCCCCAGCAGAGGATGCTGGCCTGCCTCATCTATCTTCTAATCTAGTCTCAGGCCTCCCTGCAAAACCTCAGAGCTGAAGAAAGGTAGTGAGCTATAAAGGGAAATTTCACCAGCAAGGATGTTGTTCTACAACATCCATTCAGGATGGCATAGAAGTCACTACAATAATAAAGATGGATAGGTGGATGGACAGACAGACAGATATGTAGACAGACAGATAAATAGATGATAGTCTGCATCCTGTATATTAAAGCTGTAGACCATCTATCATCTGGTCTCTCTCCTTTTATTTATCCCTCCCCTTTTTAAATTAAGCTCCAGCAAGAATTTATTACTGCATAAGAAATAATGACTTTTAAAAGACATTTCTTTACTTTTTAAGCAGAGGTGTGAGGGCTCCCTGAAAACAAATGGATGAAGATGTGAAAGCTTATTGGATTGTCACGTCAGATACATTATCCCCAGGGCTCTGAATGAAGAATTAGACCATGGAGATCTTATTTGACATTAGATGTTTCAATTTCTCCAGGAACATTAGGCGTGTTGGATTCAGCACTGGATTCAATAACAAACAACAGCCCTGACCCTCCCCCCCCTTCCCCTCTTACCCTTTAGCATCTGAAGTCAGAGACATGTTATTAAGATTTATTTTACATTTTTATTATTGCACTCACAAGAAAAGAGAGATCATATTTGCATAATTCATTTTTATGCAAACCTTTGTGTATTACTTACAGCTGCTGGCTCTACCCTCCCCTAATATATGTGTTTATATGGCAGTAAAACAATGACATCCAAACAATACACAGGGAATGATTTACTTCAGCCCCACAGGTACTGCTGTATATTTATTAACCCCTGGGAATCAGGATGATTGAAATCCCTTTGGATAATGCTTATCAAGAGACTCAGGCTCAGAGAGAAGGCAAGACACAGTACTCAAGGTGTGGCCTGACCACTGTACTCAACACTGGTCAGGTCACATCTTGAGTGCTGTGTCCAGTTCTGGGCCCCTCAATTCAGGAGAGATGTTGAGGTGTTAGAAGGTGTCCAGAGAAGGGCAACAAAGCTGGTGAGGGGCCTGGAGCACAGCCCTGTGAGGAGAGGCTGAGGGAGCTGAAAGTGTGCAGCCTGCAGCAGAGGAGGCTCAGGGCTGACCTCATTGCTGTCTAGAAGCATGTGAAGGGAGGCTGTAGCCAGGTGGGGTTGGTCTCTTCTGCCAGGCAAGCAGCAACAGAAGAAGGGGGCACAGTCTCAAGTTGTGGTGGGGGAGGTCTAGGCTGGATGTTAGGAGGAAGTTGTTGTCAGAGAGAGTGATTGGCATTGGAATGGGCTGCCCAGGGAGGTGGTGGAGCTGCTGTCCCTGGAGGTGTTGAAGCAAAGTCTGGACAAGGCACTTAGTGCCATGGTCTGGTTGATTGTCTGGGGCTGGGTGCTAGGTTATCTTGGAGGTGTCTCCCAACCTGTCTGATTCTATGATTCTATGACTTTTGTGATGCCTTCTTCTACAGACCAGGAATCTCTGTGTTGTCCCAGCATACAGTCCAATGAATCATGACATGAGGAAATATTACCAAAATATTCTTTGCTGAAAGAGTGGTCAGGCACTGGAACAGGCTGCCCAGGGAAGTGGTGGAGTCACCATCCCTGCAGGTGTTCAAAAGCATTGAAGCATGGCACTTTGGGCCACTGTTTGATGGCCATGGTGGCTTTAGGCTGATGGTCGTACTTGATGGTTTTAGAGTTCTTTTCCAACTGAAACAACTCTAGGATTCAATACTTCTATGATTCTTTGTCCCAGGCAACCAAAGCTGGTGGTTGGAAGAAAAAGGATTTCCCCCTCACTGACAATGCTCAGAGAATGAGAGAAAAAGCCAAGATTCAGACCCACTGAATGAGGAAATCATTTTCAGGCTAAGAAAACATCTCAACTCTGCAATGCACCTTCATATATATGTATGGACTTCCATCATTTCCACATAATTTAGCAAAGCCAAGAGTCAAATCCAATGGAAAGATTCAGACGTGCAAAAGAGCTGTAATTTTCCTCTGAATTGTGACTGAATAGTTATTATTTGCTTAGGAAGACTGTTTTTTTTTCCCTTTCTTTTCCTTTTCCTTCTCCTTTAACATCTCATTAATGTTAATGCAACCCTAGCTCGATAAAAATGGGAAGATAGGGCAAGAGCAGTTTAGCTAATCTATTTTGTGAGAGTAGTATCTTTGGTCTGTGTGAATGGTATTTGTTCTTAGAGGACAGCTATGCAAAATGAGCATCTCTGGGTCCCATTAACCTAAAATGAAAGGATCTGGTCAGGGAGGATCAATGGGAGATGCTGAAGGCTTTTGACTGTTTCTTGCTTCCACAGAGAAGGCTGAAATTCAGCTGCCAGCCTGGTGAAACCATCAGATGGGAAAACAAAGCTGGAGGAAGAGAGGGAAATACTAGGGACCTGGGACTGCTGGCTGACAGTTGGTTGAGCATGAGCCAGCAGTGTGCTTAGGTAATCAAGAAGATAAACACCATCCTGGCCTGTATCAGGAAGAACGTGGGCAGCAGAAGTAGGGAAATGATGTTGCCCCAGTACTCAGCACTGGTGGAGCCACACCTTGAATCCTGTGTTCAGTGCTGGGCCCCTCACTGTGACACTGAGGTGCTGGAACAGGTCAAGAGAAGGGCAACAAAGCTGGTGAAGAGTCTGGAGAACATGTCTTCTTGGGAGTGACTGAGGGAGCAGTGTGGTCAATGGGAAAAGGGAGGGTATTCTGCCCCTGCACTCAGCACTGGTCAGGCCACACCTTGAGTCCCATGTCCAGTTCTGGGCTCCTCAATTGAGGAGAGATGTTGAGATACTGGAAGGTGTCCAGAGAAGGGCAACAAAGCTGGTGAGGGGCCTGGGACACATCCCTGTGAGGAGAGGCTGAGGGAGCTGGGGGTGTGCAGCCTGGAGAAGAGGAGGCTCAGGGCTGACCTCATTGCTGTCTATAACTGCCGAAAAGAAAAGAAAAGAAAAGAAAAGAAAAGAAAAGAAAAGAAAAGAAAAGAAAAGAAAAGAAAAGAAAAGAAAAGAAAAGAAAAGAAAAGAAAAGAAAAGAAAAGAAAAGAAAAGAAAAGAAAAGAAAAGAAAAGAAAAGAAAAGAAAGGAGAAGGGAGAAGGGAGAAGGGAGAAGGGAGAAGGGAAAAGGGAATGGAAGGTAACAATTATCTTTTTCAATCAACATTCATATAAAAGCACTTAGCACTCTTGAGTTCCAAAGTGCTTTTCAGACATTAACTGATGAATCAAGAATTCAGGGAGGAGAGGCTTGGAGCTCATCCATCTTAAGTTTTCCAACTGTCATATGGTTCATACTACAGTTACTGCAAGTACAGAAGTACCAGAAAACAGAGGTCTCTATTGAAGTCAGAGGAGACTTCAACAGTCCTCAGAACTGTGAACCTTGTGTTCTGAATCTAGTTTGGGTTTCAAGAGCTTTCAATTTGATGCTGTGGGAAGAGAACAATCAAATCCACAAGGCACAGTGTTCATGTGAAAGCTATCAGAGGTCTGCTCTAGAGCATGTCTCTGCATACTGTTATGGCTATTTCTCAGGCTCTCCTACTATTGCTTATAACTGTGACTATAATTGTATGCTACTATAGCATTAATTTTGGGCTGCAAAGATGACTGTGGCCAACAGGTTGAGGGAGGTTCTCCATGTTGCTACTCTGCCCTAATGAGGCCACATCTGGAATATTGTGTCCACTTCTGAGCTCACCAGTTCAAGAGTGAGAGGGAAATCCTGGAGCCAGAGGAGGCTATGAAGGTGTTAAGGGGACTGGAGTGTCTCTCTTATGAGGAGTGGCTGAAAGACTTGGGGCTGTTTAGCTTGGAGAAGGGAAATCTGAGCAGGTTGGAAGAGACCTCCAAGATCATCCAGGCCAACCTAGCACCCAGCCCTAGCCAGACAACCAGACCATGGCAATAAATGCTTGAACACCTCCAGGGACAATGACTCTGTTGCTGGCTGCCTGGCAGAAGAGACCAACCCCACCTGGCTACAGCCTCCCTTCAGGGAGTTGTAGACAGCAATGAGGTCAGCCCTGAGCCTCCTCTTCTGCAGGCTGCACACCCCCAGCTCCCTCAGCCTCTCCTCACAGGGCTGTGTCCCAGGCCCCTCACCAGCTTTGTTGCCCTTCTCTGGGCACATTCCAGCACCTTAACATCTCTCTTGAATTGAGGAGCCCAGAACTGGACACAGCATTCAAGGTGTGGCCTGAGCAGCGTTGAGTACAGGAGAAGAATCTTGTACTCCTGACACACTATTCCTGACACAGGCCAGGAGACAGAGAAGGAAAGAAAGGAAAAGGGAAGGCAAAAGTGAAAGGAAGCAGAAGAAAGAATAGGAAGCACCACATCTTTAAATGACTGCTGTGAGAAAGTATTTCCCCATGGATGGATATTTTACAAGGAATAGACCCAAAGTCTAGCCACAGTCTGTTCAAGAGGAGGAAGCAGGCAGAACCCCCCATTTTCAACACTCCCAAGGTTTTGTATTTCACAGTGAGTGGAAAACAATAAAACCAGAGCAGGGCTGACAAGGTTGCCTTGATTTTTGCAGGGAAATATGGAAGGTGTGGGGCAAAATCCAAAGGAAATTCTGACTCTTGACTTCATCACAGAGAAGGGATATTTGGCACTTCAGGAAGGTGGAAATAAGAGACAAAGTCCTTAGAACCATGAAGGAGGGAAGAAAACTGCATTTTTTTCAGCTGATGAGGATAAAGCTGAGAAATTATAAACCCTTTAAAACAGCTTTTGGTTCACAGCATAATTGGATTTCATGTTTTGGCAGCAAGATGTGATTATTCCCTCCTAAATAAAACATACTTCCTGTGAATGATGACCGTGTAGAATTACCATGGCTAAGGAGTTTAGTGAGGAAGATGCTTTGCTCGTCTCCCAAGTTCTTTCACCCCTGAATCTCAAAGAATTTTGTACATAGCAATTGCAAATTCTTCTGATTGGTCTGTACTGCTGTTAGGGAAAACAGGGAACATCATTTGCTAATATACTGAAGTTAGTGTAACAGTTCAGAGAGCTCTGTACTGCTGTCCAGTCATAGAATCATAGAATCAAGCAGGTTGGAAGAGACCTCCAAGACCATCCAGGCCAACCTAGCACCCAGCCCTATCCAGTCAACCAGACCATGGCACTAAGTGCCTCAGTCAGGCTTTGCTTCAACACCTCCTGGGGCAGTGACTCCACCACCTCCCTGGGCAGCCCATTCCAATGCCAATCACTCTCTCTGCCAACAACTTCCTCCTAACATCCAGCCTAGACCTCCCCCGGCACAACTTCAGACTGTGTCCCCTTGTTCTGCTGCTGGTTGCCTGGCAGAGGAGACCAACCCCACCTGGCTACAGCCTCCCTTCAGGTAGCTGTAGACAGCAATGGGGTCCCCCCTGAGCCTCCTCTTCTCCAGGCTAATCAACCCCATTATCTCTTTTCCTATCATTACAAGACCTTGTCAATAGGCTGTCCCCAGATACTTAATATTAATGAGACAAGTTCTTCTAATACAGTTTGATCCCTCATTAACTATGCAGTGTTTAATTAATATTGGAAGCTGAAATACCAGTGCTGAAATCTGAACACACCTGGACCTTCTTCACAATAATCTGTTATCAGGAGTGGTGAACAGGCTTCCAATCACATTCAATTCAAGGTGTCAGTGATTTCACAGCAAAGGGCTTGGCAGCTCAGATCAGGAAGTGATGTGCAGAATCATGCAATATTTTAAGCTAGAGAAGACCTTTAAAACCACCAAGAAAAACAGTTATCCCAGCACTGCCAAGTTCATCATGAAACATTTTCCCTCATCACAGTATCTACATGTCTTTTAAATACCTCCAATGATGGTGACTCCATCACTTCCCTGGGCAGCCTGGTCCAGGTCACAGAATCACAGAATCACAGAACCACAGAATCACAGAATTTCTTAGATTGGAAAAGACCTTCAAGATCATTGAATCCAAGCACTAATTTCACACTGACAAGTCCTTGACCAAACCAAAGCCCTCAGCATAAAATCTAATCACTATGAATCACTATGCTTGGAAAGGACCACCAGGATCATCCAGTTCAACCTTCATCCCAGCATCCTTCATCACTACACCTCAAGCACCACATCCACTCTCCTTTTAAACACCTCCAGGGATGGTGACTCCACCACCTCCCTGGGCAGCCTGTTCCAGTGCCTGACCAACCCCTCAGTAAAGAATTCCTCCCAACATCCAATCTAAACCTCCCCTGATGCAACTTGAGGTCATTTCCTCTTGTCCTATCATTAGAAATCCAGGAGAAGAGACCAGCTCCAGCCTCACTACAACCTCCTTTTAGGTAGTTGTAGAGGGCAATAAGGTCCCCTCTCAGCCTCCTCTTCTCCAGACTAAACAACCCCAGTTCCTTGGGGTCCCCAGTTCCCCAGTTTGCATCGTTGTAACCCAAACACCATCAGTGAGCAGGGCTACTTCCCTTCAGGACTGAGTTGGGTGAAGAATCCTGGCATCATGGAGAGTAAGAGTTACAACAGCTCAAAAAGTTTACAATTCTGTTTCTGAACTCCACCCTGTAGGTGCAGCAGCAGCAACTTAAGAGCAAGATGACAGATAATAGCTTAAAGCTGAAAACATGGATGTAGAAGGAGAAAACCACCCATGCAGACTATAAAACACTGAGATAAAATGAGGGTAGTATAAAATCTTAACATGCATTGTCTGAATGAGAACAACCTATAGAAAAGCTGGAAATAAAAGTTCAGTAATTGAAATTTCAGGAGAACACAAAGAAGCTGACTGTAATTTACCATAGGTCAGCATCCTCTCTCCACTCACAAATCACCCCTGTGACACACATCTTGCAATCTTCACAGGTGGGAGCCTACCAGTGAGAATCTTTGAGTGTGGGAGAGAGAGAAAACTCAACAGTTGTTCTTCTTCCCAACTCTAAGCACTGTTTTTAGGTTGGATGGGGCAGAGAGCAGAGCTGCTCTTTGGATTTCAGTTCCCTGAAGTTGAAGTGTTGAGCTGCATAAATCAGGGAGCTGTTTTGAAGGTCAGCAGGTGATAGTGAGATGCTCAGAGGGGGAGGTTCATAGCATCATTTGAGAAGGGAAGGGAGTTTGGAGCACCCCGCAATAACCATGTTCCTCAGCACCACATCTGCATCTTTTAGACACTACATGGGGTGGGGATTCAACTGCCTCCCTGGGGAGCTTCTTCCAGTGTTCAAGAACCCTTTCAGTGGGGAAGGTTTTTCCAATGTGGTGTAATTTGAGGCCATTTCCTCTTGTCCTATCACTTATTACTTGGGAGAAGAGACAAACACTCCACTGCCATCTCCTTTTAGGTAATTGTAGAGAGCCAGACAGTCTCCCATCAGCCTCCTCTTCTCCAGGCTAGACAATCTCAGTTCCCTCAGCCACTCCTGGTAAGAGCTGTTCTCCAGACCCTTCATCAGCTTGGTTGCCCTCCTCTGGACCTGCTCTAGCACCTTAATGTCTTTCTTGTAGTGAGGGCCCCAAAACTGAACCCAGTACTCAAGGCATGGCCTCAGCAATGCTGAGTGCAAAGGGACAATCACTACCCTGGTGTTTCTTGTCACACTACTGCTCATTTAAGCCATGATGCTGTTTGCCATTTTGGCCACCTGGACACACACTGGCTCACCTTCAGCTGGCTGTCAATCAACACCCCCAGGTCTTTCTCTGCTGGGCAGCTTTCCAGTCACTCTTTCTCAAGCCTGGATCATTACATGGAGTTGCTGTGATGGAACCCATCTGTGCATTCACACCTGTAGTACCTAGCAGAAGCCATGTCAGTCTTAGTGCTGATTTGCATGGTTGATTGAAGAGTAACAGATAAGGACTGGAGAAGAAAGGAGAATCTGAGTCCCCTTTTTAGTGAATTTGAACTGCTTGCCACAAACAAGGAAGGTACACTGAAACCCACAGTACCTATGGCTCACATGCCACAGCCATAGGGAGAAGCTACAATGCTGAATAAGATATGACAAACAATCCCAAGTAGCTCTATTGATCAAAGGGCAGGCTACACTCACCCTCAATCCTGAGTAACTCTATTGATCAGGCTATACTCACCCTATTCAAGTGGCCAGCAGAGCTCCTGAGATGCGTAGCTAGGAGAGCTGGTCAGCTGTTATCTCCAAAGGTAGGCATGCCCAGGAGGAACCACACCATCATAGTGTTGGACTGGTGCTGCTCCAGCTCACCCACCTAGGCTCTGGGTTTTGATGTGTTCAGAATTCAGTGATGTGTGGCCACTATGTCCCAGAAGGCTGAACCAAGCAGAACCAAACTCCTCCCTCATTTCACAATCAGTTACATAATGACTTTCCCTACTGCCCATGCACGTTGCTGGCTTCAGAGGTCATGCAACCTCCTAGCAAGGGGAGCCTTCACCATTCTTCAGCTCTCTCTGCAGCTAGTTGTCCTCTGTGGAGCCTTTCAAAGTCATTGCTGGCTCCACATACTGTTTAGCCAATACTGGACTGCAGCTTCTGATTACAGGGCTGGTTCTTGAAGGCTCTGTTTGTCTCTTTAGTGCTCAAAGACCCTGTAGTTCTCAGGTCTTATCTTCTGGTAACCTGGCAACTATTTGGCCTGTTGTTTAATTCTGATCAGGCACATACCAACTCTTTCCTCTTACAAGCCCACAGAATTACTATGGTTGGAAAAGATCTTCAAGATCACTAAGTCAAACCATCTTGTCAAGAGATCCATAACACCAGATCAGAAATGGCCCTGATGCTGTTTGCTGCTACTGAGGGTATTTCTTTCCCTCTCAGACCACAGGACAAGGGCAGAGTGGCTTTATGCACCTCACTCAAAGTCTTTGCCTCTTCTTCCTCCTCTGTCCAGCAAGGTCATTCACAGACATTCTGCAGATTTCCCACATCAGCAGCCCTTTATCCTCTGTACTGAGAGGACAGATGATTTGATCAGGAAAGCTATTTTCTTGCAATGTAGATTATAATGGAAATCTGGAGAACAGGCCTGACTCCGAGTCTCTGCAGCTTTATCCTCTTAAAAGCACAAGCCAATTAACCTCAGCCTGCAGGGAAAGAGTCCCCCCTGCCAGCAGATGGGTCTTGGAAAATGAGACACAGGGGATTTAAAATCATAAAGCTCTGAAACTCCAGCCCAAGTATCTAGTACAGCCCATGCCTGCACAAACCTCTGCAGTGGTGCCACAATCATGAAGATGAGGTCATGAACTCAGCATCCAGCATGGTTGTTAAAACCCCTGAGGTTGTGAGGTCCAGGCCATGGTCTCTGCATCTCACTCAGATGTTGGTCCACTGGCCTCAGGCTGATGTGGGTCTCAAAAGGTCAGTTTTAGGGGCTGGAGTTTCTGGGAATAGGGATGTAATTTAGGTGGAAGCAGCTCCTGAAGGACTATGTCAAGAGCTCTCTCAACTGGAGATGTTCATGGATGATAAAAAGCAGCCCAAGGCCCAGGCTCGATGAAGAAATCACAGTAATGGTGTTCTTATGACAGGAATTGAAGAACACAAAGACTAATTAGGTCCTAGGGGTTACACAAGGAAGAGACAACACAGCTTATCCTGAAGCATCAAAGATACTTGGTTCATGGAAATATATACTTCTCTCCTACTGTAGGAACTCTGTTTAAGCACCTTAATGTTCGATGAGTGATAGCTAAATGTTAGGTGGCACTAGATGAGCCAAATCTCAGTGTCATTAATATCTGAAAGAAGCATCAATGGATACATATCAAAGGATCATGTCTCTTGGGTGACAGAGACAAGGCTTTTTCCACATCTCTGCCAGCCTTCCCCATCTGAATGTTCTCTGCTTACCCCACAAAACTCCTCTGACATCTGATGTGCCATGTGCTACCCTGGCATGAACTATTTCTCTGAGAGCTGGAGAAAAATGCAGACACACAGAAAATATGTTCTAATCAAACATCCCTCCCAAAGTCATACTAACTACCTGTCTTTGCAAAAGTCTGTGTTCCTTTAATGACAGCAGCTCTTGTTTGAGATGTTAACATCTCCAGACATTTGACAAGCAGCTGAGTAAATGTCAACACCCTTCTAAAGGAAGAGTGGGATATAAGTGAATTGTGCAGACGAGGAAATTGCAGTTGATTCTGGGGTGAGACTCACTGCTTCCTAACAGCTGAGCTAATGTCATCACTTGAGGCCAGGTAGCAAACACTACTGTACTCATGGAGATGAGAGATGGACACTTAAATGTCCCTGATCCTTCTAAGTCACAGCTTACAAACATTTTAATTGATGGAGAAGATCTGAAGCTAGAGCATTAGAATTGTAGAATCAGTCAGGGTTGGAAGGGACCACAAGGATCATCTAGTTCCAACACTCCTGCCATGCCCAGGGACACCCTACCCTAGAGCAGGCTGCCCACAGCCTCACCCAGGCATGGGGCCTCAACCACCTCCCTGGGAAACCCATGCCAGGCTCTCGCCACTCTCATACTGAACAACTTCCTCCTCACGTCCACTCTGAATCTCCCCACCTCCAGCTTTGTTCCTTCCCCCCTAGTCCTGTCTCTTCCTGAGAGCCTCAGAAGTCCCTTCCCAGCCTTCCTGTAGGTCTCCTTCAGATATTGGAAGGCCACTATAAGGTCTCCTTGAAGCCTTCTCTTCTGCAGGCTGCAGAGCTCCAACTCTTGTAGCCTGTCCTCATAGCAGAGCTGCTGCAGTCCTCTCAGCATCTTTGTGGCCCTCCTCTGGACTCACTCCAACAGTTCCATGTCCGTCTTGTGTTGGGGGGATGGATTGTTTCACATGTCATCCCACGTAAAGGGGTCAGGGCGTTTCACCCAGCTCTCCCAGTCCTCCCTCTATCTTGTCTCATGATGGTACCTACCTTCCTGAGACCCAGGGTGAGAAGTGGTAAGAGCAAAGCTGCTGATGTCCTTTGAGAAGTGACCTAACACTGCAACACCTTGTCCTCAGGCTTCACCACGATGGGCTTGCACTGAGGTCAGGAAAGAGGGGTGATACATCACTACCTAGAGATGGGAGGTGATAGGGACTGCAGCTGCTGTTGGTGTCACCACCACCACCAGCGGCAAAACACCAGCACAAGCCTCCATACAGTTATCCTTCCCAGACTCTCAGACTTACCAATGCAGGGAAAAGGAGTGTCCTAAAAATCCACATCTTTCATTGCTGTGTTTACTGTGGCCTCCATCCCTGCCTCCAGTTGCTAAGCGATATCTCTGCTCTCCAAAGTCACTGATACAGACCCTTGGCTGCTGCATTTCACTATTCAATTTGCAATTTAAATTCTCTGACAGGCAGAAGCAACCAAGCTGTTCACTTAAGATTGCAAGAAGTTAGATTGAAATCCAGGAAATCACCAAAGCCTCAAGCTCTTCATAAATTTCACTTTGATAGTAATAGAGGCAGAGGTGGGAAGAGGGAAGGAAAGAGTGGAGGGAAGGTACAAGTGCTTACAGTGGGGAGAAAAAATGGAGCACAGGCAACCAGGATCAATTACACAGGAGGCATTTTCCCTTGATTTCTGTTGGTCATTGCATGCTTTGATATCTAAAATCACCTGGTGCTACATCTTGGGATGGTTAAAAGTAAAGTTAAACACCCACTTTTATAGTTTTTTTAAATGCCTGTTCTCCTTCCTGGAGGAAGAAGTCCCCTTTGCATCAGCTTTTCTTTTCCTAAAGACCCACACACAACATGAGAGACCTGCCTGGTGAGCCTGGAGCAGGCTGTGGATGGAGTCTACCTGGACTTTAGCAAGGCTTTTGACACCGTCTGCCACAAGAAGCTCCTGGACATGCAGGCAGCTCCTGGCTTACACAGATTCACTCTGATATGGGTCAGGAATTGGCTGGTGGGCCAGGACCAGAGAGTGGTGGTGAATGGTGCCACAGCCAGTTGGCAGCTGTCACTAGTGGTGTGCCACAAGGATCAGTGCTGGGCCCAGTCCTGTTCAACATCTTTATTGATGATCTGGATGAGGGGATTGAGTCCAGCATCAGTAAGTTTGCAGGTGACACCAAGCTGGGAGCAGGTGTTGATCTGTCAGAGGGTAGGAGAGCCCTGCAGAGGGACCTTGCCAGGCTGGATGGGTGGGCAGAGGCCAATGGGATGAGATTGAACAAAGCCAAGTGCAGGGTTCTGCACTTTGGCCACAACAATCCCAAACAGTGCTACAGGCTGGGGACAGAGTGGATGGAGAGCAGCCAGGCAGAGAGAGAAAGGGGGTTACTAGTAGAGAGTAGCTGAACATGAGCCAGCAGTGTGCCCAGGTGGGCAGGAGAGCCAATGGCATCCTGGCCTGAATCAGGAGCAGTGTGGCCAGTAGGACAAGGGAGGTTATTCTTCCCCTGTACCCAGCACTGGTCAGGCCACACCTTGAGTGCTGTGTCCAGTTCTGGGCTCCTCAATTCAAGAGAGATGTTGAGGTGCTGAAAGGTGTCCAGAGAAGGGTAACAAAGCTGGTGAGGGGCCTGGAGCACAGCCCTGTGAGGAGAGGCTGAGGGAGCTGGGGGTGTGCAGCCTGCAGAAGAGGAGGCTCAGGGCTGACATCATTGCTGTCTACAACTACCTGAAGGGAGGTTGTAGCCAGGTGGGGTTGGTCTCTTCTTCCAGGCAAGCAGCAACAGAACAAGGGGACACAGTCTCAAGCTGTGCCGGGGGAGGTCTAGGCTGGATGTTAGGAGGAAGTTGTTGTCAGAGAGAGTGATTGGCATTGGAATGGGCTGCCCAGGGAGGTGGTGGAGTCGCTGTACCTGCAGGTGTTGAAGCAAAGCCTGGCTGAGGCACTTAGTGCCATGGTCTGGTTGATTGTCTGGGGCTGGGTGCTAGGTTGGGCTGGATGATCTTGGAGGTCTCTTCCAACCTGGTTGATTCTATGGTTGTGTTCTATGCCTTCATGGAGCTGTCCCTCCAGCAGGGCAGGCTGCTGGGACCTGGGGCAGGCTGCTGGGACCTCGGGCAGGCTGCCGGGACCTGGGGCAGGCTGCTGGGACCTGGGGCAGGCTGCTGGGACCTGGGGCAGGCTGCCGGGACCTGGGGCAGGCTGCTGGCACCTGGGGCAGGCTGCTGGCACCTGGGGCAGGCTGCCGGGACCTGAGGCAGGCTGCTGGCACCTGGGGCAGGCTGCTGGGACCTGGGGCAGGCTGCTGGCACCTGGGGCAGGCTGCCGGGACCTGGGGCAGGCTGCCGGGACCTGGGGCAGGCTGCTGGGACCTGGGGCAGGCTGCTGGGACCTGGGGCAGGCTGCTGGGACCTGGGGCAGGCGCTGCCGGCAGCTCTCGCGGCCATCTCCCGGGGCCTGCAGGTGCTGCCGCGGGCGCGGCCCCAGCCGGGGCAGTTGAGTGGTTCGTGTTTGTCAGAGCTGCGTGGGTCCCCCTTGCACACGCAGGACGGTTGCTATGTGGAGAGCAGCGTGGCACCTCTGAATCAGAGAGAAGATGCATGAAGTGTCGGGGTGAGTGTCTCTGGAGAGCCCTGGGAAAGGGCTCCGAGAGCTCTGGCGCCGGGGAAATGGGAGGGCGCCCAGAGGCGAGAGCCGCGGGGCCGCTACGCCGCGGGGCTGCCGGCAGTCCGGAGGCAGCCCTCGGCTTCCAGCCTCGGAGGCAGACATTTCTGCCACAGAAATCCTCTCCCTGGGCTTTCAGGCCAGCAGAGGGAACCCTCCGCCGCAGTTATCCCAAAGCCAGCCCTTCGAGGCAGCTGGGGACGGCAGGGTGGGGGGCGCTGAGCGGGGTTTGCAGCCAGCGCCTGCCTGCCAGATAGCGAAGTGCTTCGTCCTCTTCCTTCGCCAGGCTGTCGACGCCAAACTGAAGCAAGCTCAGCCGGTAAAGGGGAGCAGCTCCACAGATCTCACCCAGTGGGTGAAAAGCTGCACACGAGCTGGAGGTGTGTGCTTGCAGCCCAAAGATGCAGCCGTGCCCTGGGCTGGTCCCCAGCGGTGTGGGCAGCAGGCGGAGGGAGGGGAGGGGGTTCTGCCCCTCTGCGCCTCTCCGCTGAGCGCCCAGCGGCAGTGCTGGGGCCGGCGCTGGAGCGCTCAGGGCAGGGCAGAAGTGGAGCTGCTGGGGTGGGGCCAGAGGAGGCCACAGAAATGATGTGAGGGCTGGAAGCCCTCTGCTGTGAGGCCAGGCTGAGAGAGTCGAGGCTGCTCAGCTTGGAAAAGACAAGGCTCCAGGGACACCTTCTCGTAGTCTCACAGGGCATGAACAAGAGCCTATCGAAGAGATGGGGACAGTAACTTTAGCAGGGCCTGATGTGACAGGGCAAGAACTTTACACTAAAAGAGAGACATTTAGACTAGATCTAAGGATGAAATTCTTTGTGCAGAAGGATCTTGCCAGGCTGGATGGGTGGGCAGAGGCCAGTGGGATGAGATTGAACAAGGCCAAGTGCAGGGTTCTGCACTTTGGCCACAATAAACCCAAGCAGTGCTACAGGCTGGGGACAGAGTGGCTGAGAGCCGCCAGGAAGAAAAAGACCTGAGGGTGCTGGTACACAGTAGCTGAAGATGAGCCAGCAGTGTGCCCAGATGGGCAAGAGAGCCAATGGCATCCTGGGCTGGATCAGGAACAGTGTGGCCAGCAGGACAACAGAGGTTATTCTGCCCCTGTACTCAGCACTGGTCAGGCCACACCTTGAGTGCTGTGTCCAGTTCTGGGGTCCTCCATTGCAGAGAGATGTTGAGGTGCTGGAAGGTGTCCAGAGAAGGGAGACAAAGCTGGTGAGGGGCCTGGAGCAGAGCCCTGTGAGGAGAGGCTGAGGGAGCTGGGGGTGTGCAGCCTGCAGAAGAGGAGGCTCAGGGCAGAGCTCATTGCTGTCTGCAGCTCCCTGAAGGGACATTGTAGCCAGGTGGGGTTGGTCTCTTCTGCCAGGCAACCAGCAAGAGAAGAAGGGGACACAGTCTCAAGTTGTGGCAGGGGAGGTCTAGGCTGGATGTGAGGAGAAAGTTGTTGTCAGAGAGAGTGATTGGCATTGGAATGGGCTGCCAGGGAGGTGGTGGAGTTGCTGTACCTGGAGTTGTTCAAGCAAAGCCTGGCTGAGGCACTTAGTGCCATGGTCTGGTTGATTGTCTAGAACTGGGTGCTAGGTTGGCCTGGATGATGTTGGAGGTCTCTTCCAACATGGCTGATTCTATGATTCTATGATAAGGGTGGTGAAACACTGGCCCAGGCTCCTCATAGAGGCTATAGCTGCTCCTTTCCTGGAAACATTCAAGTTCATATTGGACAGGTTGCTCTGAGCAGCCTGATCTAGTGGAAGATAACCTAGGTCATCACAATGAGATTGCACTTGATGACCCTTCAAGGTCCAACTCAAATCATTATATGATTCTATGATCACTTAAATGTAGACAGCAGCTTGTATTTGGTAGTGCTAGAGAGTGGTCAACACTTGCCTCTTTGTCAGGACTGCCAGCCTCCCTGTATTGGACAGAAGATGTGGGACAAAAAAGGTAGGAACCATCCCTAAGGGCAGCAGCAGCAGCAGAACCAGGCAGCCACAGCCTTGTCCTTAGCTGTGAGCCTCTGGCTGAGGAAGTCTAACACAATGACTGGCTGGAAGTAAGCAGCAGAGACCTCATGCCTCTCTGTAGGGTCAGGAAGATGCCACAGGTGACAACAAGACTGTGCCAGATGCTTTCCAAGAGACTGCTGTAGGCATTTAATAATTTACATTTAGTAATGCCCTGTCCCCCTTTGCTGTGTATTTCTTAAACTCCATCTCCTTTGAGGCACAGGGCAGAGTCTGAACAAGCACCACTAGGTCACTACAGGAAGACCACAGAAGTTTCTCCTTGAGACTGTTACCTAGGCAAAGGCCACCAGTTACACTCAGGGGAAGGAGACATCTTTGAAAGAGCTTGGTAGAGTTTTGTTTTTCACTTTCAGCCTTCCAAAATCATAGAATTAACCAGGTTGGAAGAGACCTCCAAGCTCATCCAGTCCAACCTAGCACCCAGCCCTAGCCAAACAACTAGACCATGGCACTAAGTGCTTCATCCAGGCTTTTCTTGAACACCTCCAGTGATAGCAACTCCACCACCTCCCTGGGCAGCCCATTCCAATGCCAATCCCTCTCAAAAGTCTTGGTCTGGGAAACCTTCCCCTACAGTCTCTAGCCAAAATCCCAGAGGATTTGCTCTCTATCATCTGTGGCTGTAAGGGACAACCCTAGACTTGCAGGCTGCTTCACCTCCATTGATCCTGCATCAGAGTGATTTTGTGTAATGTCTCTCAGGGGAGAGTTGTGGTTTTTGTCTGGGACTAGATAATATCAGGCTATAGACTGAATCTGTTGGGCAACCAACACTGCCTTATACTCTTGGTTTCTCAGAGCTCCATGGGGTATCTGCATTTTTCCATCTTTGAACACTTTGTGTCAGTGAGTTGCTCCAGTACCCTCAGGGCTGAATTAAATATAAGACAAAATAAAACTGAAAACAGCAGGGTGGTCAGCAGCATGTCCCTGCAAAGCAAAGCAAAGCAAAGCAGGGGGCTTCCTTTCTTAACTGAAATGCTGCAAATATCAGAGAGGCTTCCCAATAAATGCTCAAACAAAGGAAGCTCTTTTCCTCTTCTAGCATTTCTCTGTGCCTGTGACTATCTTGTTGTCAAAAGTGTGTAGATCATGAAGATTTCATGTTGCAGGTAGCACAGTGAGATGCTGGGCCAAGCTTCTAAGGGTATTCCCGCTTCTTCCCACATAGAATCATAGAATCAACCAGGTTGAACGAGACCTCCAAGAACATCCAGTCCAACCTAGCATCCAGCCTTAGACAATCAAGTAGACCATGGCACTAAGTACCTTAGCCAGGTTTTGCTTGAACACCTCCAGGGAAGACAACTCCACCACCTCCCTGGGCAGCCCATTCCAATGCCAATCACTCTCTCTGCCAACAACTTCCTCCTAACATCCAACCTAGACCTCTCCTGGCACACCTTGAGACTGTGTCCCCTTGTTCTGCTGCTGGGTGCCTGGCAGAAGAGACCAACCCCACCTGGCTACAGCCTCCCTTCAGGTAGTTGTAGACAGCAGTGAGGTCAGCCCTGAGCCTCCTCTTCTCCAGGCTAAACAACCCCAGCTCCCTCAGCCTCTTCTCATAGGGCTGTGTTCCAGGCCTCTCACCAGCTTCTTGAAGAGGGAAACATAGCTTTGCCTTGATGATGAATTCCCACCTGGAATTGCAGTACTCACATTCTCTGTGCTTTGCTTCTGTCCTCTGTGCTGCTCATTCTTCATAGACTGCTAATGTCAGATAGCTCCAGACCTTGGACATGTTCAAGCTCCTTGCTTGTAGGCATCTCTTATCTTGTCCCTCCAGAGCCCTGCAGTTCTGACCCATTTAGAATCTCCTGAGCAGCTCTCCCAGTACATCCTCACTTTGTCTTCTGTGCTTCCTGCCTTCTGTCTGATGATGACCATGGAATTGTTATCTAGGTGATGCCTTGCTGAAGATCATTGGGACATCAGGATGGATCTCCTGTCTGGCTTAGAGAAGGGTTAGGAAACCCTTCTCTAAGGGTTAGCCCAGAGAGATGGTGGAGTCACCGCCTCTGGAGGTGTTCAAGCAAAGCCTGGATGAAGCACTTAGTGCCATGGTCTAGTTGACTGGCTAGGGCTGGGTGCTAGGTTGGCCTGGATGATCTTGAAGGTCTCTTCCCACCAGGTTGATTCTATGACTCTATGAAAGAGGCTGGTGTTCATGCTTCCCCTTCCAGTGAGGTGATCAATAGGGAGAGCAACAACAGCGAGTGGAGGCAAGGTGTTTTATCCAGGTTCAGCCACATTTTGTCTTCAGTGCTCCAGCTCTGGCATTACTTTCTGTCTTTGTCCATCTTTTCTGGGCTTTTTCATTCTCGAGGTCACTACCAAGAGCTGTGAACATGGTACATCTTTTTCTCTTTTTGCTCTTGTAGTACTTCTGGGTAAATTTTCACCCTGGATTCAGTTGCTTTTCCCAGGTGATCCAAAGCAAGCAGTCACTAGACCTGGATGCTATGTCCCAGTAGCTACCACAACTAGCTTTTCCTCTTCTGGGCTGCCCAAGAGGTTGTTTCAGCTGTCAGGTTCAGGGTTATATCTACAGAGGATATTCCTACCCTTACAGACAGAAATGATTGGTGAAATCAGACTTTTTCCAATGTGGCAGGCTGCCTGGTAGGGTGTGGCTGTCACACCCACCCCTCCTAAGCCCAACCTCACCTGCGTGCAGGATGCAACAAGACAGATTTGAGCCAGCACCTGGAAATATGTTTGTGTAGCACCCTCCCAGCCCACTGCTGTTCTTGAGATCAACCAGCAGGCTTCATCTCCATTGCACCACCATCGTCAGACTCATTCCTCTGTTCCTGCAAAAACAAACAGGACTCTGAGCCGCAGCAAATCGATTCGCTGTGCTGTAACAGAATTACAAGCCTGAAACGCTTCCTCTCTCTCCCTCTTTCATCTTCTTCCTTCTGTTTCCTGCCTTGCAAAGAGAAGGAGCTTTTCTCCTAGTTAAGCCAGACATGAACAGAAGAGCTGCATGCTGTCATCCATCTCCAAGGGTAGATAGCTCAGCATCACTGTCTGATGTTAAAGGACTTCTCTGCGCTGAAGTGGAAGGGAAATAAACATATGCTGATGGGAAAGGGTCAGGAGTAGAGTCAACACAAGGACATGGAAGAATATGTTTATCTGCTCACTTGCAGCTTTTCTTCATCGCTAGACTCTGTGGTCTGTGTCTGCAAACTGTACCAATGTCCCCAGGCCTTCAGAAATGAGTACCTTGGGGTGGTGAAAGGAATTTTAGAGTAGAAGACTAAGCTTTTCTGTCCTGAAGTGGTGACGAAGGCAAGGATCTACTCTCCCAAAGCTCCACAAAGTAAGAATTGCTGTGGTGGGTTGTGGGGCAGTAAGGCAATAAGCAGTATCCTTCAAGATAGAACAAGTGTTTTTAGAAGGTGAAACCAATTCACTCCAGAGAATAACAGCTACTTTTGGATGACCACTGCCTTCTCTCTGATGTATCTACTTTTCCTCTGTGAGCTATGAGCACTGATCATGTGGAGAGGCAGAAATGGACTTCGCTCCTCAGACAGGCACGGGAGGAATAACCCTCTCAATAGACCCTGGGATGTGACCTCTGCACCTCTTCTGGCAAAACATACTGGCCATCAGCAATAGAACAAGGGGACAGAGTCTCAAGCTGTGCTGGGGGATGTCTAGGCTGGATGTTAGGAGGCAGTTCTTGCCAGGAGAGAGTGATTGGCATTGGAATGGGCTGCTCAGGGAGGTGGTGGAGTCACCATCCCTGGAGGTGTTGAAGAAAAGCCTGGATGAGGCACTTAGTGCCGTGGTCTAAATGACTGGCTAGGGCTGGGTGCTAGGTTGGACTGCATGCTCTTGGAGATCTCTTCCAACCTGGTTGATTCTATGATTCTATGATAATCCTTTCCCTGCTGTGCCCCTGTCCAAGGCTCGGCAGGTCAACTAACTCTTGAAAAGTGTCAGTACATGGGTGACCTTGCTGTAGGTGTGAGAGAAAGGTGTCTTTCCCTCCTGCACAATCACACAGCAGTGGAATTGTTTTGAGAGCCACCAGCCTCCTACTCAGGGAGAAAACAAAACAGAGAAAATCTGTGTATCCTCCACTGAAAAAAATATCCTGTGTCTAGAGCATTTTGCATGGAGTTGCTGAGGAAGCACAGAAAACTGGCAAACAGACTTCCAGAAATTCCTTTATGTCTCCCAGAAAAAAAAAACAAAACAAAAAAACCAGGAAAAACTGGGTGTCCAGAATGAAGGCAGAGGAAAAATGTCTGCTGCTTGGACTCCTGGTGACTTTGTAGTTATTGTCTGGTATAAAGCTGTCATCAAATTGACTCTCTAATCAGCAGAGAGAAATCAGCGCTGCTTTAGGGTGATTCAAGTCCACTTATCTGAGACACCTCTCTCAGGAGGGCTGAAATTTCCCTATCTCCTTCCACAGTGTAAAGATGGGGGTGAGGCCAATGGCTTAGAAAAGAAACTAAACTTGCAGGCAAGATGAGTTTGCAGAAATGCATCCAACCCTGGGAGCTCTGCTCAAGACTTTCACAGGCTCCAGAGCAGAATCTACTGCTTTGTTGATTCATTGGTTTCTGAAGAGCTACACAGATGCTGACTTGGTCCTTTGAGTTCAATCAAGATTGTCACTTTGCACCCCTGAGAGCTAAGAGAGTCTGCCACCCAGAAGACTTCACCACCAGGGATAGAATCACAGAGTGCTTTGGGTTAGGACCTTTAAAAGCCAGAAGACTTCACCACCAGGAATAGAATCATAGAGTGCTTTGGGTTAGGACCTTTAAAAGTCATCTAGCCCAAACCCCCTGCAGGAAGCAGTGACATCTTTAACTAGATCAGATTGCTCAGAGTCCTGTTCAATCTGACTTGGAATGTATCCAAGGATGAGGCTTCTACAACTTCTGTGGGCAGCTTGCTGCCCAGGGACCCTCAGCACCTACCATACCAGCCTGCTGAGTAAGGAACAGAGCTCCCTCCCACTCCTTCCCAACCTCTTCCCTTCTTGCACATCCACTACCATCCACAGCCAGAAACTCCTGCTTTGCTTTCCTAACACACAACATTCAATCCCCCTGTCCTGCTCTCTATAGCTGCAGTGAGGTTTCATCTGAAATTGGTAAGGCAAAGCTGTCCAAAGTAAATGAGAAGCAGATGTGTCTTGCTCTCCATGCCCAAAGGGAAGCCACGCTTAAAGCTCAGCTCCTGCACGCCTGTGATAAATGGGATCCACCCAAAATAAAGAACTAAACTCAGAGGCACACCAAAGGGGAGCAAAATCCCTGGGTTATTCCTGTATTACTCAGTCATCTCAAGGAGAGAGCAGCTATCTGCCAGCAGCTGGCTGAATCATCAGCTACCTAATGCTGCTTGGAATGAATACAGATGTTTTAGAATTGCCTTGTGTGAGCACCACAATAAAGACAGCTAAAGCAGCTTTGCTATCTCCAGAATGGTGGCTGACAAATTCAATCGACAAAGTGACTCTGAAAACACTCCTGGCAAGCTATGAAAGGGGAGTTAGAGGCACTGCAAGCCCTGCTGCCCATTGCCTTTGTGTCTTTGCTTGGGAAAAGGCTGGCAGTGCCCTGGCCAGCTCACCTGCTTTCTGCAGTCAACACCTTCTAATTCATCACAGCTACTTGCTCTTTTGGTGATTTATTTCATTGCTTTCGTTACTCTCGGAGCCTTGATTGCCTGGGAGTGTGCCTGTGTAGGGGCAGCATCCCCTCTTCATCATATCTAGTGGCAGGAGTCTGTCACCAGGGGCCTAGACAGATGAAAAGAGTGGGGAAGATACATTGGGATGGATTGACCACCTGGATCATTCATCTCAGATGTAGGCAGAAGACAGTGAGTTTAGCCTGCAGAACCAGCAGTTAAGGATGTGATTCCTAAGAGGTTCACACAGGACCATAGCAGCTCTGCTGAAAATGACCTGAGAGTGCTGCTGGATAACAAATTCACCATGAGCCAGCAATGTGTCCTTGTGGCCAAGAAGGCAAACGATATTCTGAGATGCACCAAGAAGAGTGTGGCCAGCAGGTTGATGAGACCAGCAGGCCCTGATGAGACCATATCCAGTTCTAAGCTCCCCAGTTCAAGAGAGACAGGGAAATAGTGGAGAAACTCCAAGAGAGGCTACAAGTGTGATGAAGGGACTGAAACATCTGTCTTATGGGCAACAACTGAGAGCCCTGGATCTGTTTAGCCTGCAGAAGAGACAACTAAAAGGGGATCTTGTTAATGTTTACACATGTCTAAAGGGTAGTTATCAAGAAGAAGGGGCCAGTCTCTTTTCAATGCCATCCTGCAATAGGACAAGTGGCAGTGGGTACAAACAGGAATACAGGAAGTTCTACCTCAACACTGGGAAAATCACCTTTCCTGTGAAGGTGCTGGAGCACTGGACCAGGCTGCCCAAAGAGGCTGTGGAGTCTCCTTCACTGGAGGCATTCAAAATCCAGCTGGACACATTCCTGTGTGGCCTGCCCTAGATGATCCTGGCTTGGCAGGGAGATTGTACTGATGATCTCCAGAGATCCCATCCAACCCTTACCATTCTGTGATTCTGTGATCTCTATGGCCCAGATACTAAGTGTCTCCAAGCACCACTGTCCCATGGGATCCCAGTGGAGCTCTGTCTTTAGGAACAGGAAGAGGCGGTGTAATCATTGCCATGTAGGTGTTATCTAGTCCATATTCTATCTTTGCTTGGTCCCTAGGGAATAAGGACCTGTTTGTTGCTCAGTCTGCAGATGCAATTACCTATATTGCAGTAAATGAAACATAATGGGGGCTGTTGCCATGGCTTAGACCACCTTTTGCTAGCAAACTCTCTTGGACTCCAGATCAGGCTGTTTGCAAACACACTGCCTAATAAGAATGGCCAGAGGTAAAATGTTCTTGATAGGAAGAGTATCCAAACATTGCCCAGATGATCAAACCTTCTTTGAGCATGGCTATGAGGTGGAAGGAAGTCTTCAGCTCCATGAGCTGCTGCAAAACTACTTGGACTTATGACTTGTGGCAATGTGACAAAACAAGAGATGCTCTGGCTGGCCAAAGATTTGTTAAAAGCTGGCACCAAGACATGTTTGTCTCCAGCAAGAGAACAAGCAGGACCTGGGCTCTGTAGAAACAGATGCTTTGGGTGGGAGGGAAACAAAGAATTTGGAACAGAGGAGGAGTGTTTTGGGTGCTTGTCCTCTTCTGTACCAGAGGAGCAGCGTAGTTGCCAATGGAAAGGTTTGGCAGCAGATGGAAGGGACCTCACAAGCTGGGAGACAGGGCTTAAGCATCAGGTTGCCTGGCAGTGGGTTCCAGGAACAGGAAATTGCTCTGATCTTCTTTATAGTGAGCTGGCTCAGAACAAAGTCCTTCTCTGACCCTTTAAGATGATGAGGAGATTCAGGCTGGAGACACATCACCTGGCATCACAATATTGTCTTTCCTCTGCACCAAGTTTCACTGTGTGCCAGGTGTAGCCAAGTAGCCCTTCTAAGGTGAAGATAGGGCTGGGTGCTAGGTTGGACTGGATGACCTTGGAGGGCTCTTCCAACCTGGTTGATTCTATGATTCTAAGTTCAAGGAAAGCCAGCATGATGCAACTTGAAGAGACAGGTGTGCTAAGGAAGGGAAGCACTCCTTATAGCCAGGTTACATTGACAAGCATCACAGGTGACAGTACCACCTAAGCTGGGAGGTACCTCGACTTTGAGAGCAGTGACCTATGGTCACTCACTGGTGGGGTGAGGCCACAGTTGGCTGGGATGGCCTTGTTAGACAGTTTGGGCTCAATGCCGGTTTTGAGATGTCCAGGAAACTCAGCAACAGAACAAGGGGACACAGCCTCAAGTTGTGCCTGGGAGGAGAGGCTGAGGGAGTTGGGGGTGTGCAGCCTGCAGAAGAGGAGGCTGCAGCCAGGTGGAGGTTGGTCTCTTCTGCCAGGCAACCAGCAACAGAAAAAGGGGACACAGTCTCAAATTGTGCTGGGGGAGGTCTAGGCTGGATGTTAGGAGGCAGTTTTTGCCAGAGAGAGTGATTGGCATTGGAATGGGCTGCCCAGGGAGGTGGTGCAGTCACCGTCCCTGGAGGTGTTGAAGCAAAGCCTGGCTGAGGCAGTTAGTGCCATGGTCTGGTTGACTGTCTAGGGCTGGGTGCTAGGTTGGCCTGGATGATGTTGGAGGTCTCTTCCAACCTGGTTGATTCTATGATTCTATGACTTGTCCCATATATCCTATCTTAGACAGCACACACTGATCTCTCCAGATCTTGAGGACTCCAGCTTCCAGAACAACTGCTCCTTTCCAAGCTCAATTGTCCTGTGTGATTGTGCATTAATTTAGAGCTAATTGCCAGGTAATGAATCCAGTTTTGCTCACTCCATTTTAATCCCCTTATGCTTCTCACTGAACACTCATTTGCATCCCACTCTGGATTCTCTTTGAGAGCCTTTGCTCTCACCCCTGCTGCTGCATTTCAGGTTTATGGGATGCACCAAGGCAAACATTCTAAAGGCGCAGCCCCCAAGGCACAGCCACTGTTTTGCATGCAGATGGGTAGAAAGTATGATCCAGGTGCTTCAAAATCCTTTTATCTTCAGATACAGAAGGGAATTGAAGCATCTTGATTTATGAGGACAGAGAATTAGGGACCAGTCTGGCACTTGGTTCAAACCCTTGGCTGTTTCATCAACATACCACATGTCTCTGTACAAGTCTGTCCCTTATAATCCAAGCCAGAGGAAGGAATCACAGAAGCCTCCTCCTTTGTAGGGCTATGTGGCTTGTTAAAGACTGCAGAGTCACTCAAGTCCTCTGAAGTTTAGAGATATTCCCTAGACCATCATACCAGAATGTATGATGTAAGAGGTTGCAGTGAGAATAGGGTCAGTGCCTTCTTAGAATTATAGAATCATAGCATCAACCAGGTTGGAAGAGACTTCCAAGATCATCCAATCCAGCCTATCACCCAGTCCTGTCCAATCTTCCTAGTATCCCTGGAGATATTAAAAAGAAGTGTAGACAAATCACTTTGGGGTGTGGTTTAGGGGGTATGGTGGTGTTGGGTTCACAGTTGGATGTGATGATCTCAGGGGTCTTACAACCTTAATGATTCTATGATGAATCTATGACTCTATTTAAGATCTGATATTCTTGTAGATGACTATCATAGAATCAACCAGGTTGGAAGAGACCTCCAACATCATCCAGGCCAACCTAGCACCCAGCCCTAGACAATTAACTAGACCATGGCACTAAGTGCCTCATCCAGACTTTGCTTGAACACCTCCAGGGATGGTGCCTCCACCACCTCCCTGGGCAGCCCATTCCAATGCCAATCACTCTCTCTGGCAAAAACTGCCTCCTAACATGCAGCCTAGACCTCCCCTGCCACAGCTTGAGACTGTGTCCCCTTCTTCTGTTGCTGCTTGCCTGGCAGAAGAGCCCAACCCCACCTGGCTACAGCCTCCCTTCAGGAAGTTGTAGACAGCAATGAGCTCTGCCCTGAGCCTCCTCTTCTGCAGGCTGCACACCCCCAGCTCCCTCAGCCTATCCTCACAGGGCTGTGCTCCAGGCCCCTCTCCACCTTCATTGGCCTTCTCTGGACACGTTCCAGTATCTCAACATCTCTCTTGAATTGAGTAGCCCAGAACTGGACACAGCACTCAAGGTGTGGCCTGACCAGTGCTGAGTACAGGGGCAGAATAACCTCCCTTGTCCTCCTGGCCACACTGTTCCTGATGCAGGCCAGGATGCCATTGGCTCTCTTGGCCACCTGGGCACACTGCTGGCTCATCTTCAGCTACTCTCTACCAGTACCCCCAGGTCCCTTTCTGCCTGACTACTCTCCATCCACTCTGTCCCCAGCCTGTAGTGCTGCTTGGGTTTATTGTGGCCAAAGTGCAGAACCCTGCACTTGACCTTGTACAGTCTCATCCCATTGGCCTCTGCCCACTCATCCAGCCTGGCAAGATCCCTTTCTAGGTTTCTCCTACTCTCCAGCAGATCTACACCTGCCCCTAGCTTGGTGTCATCTGCAAACTTCCTGATGCTGTACTCCATCTCCTCATCCAGATCATCAATAAAGATATTGAAGACCGGATGAGGCACTCAGTGCCATGGTCTACTTGACTGTTTAGGGCTGGGTGGTAGTTTGGCCTGGATGATCTTGGAGTTCTCTTCCAACCTGGTTGATTCTATGATTCTATGTCTGAGGCCTTTCTGTGATTCTATGAATAATGCCTGGAAATATATTGAAAACCACCCAATTGAAACACTCCTTCACCAAGATTTCTCAGAGAAAGCACCACTTGCATACCCTAAGTATTTCATAATCCTGTAGGATTTGGAGAAAACCTATTTTTTTTTTCTTTTTGGAGAAAGAAAGGGAAGGAATAAATCTTTCTGTCCATCATAAAGAACCTGAATTAGAGTTTGTTGGGGGATTTAAGCCCTTGCCTCCCCACTGCTTTAAATGACAGCAGCTACCCTAGCAAAGCCCGCTCTGCATGGGAAGGAGCAGCAGGATGCCTGGAAGCTGAGGTGGCAAATCATGGCTTTCAAAGAGCACTAATGGGAGCACAGGGGAGAGCTTGTTTGCGTTCAGGTAGAATGAGTTAACTCTGTGGGGTGTATGGCAGCAGCTGCCTCAGGGAGAAGGATGGGGTTGCAAAGTGCCTGATGACTTTGGCAAGGACAGCTTGGGTGGGGAGACAATGAAGGTGCACCTCTGCCCGTGGATGGTCATCCAGCTCGGTGCAGACCCCTGTTTGTCAGCCCCAGGGAGCTGCCACGCCAGGCTTGTGCTTGCTTCCAGCACAGAGAGCCTCAAGGGGCATGAGGTAATGAATTCATGTTCTGCAGACTACAGGAGCTCATTTCCAGTAGCAGCAAGTGCCTGTCAGCCTTACAGAAAGCTTCAGCCTCTTTGGAAGCGGTGAAATAATCCCCACAACATCCTAGCACAAGGAGAAAGAAGGGCAGAATTAGACTTCTGTGCTAATGCAGAAGGAGGTGGCCTCCAAAATGCTTTTTTGCTTGTGTTACCTACCCCTTAGCTATGATGTGAGGTCTTTCAGCACGAGTTTAACTCCAGTGAAAAATAGGGACATTAAAGCTCATTGATGTGACAGACTCTAGTGCAGGTTTTGCGCATACATGGAGGGGTGAGGTCAGGCTGCAAAGGAGAAGCAGAGACTTTGTGTAACAACATATTCAGTGATGGAAGGGAAGAATAAGTCAAAGGCTGAGGCACAAGGAATATCCTTCTGTGATCTGACTGCACCGTGACTGTGCAGCTGCGTGCAGATGCATTTAGAGACAGTGTGACCTGGTGCTATCTTTACCACTCCCTTAGAGATAAGACAACTGTAGAAACCCAGGTTGTAGGGACTCAGGAATCATCTGGCTCAACCTTTCTTAGCAAAAATCTGGTCTGCACAAGATGACCCAGCACCCTGTCCAGCTGAACCTTAAAAGTGTCCTTTGCTGGGGACTGCACCACTTCCCTAGGGAGATTATTTCAATGGCTGACTGTTCTTGTGGTGAAAAATCATTCCTCTTATATCCAGTTGGAATCTCCCCAGGACTAGCTTGTATCCAATACCCCATGGTTTTTTTTTCCCAGGGACTCCTTGTAGAAAGGAGTAGCCACCCTTTTAAAGCTGGAACATGGTGAGAAGGTCTACCCTGAACCTTCTTTTCTCCATTCAGAACAAACCCAGTTCCCTCAGCCTTTACTGATGTGGCAACTTCCTAGTCCTTGGATCATCTTTGTGGCCCTTCTCTGGACCCTCAGCAGTATGTCTTAGATAACCTGAGTGTCTGAAGTGGCACTAGACAGCAATGTTTCAGAAGCTGGATGGAACCCAGAAGACCCTGCCTGAGATCACCCTGCTGCATGGCATATCAAAGAGCATACATCTCCTGAATCTATGTTATTGCTTCCATTAAGGGTTGCATAGTTAAATGCTTGGGCAAATTTATGGTTGGGAAAATCCATACAGGGCTGTTAAATAGAAAAGCTCTCTTGAAAGTCCGAGAGTTGTAGCTCACTGGGGACAGGAGAGGCTGAGGGAGCTGGGATTGTTTAGCCTGGAGAAGAGGAGGCTCAGGGGTGACCTTATTGCTGTCTACAACTACCTGAGGGGTGGTTGTGGCCAGGGGGAGGTTGCTCTCTTCTCTCAGGTGGCCAGCACCAGAACAAGAGGACACAGCCTCAGGCTGCACCAGGGGAGATTTAGGCTGGAGGTGAGGAGAAAGTTCTTCACTGAGAGAGTCATTGGACACTGGAATGGGCTGCCCGGGGAGGTGGTGGAGTCGCCGTCCCTGGGGCTGTTCAAGGCAAGGTTGGACGTGGCACTTGGTGCCATGGTCTGGCCTTGAGCTCTGTGCTAAAGGGTTGGACTTGATGATCTGTGAGGTCTCTTCCAACCCTGATGATACTGTGATACTGTGATACTGTGAATCATTCCATGCTTATAATTTCTTTTAGAAAATCTCTTGACACCTTCTGCTGCCCACATTTGGCAGCAGGACACTGTGCTGGAGCAATCTTCCGCTTGACCTGCTGTGGCTGTCCTTATCCTCTGACTTTTAACATCCCTGTGTTTGCTTGCTCACTAGTGTAAGCAGTGTCCCTTCTAACAGTTTCCTTCTACTCACGCCTCCTATCCTCACAGCAAAGTGTGGGATCTGTAAGCTTTTCTACCATCTCATGGGACTGTTTGAGGATCTGTGGTTGGTACCAGTCCCTGTGAGCAGAAAAGGAGCTTGTGGATGGATCTGTGCATGAAGCAGTGTGTGATCAGTTTAGCATATGATGGAGGTACCAAGAATGGAAGAGTCCAGGGCACAACAAGTGTGGCAGTGCTCAGTATTAGCAGGGTATGGGGTGGAAGAAGGTAGCCCATGACCTGATTGCCATGTTGGTGACTTGCAGGAAGAGGAGATTTGATCTGTTCCTTCAAAATATGACAAGGGCAAGGAAGAGATGATGAAAGCATTTAGTGCCATGGTCTAGATGACTGGATAGGGCTGGGTGATAGGTTGGACTGGATGATCTTGGAGGTCTCTTCCAACATGGTCTCAGTCCAGCTGTGCCAGGCTCTCCTCACATTTCTCCCCAACCTCCTTCACATAGTTTAACAATTTAAATACTGTAACTGTGCTGGCCAAGCTTCCTTGGACCAAAATAGTCTGAAGAGTGTTCACAAACACTTTAAGGTGATCAGTAAGTTTTGTAGCATATATCCAAGCTCACAAGTCATCTTGGACCAAAATAGTCTGAAGAGTGTTCACAAACACTTCAAGGTGATCAATAAGTTTTGTAGTGTACATCCAAGCTCACAAGCCATCTTGGACCAAATGGTCTGAAGAGTATTCACAAACACTTTAAGGTGATCAATAAGTTTTGTAGGCTACATCCAAGCTCACAAGTCATCTTGGACCAAAATGGTCTGAAGAGTGTTCACAAACACTTTAAGGTGATCAATAAGTTTTGTAGCGTACATCCAAGCTCACAAGCCATGTTGGACCAAATGGTCTGAAGAGTGTTCACAAACACTTTAAGGTGATCAATACGTTTTGTAGGCTACATCCAAGCTCACAAGTCATCTTGGACCAAAATAGTCTACAATGTGGTATGACTTAGTGATGTGAGCTCAGAAAATCCCTGTTTTTACACCTTCCTGTTTCAGTCTCTTCCCATATTGCTCTTATCCTGACACAACTGGCAGGGTCCACATGGTGAACAAGAGCAGAGAGGAGAGTAGTTTAGGAAGAAGATGCTCAGAAAGTTTGTAGAAAAGAGATATTTTAGAGTTGTGTCAGTTGACTGCTTCACAGCATGGCCCATACACTCTTGAGTCAGGGTACCAAAGTGATAGGACCAGTTAGGAACAACCAGCAAGAGCAAGGGATACTTAAACCTGCTTCCACCTCCAAAGGCTACACATGTACAGCCTAAAGGAAAAATCAGAGGAAGGTGGGAATACCATAAAATTATATTATCCCTGAGCAGTTTGTGGCATGAATAACATGTCACCATTCCCCCATTCCAAATGCTTCCCATGCCAACTCACAGTATCACAGTATCACAGTATTATCAGGGTTGGAAGAGACCTCACAGATCATCAAGTCCAACCCTTTGCCACAGAGCTCAAGGCTAGACCATGGCACCAAGTGCCACGTCCAATCCTGCCTTGAACAGCTCCAGGGACGGCGACTCCACCACCTCCCCAGGCAGCCCATTCCAGTGTCCAATGACTCTCTCAGTGAAGAACTTTCTCCTCACCTCCAGCCTAAATCTCCCCTGGAAGACCACATCAGTGTGCGCTGGGCACTGAACACTGGGACGGCAGCTGCAGGGGCTCCTTGTTACTGGGAGCAGTGATGGGAAGTGAGGCGCAAACGATGAGTTGATTTTCACGGTGCTGAAGTCCTGAGGGGATGTTAATCTGCACCTGGGAAATGTCAGATCCAGTCAGCGAAGCCCTAATGGATTGTCTGCTTTTCTGCAGTGAGGGAGGAGGAAATTTGTATCTCATGTAGATTTGGTTGAGTCAGAAAAGAAACAGCTATTCCCCTGTGCCATCTGGGACAAGCGGGATGTGGTGATTGCAGAGAAGACCAAGAGCTGTGTTCAGACACTTGCTATTTGAGATGTTTTGCCTTGTCTCTCCAAGGAGTCAGAGTCTGGCAGCAACTGGCAACAGGATTTCTGAAATGCCTTCTCCTTGTTTGAGCTTAGATGTCCTTGCAGCTGCAAAGCTAAGTCATCATGAACCTACCCTACTCCCTCTGTCTCCTTGTGAATCTTTCTGCACAACTGAGAATTTAATCACCACCCATATATAGCTCTGTATATTCACTCACAGGTGTGGAGAGACAGAGTAGCATATAAATAAGTGGAAGAATAGAATCCAATCCAACCCAATAAAACGGAATCAAATTGAATTGAATCTACCAGGTTGAAAGAGACCTCCAACATCATCCAGTCCAACCTAGGACCCAGCCCTAGCCAGTCAACTAGGCCATGGCACTAAATGCCTCATCCAGGCTTTGCTTCAACACCTCCAGGGACAGTGACTCCACCACCTCCCTGGGCAGCCCATTCCAATGCCAATCACTCTCTCTGCCAGGAACTTCCTCCTAACATGCAGCCTAGACCTCCTTGGGCACAACTTGAGACTGTGTCCCCTTGTTCTGTTGCTGGTTGCCTGGCAGAAGAGACCAACCCCACTTGGCTACAACCTCCCTTCAGGTAGTTGTAGATTGAGCCTCCTCTCCTCCAGGCTAAACAACTCCAGCTCCCTCAGCCTCTCCTCACAGGGCTGTGCTCCAGGCCTCTCACCAGCCTTGTTGACCGTCTCTGGACATGTTCCAGTATCTCAACATCTCTCTTGAATGAGGAGCCCAGAACTGGACACAGCACTCAAGGTGAGGCCTGACCAGTGCTGAATACAGGGGCAGAATAATCTCCCTTGTCCTGCTGGCCACACTGTTCCTGATCCAGGCCAGGATGTCATTGGCTCTCTTGGCCACCTGGGCACACTGCTGGCTCATCTTCAGCTACTATCTATCAGTACCCCCAGGTTCCTTTCTGCCTGGCCACTCTCCAGCCTGTAGTGCTGCTTGGGTTTATTGTGGCCAAAGTGCAGAACCCTGCACTTGGCCTTGTTCAGTCTCATCCCATTGGCCTCTGCCCACCCATCCGGCCTGTCTAGGGCTCTCCTACCCTTCAACAGCTCCACACCTGCTCCTAGCTTGGTGTCATCTGCAAACTTATTGATGCTGGACTCAATCCCCTTGTCCAGATTATCAATAAAGATGTTGAACAGGACTGGAAATTGTAGAACACTGCACTTGGCCAGTTGCCTTGCGCATGTATGCACCTGTAAAGGCTGCGTGTATGTCCCTTTAAACTTCCAATCAGTGTGCAGTATCTTCATTCTTACTCTTCAAAAGGAGTAAGTGACATTTCTGTTCTCCAGTCCTGGGTAGCTCATGTCCCCAGAGTGAGACAACTTGTCTAGCTTTGTGTGAAGAAGAAAGGAAGTCAAGTCAAACTATCAGATGATAAAATCCAAGTGCCATTGAGTAATATAATGCCACTTGGGATAGAAGCCTATGAAATGGCATTTGAAATGCCCTATCTATGATCAGTTGTGCTCCAGAAGGCAAAGAATGTCTTCAATTCATCGCTGTGGTACTTCATATGTTTACCTGGATCTTGTGAAAAGGGTACAATTCTGGCAACCTTATCTCAGAAACAACTCGTGGAGAATTTCCTAGAGAGGAGTAGAGAAGAAAGAAGGCAAGAAGCTTGAGATTACTTGTGTATGACAACATTTTATAGACCTCTGAGTTTGGAAGAGACAGATCTGAGGTGAGGTAAAGTAGTTAAAAAGAAAGAAATAAGAGGAAGTACTTCACAGAGACAGCGATTTGGGCACCTGACTGTAGCCAGGTGGGGTTGGTCTCTACTGCCAGGCAAGCAGCAACAGAACAAGGGGACACAGACTCAAGTTGTGCCAGGGGAGGTCTAGGCTGGATGTTAGGAGAAAGTTCCTGGCAGAGAGAGTGATTGGCATTGGAATGGGCTGCCCAGGGAGGTGGTGGAGTTGCCGTCCCTGGAGGTGTTGAAGCAAAGCCTGGCTGAGGCACTTAGTGCCATGGTCTGGTTGACTGGCTAGGGCTGGGTGCTAGGTTGGACTGGATGATGTTGGAGGTCTCTTCCAACCTGGTCGATTCTATGATGGCATCCCTTGAGGTAGAGTTGATACTCAGACATGTATAAGACAGGTTAAAAAGCTCTGAATGTATAGAGTGAAGAAAAGCCTTGCAAACCCCTTCCCCTCTCTGTGAACTGGTTGTGGTATCTCAGCAGGCAGCATAAAACTGTAGTCATTGCTTTTCCATTCTCTTGTGCAGCGTCAGCAGCACTTCCCTGAGCTCAGGTCCCTTAGGGCTGCTGAGAATTTTTCTCTCCTCTCCTCTCTTGAATTCATCTGACTTCCTATTTCAGTGCTTCTCTTACTGTTTGCGAAAATCTCTGGGGAGTTGGAACTGATTTTGACAAGAGCTGTCAAGAGTTCTTGTTTAATTACAGGAAAGAGGGAGAGGGGAGGTCCTGGGAGAGTTTGGGGTACATGGGCTTACCCAAATCTGTACGACAGGAAAGACTAAGGAGAACAGGGTGTGCTGGACTTGACTTGAAGTAGGGCAATAGTTACCCTGGTAGAGAGTGTGCCTAAACATTGTAAAGAAGCAGGATGTTAAACTGTCAGCATGCAGTTCTGTGATCTAGGATGATAGGAAACATTTCCTTACAGCCTAGGATGCAAGAGAAAGGAGTAGTGCTGAGCAGACTCTCAGAAATCATGGAATGGGTTAGGTTGGAAGGGGCCTCAAAGATTATCCAGTTCCAAGCCCTTGCCATAGGCAGGGACACCTCCCACTAGAAGAGGTCACTCAAGGCCTCATCCAACCTGGCCTTGAACACCTCCAGGGAGAAAGCAGCCACAACCTCCCTGGGCAACCTGTGCCAGTGTCTCACCACCCTCACTGCAAAGAACCCTTTCCTAACATCTACTTTGAATCTCCCCTCTGCCAGTTTAAACCCATTCCTCCTCATCCTGTCATTACAAGACTTTGCCAATAGTCCCTCCACAGCCTTCCTGTAGGCTCCCTTCAGACACTGGAAGGCCACTATAAGGTCTCCTCAAAGCCTTCTCTTCTCCAGGCTGCAGTGCCCCAGCTCTTGTAGCCTGTCCTCATAGCAGAGCTGCTGCAGCCTTCTGAGCATCTTCATGGCCTTCCTCTGGCCTGGCTCCAACAGTTCCATGCCCTTCTTGTGTTGGAGGCTCCAGAACTGCACACAATACTCCAGGTGGGGTCTGACAAGAGCAGAGTAAAAGGGGAGAACCCCCTCTTTCCCTGCTGGGCATGCTGCTCTTGTCTCAAGTTGTGCCAGTGGAAGTACAGCCTGGTGGAGTCGCCAACCCTGGAGGTGTTCAAACAAAGCCTGGATGAGGCACTTAGTGCCATGGTCTAGTTGGTTGGACAGGGCTGGGTGCTAGGTTGGCCTGGATGATGTTGGAGGTCTCTTCCAACCTGGTTGATTCTATGATTCTCACTCAGTGCTCATGCAGCACCTAGCATAGACAGCACAACTTGGCATTTGCTGGGGAGAGCTGCCATACTCCTAATAATTGATAATAATATGGGGCTGAGCACGTCACCCTAGCAAAGCATTGAGTGTAAAACTAGCCAGCAGCCAAAAAAATGAAGATTAAAAGGAGGGGAAGAAATCTGGCAGAGAATTACTTAATTTAGTACATTTGAAACCCAATAATTATTTCTTTTAAAATAGAATTTGCTGAAGCAACTTCTGCCTTTTCATTCTTTTAATTTCCTCTTTTTTTTCCCCTGCTTTAATCACTGCATAATAAAGTAATTAGTAATTTGTGTCATTGCTGTAATTTTTTTTCTGCTGAGTAGATTCACAAGGGGTGACACATTTCCACAAAGCACTTAAAATAAAGTAAAATAAAGAGCAGCCAAAATCAAAGCTGATGTTTGAACCCTACCAAAGCAATTCGTTCATGTTATGCCCCCTTAAAATGATGATTGTATCACTGCTGGCCTGGATCAGGAAGAGTGTGGCCAGTAGGACAAGGGAGGTTCTTCTGCCCCTGTACTCAGCACTGGTCAGGCCACACCTTGAGTGCTGTGTCCAGTTCTGGGCTCCTCAATTCAAGAGAGATGTTGAGGTGCTGGAACGTGTCCAGAGAAGGGCAACGATGCTGGTGAGGGGCCTGGAACACAGCCCTGTGAGGAGAGGCTGAGGGAACTGGAGGTGTGCAGCCTGGGGAAGAGGAGGCTCAGGGCTGACCTCATTGCTGTCTACAACTCCCTGAATGGAGGTTGCAGCCAGGTGGGGTTGGTCTCTTCTGCCAGGCAACCAGCAACAGAAGAAGGGGACACAGTCTCAAGTTGTGGCAGAGGAGGTCTAGGCTGGATGTTAGGAGGAAGCTCTCGACAGAGAGAGTGATTGGCATTGGAATGGGCTGCCCAGCGAGGTGGTGGAGTCACCATCCCTGGAGGTGTTGAAGCAAAGCCTGAATGAGGCACTTAGTGCCATGGTCTAGTTGATTGTTTAGGACTGAGTGCTAGGTTGGCCTGGATGATGTTGGAGGTGTCTTCCAACCTGCTTGATCCTATGATTCTGTGATTCTGTGATCCAAAATCAGCTTTGCAACACAGCAGGAAGGCAAGAGTGAGTCTTGGCTCCTTTTCCAAACTGTGCTTCTGTTTTTGTCCAATGACTCACTCATGCAAAATGCATAAGCAGTGGAGAGAGCAAAGGTGAGCCCTCTGGACCTGGTCCTTGCCCCAGAGCGGATGTGAAAGAGACTCCTCAGTATTTAGAACCAAAATAATGCTGACACTCCTCTCTTTCAGACTGATTTATCTGAAGACCAAGGCTGGAGTCCTTGAATGCTGACAGAGTCAGAAGACATTAACTGAATTAATTTGGCTCCCTCCCTCAAGAAAAGCCCCATCACATATACCTTTAGCTGTAGTCTTCACAACTTTTAGGTGACTTTTGTCCAGTTTAGACTTCTCTGAGGCCTTTTTCCTTTCAAAGAAGGTAAAACTACACAGCCCAACCTACCAAAAAGAGATATCCTTTCTTCCCACTCAGATTGATCCTTGTCCTTCCATAATGGTTTTTGCCTCTCATCCTGGCATGATTTTAGAAGATAGGGCAGTAATATCAACAAGCAGATGAACCCTGAGAGACAGATTTTTCTCTCCAGCAATCCATCTTTTTCCAAAAATATCTGAGCCAAGAGATCATGGAGAAGTCCTGCCACATAAATATTAATGTTGCCTTTAATTCCTTTCAGTTTGGAAGAGCTAAGTGGGAACTTTGATGTCCTCAGGCTAGAGTGTTTCTCACTCCTGTCACCCTCTGCTTACACCCATGTTCATACCATCGGCTGCAAGTTGCCCCTGCTGCCAGACATGTTCAGGTCACCTTCTTGCTCATTCTCTGGCTTAATTTCTTCCCCTGCAACACACAGCAGCCACCACATTTTTGTTTCATCCAAATCTCAGATGGACAAGTCAGAGACATCAAGTTCAAACACAAATTAAGCCCTGTCCACATGGTTTAGGAGGTTTTGCATCTCCAACTGTGTGAGCTAGATAAGTGAAAGTACTCAGCAGCTAGAGTGTGACTCAAGAACAACAATGAAACAGGTGAAGGGTCTAGAACACAAGTCTTAGAATGATAGAATCGTAGAATCAACCAGGTTGGAAGAGACCTCCAAGATCATCCAGTCCAACCTAGCACCCAGCCCTGTCCAACCAACTAGACCATGGCACTAAATGCCTCATCCAGTCTTTTCTTGAACGCCTCCAGGGTTGGCGACTCCACCACCTCTCTGGGCAGCCCATTCCAATAGCAAATCTTATAAGGAGCAAGTGAGGGAACTGAAGTTGTTTAATCTGGAGAAAAGAAAGCTCAGGAGAAACCTCACTCTCTACAGCTACTTAAATGGAGGCTGAACCAGATGGAGGATCAGTCTCCTCTTCCAAGTAACAAGAAAAAGGACAAGAGGGAACAGCCTCAAGTCGCATTAAGGGAGGTTTAGTGAGGAGAGGCTGAGGGAGCTGGGGTTGTTTAGCCTGGAGAAGAGGAGGCTCAAGGGTGACCTCATTGCTGTCTACAACTACCTGAAGGGAGACTGTAGCCAGGTGGGGTTGGTCTCTTCTGCCAGGCAAGCAGCAACAGAACAAGGGGACACAGTCTCAAGCTGTGCCAGGGCAGGTCTAGGCTGGATGTGAGGAGGAAGTTGTTGGCAGAGAGAGTGATTGGCATTGGAATGGGCTGCCCAGGGAGGTGGTGGAGTCTCTGTCCCTGGAGGTGTTGAAGCAAAGCCTGGCTGAGGCACTTAGTGCCATGGTCTAGTTGACTGGCTAGGGCTGGGTGCTAGGTTGGCCTGGATGATGTTGGAGGTCTCTTCCAACCTGGTTGATTCTATGATTCTATCATTCTATGACTCTAAGAACAATTTCTTCCCTGAAGGGGGTTGTAAAGCTCTGCAACAGGCTGACAATGGTAGCAGTGGAGTCCCCATCCCTGGAGGGAGGTTTAAAACCCTAAAACCCTGGAGGGGGTTAAAAGATGCATAGATCTGGTGTTGAGGGACATGGTTTAGTGGTAGGCTTAGCAATGCTGGCTTAACTGTTGAGCTCAGTGATCTCAAAGCCCTTTTCCAACTTGAACACTTCTATGACTCTCTGTTTATACAATTCTATGATCTCTTGTAAAAAAATCCCCAAACTCAAAGGTAAATGCAGAGAAAAAGCAATAATTTAGTCGTGGGAGGCTGATGGGCAAATGGTGGGCACTTTGTGTAACTAATGAAGGTATCTGATGCATCCTTCCATGCTGTATGAACTTGGTGGCAGAAATGTGAACCATTTCAGGCAGAATACTTTCTTCCTACAAGCTTTGCTGTCGACAGTTGCCAAGGGAACAAGCCCACTCACCAGCCAATCACATAAATAGATTTGCTTTGTTAGTTGGAGTAATATTTACATTATTTTTGGTATGAGAGACTGATCGTTGCTACCACTTACACTCAAATAACCCTTTAGTGTAATATCTTTGATGGGATGTGTGCCTGTGCCCAGTGCTGTCTGGATAAAGACCTGCTGGCAAATGTGACACTGGTCCTGAGTGGCTAAGGGAAATCTTTCCTTCATTAGGAGATGATCTGTTTGCTTCTTGCTGTTAGGTCCTGAATCTCTGCGCTAAGAGTGAGCTATGAGTCATAGAATCATAGAATCAAGCAGGTTAGAAAAGACCTCCAACATCATCCAGGCCAACCTAGCACCCAGCCCTAGACAATCAACTAGACCATGGCACTAAGTGCCTCAGCCAGGCTTTGCTTGAACACCTCCAGGGATGGTGACTCCACCACCTCCCTGGGCAGCCCATTCCAATGCCAATCACTCTCTCTGTCAAGAGCTTCCTCCTAACATCCAGCCTAAACTTCCCCTGCCACAACTTGAGACTGAGTCCCCTTGTTCTATTGCTGGTTGCCTGGCAGAAGAGACCAACCCCACCTGGCTACAGCCTCCCTTAGGTAGTTGTAGACAGCAATGAGGTCAGCCCTGAGCCTCCTCTTCTGCAGGCTGCACACCCCCAGCTCCCTCAGCCTCTCCTCATAGGGTTTGTGCTCCAGACCTCTCACCAGCTTTGTTGCCCTTCTCTGGACACATTCCAGTATCTCAGCATCTCTCTTGAATTGAGGAGCCCAGAACTGGACACAGCACTCAAGGTGTGGCCTGACCAGTGATGAGTACAGGGGCAGAAGAACCTCCATTGTCATCCCTGCAAATCTGATACCAAAGCCACAGAAGAAGGAAAACAGAAGCGGTGAGGAGGTGAAAGCAGGATTGAGTATTGTAATAGCAACAGAGCTAATGGGGAGAGTCAGGAGACTGAGGAGGAGAAGATTAATACTGAAGGGAGGGAGCCTGCACTGAAGAGCAGTTTGTCATGCTTTTTGCAGATCTGGTCATGCATTTTGCAGATCTGTTCATTGGCCATAATAAATTGTGCACTCCATACATCATAGCCTGAAGAGCAGATCCCTTTGCAAGTGACAGTCACAAAGACCCCTTGTTAGCAGAGGAGGTTTGGATTAAAAAGGCAAGTTGAAGTAAAAGATGACGAATGAACAATCTCTCAGCAGCAGAACAAAAGGGTTATGCCACGTCAGACTATGTGCTTCCTACAGAGAGACAGAGGACAGTGGGTATCTGAGCACTAACTATGCTGATATGGGAGCAACAAGGGGACATCATCTCAAGTTGTGCCTGGGGAGGTCTAGGCTGGATGTTAGGAGGAATTTGTTGCCAGAGAAAATGATTGGCATTGGAATGGACTGCCCAGGGAGGTGGTGGAGTTGCTGTTCCTGGAGGTGTTGAAGCAAAGCCTGGCTGAGGCACTTAGTGCCACGGTCTAGTTGATTGTATAGGGCTGGGTGCTGGTTGGACTGGATGATGCTGGAGGTCTCTTCCAACCTGGTTGATTCTATAACTCTTGAGCTCATGCCCAGGCACAACAGCACAATGTGTTGAGATACAGGATATGTTTTTAGGCTTCATCAAGCCTCTTTTGAGCTTCTCATCCTGCAGTAAATTTTCCTGTTGTTGGCAAAGCATTTTTGGTATCATCAGCATGGTAGACATGAAACCAGCATCACTCGGGAAATGTATCTTACTGCTTTGCCAGTCTTGCCAAGGAGAAGATCAAAACCTCTTTACATATTTTTCAGGGCTTAAATCCTTGGAAAGGCTACAGATAGAAGATATTTGGAATCTGATTTGCTTTTTTCTTCTGGTTTTGGTGGATTTTTTTTTTGTTTGCTTGATATTATTTTTGTTTTGGTTATTTGTTGCATTTTGGTGCATTGGGTTTGGGTATTTTTAGTGGAAGTAGAATGCTGTGATGGTTTGGGTGTTACCCACCCCCCTACCTTTATGAAATCACCCAGACTGGACTCAGCCAGCTGGAAATTAAGGAATGAAGCTTTATATTTACAGCTTAGCACTAAGTACAAGCAGATATTTACAATATACATACAGCAATATACAAGGTAAAGTAATACAGGAACACAACAGCCCTCCCAGAAACCAGAGTCCCCAGGAGGGGCTCCCAACCACCCTTCCACCTCCTTTCCACTCTTCTACCTTATCCCAGGCTTTGCCTTACGTGCAAGGTGAGTTTGGAGGATTGGCCAGGGGAGGATTAGAAAGCAGAAGGATTAGGTACACAGAAGGCAGGCCAGGGAGAAGAGTTCCAGACACCAGCTGCAACTCTGTTTTCTATGTTTTGTATTCTTGTTTTTATACATCTCAGCAAGCCTGTGAGTGAAGTAGACATCACCACTGTTTCCTTTTCACAATCTATCATCTAATTTCTCTCACTAGAATATTTCAGCTAGCCTCAAACTGGCACAAATCTTCTGTAGTAGTGATGTACTGATTGAAAAGTTATGGGATCCATAAGCTGATGATTTACCTCCTTTGCATTTCCCCCCCTGCATTTGTTAGTCATCACAGCATCATCTTTGTTATTCTCATGCTTGGTAGATTTCCCAATGTTGTCAGACTTCCCAGCCAAGGCTGGAGCAGTCTTGCATGCATTCTGCCATCCAGAACAACACAGGATGCTCCAGTAGAACCTCACTTCCAGAAAAACCAGCTGGACCTCTGCTTTGCTCCAAGTTAGCAAGCTGTGACTTCAAGGTTACCAGCTGCAGTAAGGGTCTGGGAAAGGTTGTTTTGCCAGTAGCTGTTTATAAGTGGAGGGGATCAAAGACTTGAACATCAGCAGTGTGAATCCTGCTCTAGATCATGCATCCTGCAACGAGAGCATTCAGTTACTCCTTGTATCAAATTCATATTGGTGCTTCTTAGGGCTTTGCCATAGTTACTAATCAGCAGCCACACTAATAAGCATCCTCTCTGTCTGGCTGAGGAGGACATTGCCTTTGCTTTCCTTTTCTGAACCCACAAAGCAGATTATTGAAGTGTTTATTTTTTGTCTGTGGCAGGGGAGCTTTTATACATAATTACACCCACTATTCAATTTGTATCAAGTGGTGCTCCCAGGTATAAATCTCCCTTCATTTGCTCCTACTGAGTGAAAAAGACACCTCAGTAGGGTCAGTGTGGTGTCATACTCTAAAATGCTTTGGTTTCCTGCAGGAGCCACTTGTCAAGCCTGATGTCATTCTTTTCCTCTCTCTGTCTGGTGTTTGAGGCAGATGACTCCTGTGGTAGGAATTTATTCATAAACAAATGTATGAACTTCCTAAGGAAATGTAGAGCTTTTGCAGTGCACTACTGAGTGGGAAGGTTTTTAACCAGATTCCCAAAATACAAAGGTTATATGGTCAGCTTGGGTGGAAGGACAGAGTTCACCTCAGCTAACTGATCATAGAATCAGTCAGGGTTGGAAAGGCCAGCAAGGATCATCTAGCTCCAACCCCCCTGCCATGGGCAAAGACACCCTACCCTTCTCATCCACCAGCACCCCCAGGTCCCTCTCCTCAGGGCTGCTCTCCAGCCACTCACTGCCCAGCCTGCATTTGTACTTGGCAATGCTTTGACCCAGCTGCAGGACCTTACACTTGGTCTTATGGAACCTCATGAGGTTGGCTTGTGCTCACCTCTCCAGCCTGTCCAGGTCTCTCTGGATGCCATCCCTGCCCTCCAGCCTCTCTGCTGCACCACACAGCTTGATGGAGTCACTGTCCTTGGAGATGTTGTAGCAAAGCCTGGCTGAGGCACTTACTGCCATGGTCTAGATGACTGGATAGGGCTGGGTGATAGGTCATGGTCAACCAGACCATGGCACTAAGTGCCTCAGCCAGGCTTTGCTTCAACACCTCCAGCCACAGTGACTCCACCACCTCCCTGGGCAGCCCATTCCAATGCCAATCACTCTCTCTGCCAGGAACTTCCTCCTAACATCCAGCCTAGACCTCCCCTGGCACAACTTGAGACTGTGTCCCCTTCTTCTGTTGCTGGTTGCCTGGCAGAAGAGACCAACCCCACCTGGTTACAGCCTCCCTTCAGGTACTTGTAGACAGCAACAAGGCCACCCCTAAGCCACCTCTTGCGCAGGCTGCACACCCCCAGCTCCCTCAGCCTCTCCTCACAGGGCTGTGCTCCAGGCCCCTCACCAGCTTCATCACCCTTCCATAGACTATAAGCTAGACCATTAAATCATGAGGCAAAGTCTACATTTAACTGCAGCAGGTTAAGTGAGTAGCTACTCCAAGAGCAAAAATATGTAACTATCCTGCTTATTAATAACTACCTCACTGCTTCACAGTTCCATCCAATGTGACCTTGATCAATACTGCAGCAAATCATGCCATTTGATTAGATGTTGGCTGCTGTCACACTAGCTGAACTTCATCTCCAACCTGGCATGGTTTTGTAGTTGGAGAGAAATGTGAAAATATTTATAGGAGATTTTGGGATTTTAATTAAAAAAAAAAAAAGAGAGTGAAAAAGTGTTGAAGAATGACTGATTAATAGATGGCTCTTCTAAGAGTTCATCTGGATAGACAGAGAGATGTAGATATCTATTGGCACATGTCAACATTTGACATGATGAACAGTTGAAATTGTTGCCCATGGAGATGCTCCTGTAAAAGCCACATCTCTTAACCAGGCTGAAAGACAAATCATAATCAAGCAGTAAGCCTAACTAGAATCTTTCTTAGGATAAAGACAGAGGAGGCTATAGAAACTTAATTAACCAAGTGGTTCACATAATTAAACCAAAAGCTGCTAGTTAGAGGACTTTTCTTGTAATGACTTTACTCCATTCCATTTTTAATTGTGATCCTCTAGATGAGATGAGCTAGATTTAGAATCATAGAATCAGTCAGGGTTGGAAGGGAGCACAACGATCAGCTACTTCCAACCCCCCTGCCATGGGCAGGGACACCCTACCCTAGATCAGGCTGCACACAGCCTCAGCCAGCCTGGCCTTAAACACCTCCCTGGGAAACCCATTCCAGCCTCTCACCACTCTCATGCTCAACAACTTCCTTGTCACCTTCACTCTGAATCTCCCCACCCCCAGCTTTGCTCCATTTTCCCCAGTCCTGTCACTCCCTGACGGCCTAAAAAGTCCCTCCACAGCTTTTTTGTAGTCCCCCTTCAGATCCTGGAAGGCCACAAGAAGGTCACCTTGCAGCCTCCTCTTCTCCAGCCTGAACAGCCCCAACTCTCTCAATCTGTCCTCACAGCAGAGCTGCTGCAGCCCTCTGAGCATCCTCCTGGCCCTTCTCTGGACATGTTTCAGCATCTCCACATCCTTCTTGTAATGGGGGCTGCAGAACTGGGTGCAGTACTCCAGGTGGGGTCTCAACAGAGCACAGTAGAGGGGCAGAATCACCTCCCTTGACCTGCTGGCCACACTTCTGCTGCAGCCCCCTACATCATTTTAAGCTAAAAACACTACATTGTCTCTGCTTAATGGTGGAAATTGAGAAGAATGTGTGTACAAGCCTGGATTCCCACATACACACATTGTTGGTTCTCCCTTCCCTGCACAGACCATTAAAGCAAAGTGCTCAGAGGCTGAAACAGTGGAGCATTAAAAAGCCATTAATCACTGCTTTGTATTCCTTGCTGCTAGATGTTAATTTCCATTTACCACCACCTCTTCAGTTCCCCTTCGGTGGAGTGGCTGGCTGGGTTCCTAAAGGCCAGGACAGTGAGAGAAGGGCAAGAAAGCCACCTCAGGCAGAGAAGGAGGGTGGAAAGGCTCCCCTGGGACACCATTCTTCTCTTCCCCCTTTTCTCTGTATTTACATCAGCTACAGATTGCCCAGATGGAAGAGCTTTCAAATTCTTCTGAAGGAGACAATGACATCTCCCAGCTGTTCTTAAAAAAAAGCAACAATAAGAAACAGAAGAAAAGAAAAGGAAGAAGAAAATTGCTGATCAATCATATATGGGTCACAGCATAACAATTATGATCATGTTAATTGGGGAAGATTCAATAATGAGGATAGAAGGAAAAGGTAGCCTGGTCTTCTGCTAGCCAGTTTCCACTGTGAGAATGCCTCCAGTGAGTTGTGGGGACAGAGATGTGTGCTAACCTCCTAGACTTGCAGGTAAGGGAATAGAGATCTTCATGTGCAGTGTGCACTTGCAGCCCAAAGGGCCAACCAGAGCCTGGATTGCAGCAGAAGTGTGGGCGGCAGGTTGAGGGAGGGGATTCTGCCCCTCTAATGTGCTCTGGTGAGACCTCAGCTGGAGTACTGCATGCAGTTCTGCAACCCCTATTACAGGAGGGATGTGGATATGCTGGACTGTGTCCAGAAAAGGGCCACGATGATGCTCAGAGGCTGCAGCAGCTCTGCTGTGAGCACAGGCTGAAAGAGTTGGGGTTGTTCAGTCTGCAGAAGAGGAGGCTCCCAGGTGACTTTGTGTAAAGCTAGAGAGAGAGACTTTTTAGGCTGTCAGAGAGTGACAGGACTAAGGGGAATGGAGCAAAGCTGGAGGTGGGGAGAGTGTGAGTGGAGGTGAGGAGGAAGCTGTTGAGCATGAGAGTGGTGAGAGCCTGACATGGGTTTCCGAGGGAGGTGGTTGAGGCCCCATTGCTGCATTGCTCTGGCCAGCCTGATCTAGGGTAGGGTGTTGCTGGGCATGGCAGGGGGGTTGGAACTAGCTGATCCTTGTGGTCCCTTCTGTGATGGTTTGGGCTCTTACCCACCCCCCCACACTTTTGAATTTGCCCCAGCTAACTCAGACAGCCTCTGGGAATATAAACAAAGGCATTTATTTTACAGCAGCAAATATACAAGCAGCTATTTACAATATATACAGTTATATACAGAAATATACAAAGGATAAACAATACAGAAGCACAACTCCCCTCCCAAAAACCTGAGTCCCCAGGAGGGGCTCTCAAACCACCCCAACACCTTCCCTGGCCCCTCTCAACCTTACCCCACTTCCCAGGGAGAATAGAGGTGCAGCCAAGAGGTTAGGGAACAAGGTTAGTGGCAGCAGGGTTAATGAGATGTGACTAGGTCTGAAGGCAAAGGCAGAATGAAAGACAAAATGGAGAATATTATCAAACATTTTCCTTCTTCCCAGAACTCTCAGTGGGACTGTGAGAGAAGGAGACACAATTGTTTTTCATTTCACTGCCTGTTATCTAGTTCTTTTACCAAAACATTCCAGCTTGCTTCAACCTAGCACACCTTCCAACCCTGACTCTATGATTTTATGTTTTGCTTTATGGAATCATAGATCAGAGAACTGTTTCTGTTAAAAGAGGTCATCAGATCATCAAGTCCAACCTCTGACCTGACACCACCGTGGCCATTAAGCCATGTTCCGAAGTGCCATCTCTGGACATACTTTGAACAGCTCCAGGAATGGTGACTCCACCAGTTCCCAGGGCAACCTGTTCCAATACCTGACAACTATTTCATTGAAGATGTTTTCCCCTCATATCTAAACATCCTATGGCACAATTTCAGGCCATTTCCTCTTGTCTTACTGCTTGACATTGTATTGCCATTGGAATGGGCTGCCCAGGGAGGTGGTGGAGTTGCCATCCCTGGAGGTGTTCAAGCAAAGCCTGGCTGAGGCACTTAGTGCCATGGTCTAGTTGATTGTCTAGGGCTGGGTGCTAGGTTGGCCTGGATGATCTTGGAGATCTCTTCCACCCTGGTTGATTCTATGACACTGCTGAGAAGATACTGAGCCTCACCTTACTACAACCTCTTTTCAGGTAGCTCTAAAGATCAGCAAGATCTCACTTCAACCTCTTCTCCAGACTCAACAACTCCAGGTCCCTCAGCCACTCCTCACAGGACTTTTATCCAGGCCCTTCATCATCTTTTCTGCCCTCATCTGTACATGCTTCAGAGCATCTTGGGGGGATGAAGAGAAGGATTAGCTGGAAGTGATGGAAGTCTTGGTTGAAACCTCTCACTATGGTGCTTGAGAGGAGCTGAATGTTAGATCTGTCTGGGTCTGTGTTGTGTGGTGTTTCACCTTGTTTCTCACAAAATTTGACCCTCTAAGTATTAAATCATAGGAAAAAGGTTTACTATATCTGGTCATGACATGAAGGGGCTGTGGCATTGAGCTGTGAAAGGAAGAAGAAAACACCATTATTTTGTGTATCTTTTATACCAAAGCCAAGCTTTGATTATTCTTGAGATATCTACAAGTTCTATTGCCTGTGCCCATTCCTGCTCATTCTCTTAGGGACACTTTATTCAGAGGACTAATTTCTTCTTGAAGCTTCATAGTCACATCAAAGGGTTCAGGATTACCTCATTTTTCCTGGTCAAGCATCCTGGTTTTCTCCACACTGCCTGACAGACCCCAGTCAGGAACACAGGGAGTTGTGTAAGAGCTCCTCTCCACAGTGCTAATTGCAACCCACAGGTAGCCTGAGCACAAAGCATCTATTCTGTGTTTAGGAAGGCTTGAAGTCAGCACAGAGAAGTACCCCACTGTCCTGCACCACAGAGGATGAAAAATCCTTCTAGGTCTCCTAGAGCAGGGACATCCTCAACTAGATATGACCACCCAGAGCCCCCATCAAACCTCACCTTGAATATCTCCAAGGAGATATCTCTGGGCAACATGTTCCAGTGCTCAGCCACCCTCATCAAAAAGAGCTTTCTCCCCAGGTTCAGAAGGTGCATTTCCCCAGGAGGAAAACAGCTTCCCTAGGATGCAGTTTTGGCTTCCTATCTAACCGGGGGGCCACCAGGCCCCCCGGCCTTTTTGTCCCCTCCACCATTCACCCAGTGCACACCAAGGGTACTCACCAGTGGTGATGATGGGAAGAGGATCCCTCTGCCCAGTTGGGCAAACTTGGGGCTTCTGCCTTCCTGGAGTGCTTTATAAAGGGGAGTGAGCAGGCAGGGTAAAGTGGTGACACCTGGGGTGGGAGGAGACTCCAACAGAACCCAGGTGCTGTGGGTCTGGGGAGAATGCAGTGTGGGCTGGGAGAGGGGCAGGTGTGGTGGAAAAGGGGAGGTGGTGCTGAAAGGAGGGAGATGGAGAGGAAAAGGATGAAGGTAGAGATGAGAAGAGGAAGATGGGGAAAAAGGAAGGAGATGGAGAAGAAGTGAGATAAACACATAAAAATAATGAAAACTGCTCTGTAGTGTTTGCACTGAAACCAATCCTTTCCTCACCAACCCTTTGTCATTTCTGCTTGGAGTAGTAATAATACATCTTCACTGGCTCACTATGTTGGCTGAAGGAGAGCAAGTCACACCTGCCTAAGAGGAAAAAATGAGGAAATAAAGAGGAAAAATAGGAAATTAATATGAAAAACTAATACTAATTATAATATATAAATATATATACAAAATGTGAGGTCTTTCAGCAAGTTCTCCATGGGCCAGCAATGTGCCCTTGTGGCCAAGAAGGCAAATGGCATCCTGGTAAGTGTGGCCAGAAGGTATAGGGAGGTTCTACCCTGCTTCTCTGCCCTGCTAAGACCACGGCTACAATATTGTGTACAGTTTTGGGGCTCCCTAATTTGAGAGAGACAGGGATGTGCTGGCGAGAGTCCAATGAAGAGCCAAAAGGATGATTTAGGGTCTTGAGCATCCTCCTTAGGAAGAGAGATTGAGAGCCCTGGGGCTCTTTAGTCTGGAGAAGAGAAGGCTGACAGAAGATCTGATCAATGTCTCTAAATATCTGAAGAGTGGGTGTGAAGTGGATGGAGCCAGTCTCTTTACTGTGGTGTGCAGCAATAAGACAAGGAGCAGTGGCTCCAAACTGGAACATAGAAGGTCTGATCTCAACACGAGGAGAAACTTCTCTACAGTGAGGGTGACAGAGTACTGGAGCAGGCTGCCCAAAGAGGTTGTGGAGTCTCCATGTCTGGAGACTTTCAAAACCCACCTGGACACATTCCTGTGTGGACTACCCAGGCCGATCCTGCTTTGGCAGGGGACTGTTGGATTCAGTGATCTCTGGAGGTCCCATCTAACAGGCCTCTAATGTTTTCTGGTTCTGCTGGACCTTCTGTGGGAGTAGCCAGTGACACTGACAAAGTGTTTGGTGCATGTGAAGCTGTGCTCTTTGGCAGCAAGGTATGTCATGTCCCTCAATGTGTTATTTCCAAAGCCTGGTGCCAAGGTATGTGTTTTATAACCTGGAGAGTGATAGAAACTTGTCTCAATGAGCAAGAACTATTGGGACAGTGTTGGACTCAGTTAGTACAGCGTGTGCATTATGTCTCTCTGGAGAGCATCCCAATGAAATTATCCTGTCAGCTTGCCCAGATTTCTGCCTGCAGTGAGCCACTGGCACATGCTGGAAGGGTGCCCATGAGCACACGTGTAGGTGGGATGACCAAGAGACCAGGCACTTTGAGAAGTGAGGCAGAGTCCCCACTGGGCTATGTGCATTCTCTGCTTAAGATGAAAGAGCTGCAGCAGGACTATCTCCAGTGCCTCCTCCTGTGAACAGCTCTTCAGATCCAGCAGATGGGGTCGGCATGGTGCAAAACCAATCCAAAATAGCTTTGCTGCAGCTCTCCAAGTGATTTCAGACTGTGCCTGCTCTGGCCATGTGGGCAAGCTGGAAGAATGCTTGGAAAAAGTCAACTCTGAGCCTGCAGAACCAGAAACTCATTAGGCATGGCAAAGAGGAGCATGGAAAACAAATACCTGGCACCAAGATTTCTCTTCAGCAAGGAGGGCATGGATTCTGGTCTAGAGGCAAACAGAGTATTTGCAACAGATCCTCCCACCTCTCATGCCCTGGTGATGACAGAAGATCCCATTAAAGTAATCAGCTGTGGAGATGACACTGTTTGTGCTCTCAGCTTAGGCTCTGAATGGGTATCAGGGTCTCTGAAATAGCAGGCTGGTGAGGGTGCTGCAGAATGCATGAGCAGTAAGAGGGGTCTCCTATTAGCACTGACCTTTGTGGAAATGAAAGTGAAGAGAGTAGAGAAGAAAGGGAAAAACATGGAGCCCAAACCAGAGGAATGCCTCTTGCTTTGCCTTCCTTATTCATTGCTGCCTGCTTCCTTATTTACTATTTATTTACTTGGAGGCAAGGTGACCTTCAAAGCTGCTGCTTGTCACTGGCAGCCTCTTGGTTGCAAGTTGCATGTTAATTTGGGCTTAGACACTGCAGTGGAATCTGTGGCTCTCATTTTCTGTGCTGTTTAGAAGCAAGGGTAGGCTTTGGGTAGCAAGTCTGCATTTACAGGGAGAAAAGGTTGTAGGGAATGCCTTGGCCTGATGATTCAAAACTCCATTTTTATTCCACCTCAGCCCACTCATATAAGGGATTGTAGTGGTTTGGGTGTTCCCTGCCCCCCCACACTTTGTATATCACCCAGATTAGAGTCAGCCAGCTCTGGAAACTGAATGAAGCTTATATTTACAGCTGGCACTATATACAAGCAGATATTTACAGTATAGACAGAAATAGACAAGGGAAAAGGTAATACAGAAACACAACAGCCCTCCCAGAAACCTGAGTCCCCAGGAGGGGCTCCCAACCACCCTTTCCACCTTCTCCCACCCCTCTACCTTACCCCAAATGTTGTCTTGTACCCCAAGGAAGAATGGAGGGTTGGCCAGGGGGGTTAGGAAGCAGATGGATTAATCAGGTTAGAGAGAGAAAACTGCAGCCCACAGCCCAGACAGAGAGCAACTCACTTATCTATGTTTGGATTCTTGCTCTTATACATCTCAGCAAGCCTGTGAGTGAAGTAGACATAACCATTGTTTCCCTTTCACAGCCTGTAATCTAGATCTTCTCATCAAAACATTCTAGCCAGCTTCAAACCAGCACAGGGATAGGTTGGACTGGATGATCTTGGAGGTCTCTTCCAACCTGGTTGATTCTATGATTCTATGATTCTATCCCTGGCTGCCATAGAATCATAGCATCATTTCAGTTGAAAAAGACCTTTTAGAAGGGCCTGTTTCAGTTTTTGAGGGATGGTTTGCAGCTCCCATGGAAGCTGTCAGGACGTTCATAGAATCATGGAATCATAAAATCATAGAATCAAGCAGGTTGGAAGGGACCTCCAACATCATCCAGGCCAACCTAGCACCCAGCCCTAGACAATCAACCAGAACATTGCTCTAAGTGCCTCAGCCAGGCTTTGCTTGAACACCTTCAGGGATGGCAACTCCACCACCTCCCTGGGCAGCCCATTCCAATGCCAATCTCTCTCTCTGCCAGGAACTTCCTCCTAACATTCAGCCTAGACCTCCCCTGCCACAACTTGAGACTGTGTCCTCTTGTTCTGCTGCTGGCTGCCTGGCAGAATAGACCAACCCCCACCTGGCTACAGCCTCCCTTCAGGGAGTTGTAGACAGCAATGAGGTCAGCCCTGAGCCTCCTCTTCTCCAGGCTAAACTACCCCAGTGGGGTAGAGTTGAAGAAGAACCTCCTTTGACCTCATGGCCACAGCTCAGGAAACCACTTGGCCTTCTTGGCCAAAAGAAGCAGAGCTGACTTTCTCACCTCTTCTGGTAGTTGCAGACATCTTCCAAACTCTGCCTTTGCAGGGAACAATCATCTGTTTTGCACCAACTCAATGCAACAGTTTTAATGGTGTGCAACTCCAGGTTTCTTTCCTCCATCCTTTTCCACCTGTCAAGGAAGTCCTTTCCACCTATCAAGCAGGTCTTCAAGGTGAGTTTACAACCTCCAGAGCACCAGATCACCACAGCAACACCCACAAATGCATCCAAACTGCCTGTGAAACATGATCTAGAGAATGACTATATTCCCAGTGGCATCGTGAAAGGAGGGACCTTCCAGAGCAGAAGCCAAAGGAAAATATCAGATGTCTGTGGGATTTGCACCACTGCCAAGATGACAGCAATGATTTGTTGGCAGCCATACAATTCAAGCCAGGACCTTCAAGCCAGACATCTTGTGGCAGGGTCTATGGAGTGCCCTGGACATGTCCCCTTTGGGACATTTCTCTCTGTTTCTTTATTATTCTATATGAGTTCAGTGCTCTGCTTAGTGTCCCAATTAATGCTGAAGCAGGACCTGACTCTGGGCTATTCTGAGCAAACAATAACATTTCCCTGTACTGTGAGATGGATGCCATACTTCATCCAGAGGTGAAGGTTTTGGTTTGTTTTGGTTTGGTTTATTTTATTCCTGGGATTGAAAATTTATCACCTTGGCACTCACTTGTACAAGCAGAAATTTCTGCCTCTTTATAAAGCAGTGGAAATTAAGGCAGGCAAAACAATAAAGGCAGGAAACTGGTGTCTTGAAGAGGAGGACTGTGAATGGTATAAAGTCTTCCACTTTTAACCTGAAAAATTAATGATGGTTGAAAATTACAGTATCACAGTATCACAGTATCACCAAGGTTGGAAGAGACCTCACAGATCATCAAGTCCAACCCTTTACCACAGAGCTCAAGGCCAGACCATGGCACCAAGTGCCACGTCCAACCTTGCCTTGAACAGCTCCAGGGACGGCGACTCCACCACCTCCCCGGGCAGCCCATTCCAGTGTCCAATGACTCTCTCAGTGAAGAACTTTCTCCTCACCTCCAGCCTAAATCTCCCCTGGTGCAGCCTGAGGCTGTGTCCTCTCGTTCTGGTGCTGGCCATCTGAGAGAAGAGAGCAACCTGCCCCTGGCCACAACCACCCCTCAGGTAGTTGTAGACAGCAATAAGGTCACCCCTGAGCCTCCTCTTCTCCAGGCTAACCAATCCCAGCTCCCTCAGCCTCTCCTCGTAGGGCTGTGCTCAAGGCCTCTCCCCAGCCTCGTTGCCCTTCTCTGGACACGCTCAAGCATCTCAATGTCCCTCCTAAACTGGGGGGCCCAGAACTGGACACAGTACTCAAGGTGTGGTCTAAGCAGTGCAGAGTACAGGGGCAGAATGACCTCCCTGCTCCTGCTGGCCACACCATTCTTGATGTAGGCTAGGATGCCATTGGCCCTCTTGGCCACCTGGGCACACTGCTGGCTCATGTTCAGGTGGGTATCAATCAGCACCCCCAGATCCCTCTCTGTCTGGCTGCTCTCAGCCACTCCCCCCCCCCCCCCCCCAGCCTGTATCTCTGCATGGAGTTGTTGTGGCCAAAGTGCAGCACCCTGCACTTGGAGCTATTGAACACCATCCCATTGGACTCTGCCCATCTGTCCCAGGCGGGTGAGGTCCCACTGCTTATCCCAAAGAGTGGAGATATTTTGTTCAAGACAGGAGGTGTCTCTTGTGAATACACAGCCTTAGCCTGGTGAATCCTACACATGATTTAGGATGAAAAGCCCTTTAGGAGGAGCTGTTTCTTTCCCTAGGCAACAGGATCTGCTCCGAGGATAAGAACAGACAGATGTACTAAGGGAAGAGGAACTCCACACTGAACATCAGAAAAACGTGTTACAACAGATGAATGGCAACACAGACACAGGCTGATCCCAACTCAGCTCTGGTTTCTTACCAAGATCTTGACAGCCTGCTGCCAATACAGAGAAAGAGGGAATCTCCAGCAGAAAGTCAGACTGTTTTGGATGTCTCAGCTGACTACAGGACAGTCACAGAATCATAGAATCAACCAGAGGCCTCCAAGATCATCCAGGCCAATCTAGCACCCAGCCCTAGCCAATCAACCAGACCATGGCACTAAGTGCCTCATCCAGGCTTTTCCTGAACACCTCCAGGGATGGCAACTCCACCACCTCCCCGGGCAGCCCATTCCAATGCCAATCACTCTTTCTGCCAACAACTTCCTCCCAACATCCAGCCTAGACCTCCCCCAGCAGAACTTGAGACTGTGTCCCCTTGTTCTATTGCTGATTGCCTGGCAGAAGAAGAGAAGTGGTAGTGATGGGGCTCCTACTAAAGACATATCAGCTCCCTGCCTTAATCTAGACACAATCCCAAGGAGGTGAGATAGCTCTCTGCAAAGATTTGCTTCTCTGAACAAAGAAAACCTAGAGCATGGGCAGAAGAGGAGAGCCTATGCTGGAAAACATCAACCTCGAGACAACCAGGCTGGTCCAATGATTTGAAACAAGGTCTCAGAGCAATGCCCTAAATCCATCAGAAGAACTAATGCAATCCTTGGATGCATGTTGAGTTAGATGAGGCAAGTCATTTTTATTCTGGGTAAGAAGAGACACAGTTTTGTGCCTGCAAGGGAGCATCCAATGCTTAGAGAGACATCAGAAGAGAGCAAGAAAAATGACTCAAAAGTCTGGAGGAAAATCTCTGACCAGGAGAGAATTCAAATTCTTACTCTGTTCAGTCTATAAGAATGGAGTCTGAGGGGTTATCTCTTTATGGAGTTGGGAGTATTTCAGAGAGAAGAAGGAAGAAAAGCATAGCTCCAGTCTGCCTGGATGAAATAAAGACTAAGGAGAAACAGGGAGAGGTTTTATCATACTGGGAAAAAGAACCTCCAAGGAAATGGATGGGATTTCAGTTCCTTCAGAACAAACTCTGGAAACCAGAGGTGTGGCAGTCCTCTCAGCACCTTTGTAGCCTCCACTGATCTCTTCCTTGAGACTGGGGAGCTCAGAACTGGATTCACTATTCCAGATGTGAACCTATTAGGGCAGAGTAGAAGGGGAAGAGAACTTCATTCTACTTTCTGGCCACAGCCTTGTTACCATTGGTCTTCTTGACCACAAGAGCACACAACCCTCAATTCAACTTGAATTTAGCTCTTACCCTGGGCCTTCCTGTAGATGTATTTTTCCCCCTAAATTGCCAGCTCACCTCTCTTTGTCAGAGATGCAAATTCCTCTCCTCTCCACCAGCTTGCAGAGATCTTGTCCTGCCTCTACAGCCCTGCCAGGCTCATCTAAGGCCTCATGATCTGCTGTCAGAAATGATGAAGACGTTCCCAATTTCCAAGCTGAGCAGCCAGGATCACATTTGCAATCAGTTTTAATCACCAGTGTAACTGAGTGGATTGCAAGTGATAAGCCCTGTCTGCAGACAGCTGTGATGTAATGAATATGACAGTTCAGAATTGGGTCTGAAGGTTATTTTGGGGGAAGGCAGAGAACCACAAGATTAGACTCAGTGCAGGGGAAAAAGAGAAAGACACAAAGAGACTTAGGGCTTCAAAGTCACATCTCTAAGAGATCCCCTTCCTGCCAGGTAAGACAAGCTTAAATAACCAAAATTAATCTGTGGAGGAAGGCAACCACCCAAAAAGGAATCAAACAGGTGACCACAGCTGGAAGAAAATTCCACAGGATGAGAAGGCAAGAGGGATGAAATGAAGTGGCTACCAGCTGTCCCTGCCATCATCAGCCTGGAGGAATAAAGATGCCTTTTCTCCAAGTATTCAGATGCTGAATGTGTGAGAAACAACCCTCTGGAAGAAGTGCCAGGAAAAGAAAGCACCTGGTGTCTTCAAATACATTCTTGATGTGGATCTAGCTGAATACTAGATCCAGACTGTTCTGCAGCATACAAGCATCCTGAATCCTTAGACAGAGAATTATACAGCAGCAGAAGTGTGATGGTTTGAGTGTTATCTGTCCCCTCACACTTAAGAAAATCACTCAGACTAGACTCTGCCACTGGAAATTGAATGAAGCTTTGTACTTACAGCTAGCACAATATACAAGCAGGTATTTACAGTATATACAGCTATAGACAGCAATAGACAAGGTAAAAAGGTAATACAAAAACACAACAGCCCTTTCAGAAACCTGAGACCCCAGGAGTGGCTCCCAACCACCTTTCCACCTTCTTCCCACCCCTCCACCTTACCCCGACTTTGCCTTATGTTCAAGGTGAATTTGGAAGGTTGTCCAGGGGGAATAGAAAGCAGAAGGATTAGTCAGGCAGCAAGTTAGAAAGAGAAAAGTGCAGCCCAAAGCCAAGAGAGAGACTCTGTGTTATCTGTGTTTATGTTCTTGTTCTTCTACATCTCAGCAAGCCTATGAGTGCAGTAGCCATCCCCATTGTTTCCTTTTCACAGCCTAGCATCTAATTCCTCTCACCAAAATATCCCAGCTAGGCTCAAACTAGCACAAAAAGTGCAGCAGATCAGCATGGGATAGATGGTGCCTGCTGGGGAGTTTCCTTCCCATTACAAGTCATAGAATCATAGAATCATAGAATCATAGAATCAACCAGGTTGGAAGAGACCTCCAAGACCATCCAGTCCAACCTAGCACCCAGCCCTAGCCAGTCAACCAGACCACGGCACCAAGTGCCTCACCCAGGCTTTTCTTGAACACCTCCAGGGATGGTGACTCCACCACCTCCCTGGGCAGCCCATTCCAATGCCAATCACTCTCTTGGCCAACAACTTCCTCCTAACATCCAGCCTAGACCTCCCCCACCACAGCCTGAGTTTGGCTCATCCATGGAGCTGTGCTCCATTGCCCTGCACTAGGGTCAAGGTTATTCATGAGATCTGGAATCATGTTATAACAAACCTTCTTTGCTGGGGCAGAGATTGAAGTAACTGAGATCACCAATTTGCAGGAGAAGGGAGGAGAGACATTAGTCTATCAGTTAAAGACCAAGCTCTGGTTAAAGAATTCATGGACTCAGGAAAGGAAGGGATTTGATTCATGGAATCTTAGAATGGTTTGGATTGGAAGGGATACTAAAGGACATCTTGTTTCAACCCTCTGCCATGGCCAAAAACACCTCCCTCTAGATCAGGTTGCTCAAAGTCCCATCCAGCCTGGTCTGGAGCACTTTGCAGAACGGAGCATCCACAGACTGCCTGAGCAACCACTTCCATTATGTCATCACCTTCACAGTGAAGAATGTCTTCTTTCTATCTAATCTAAATCTCCCCCCTTTTCAGTTTGAAGCCATTGCCTTTCGTCCCATCACTGCATTCCCTCCCTATCTTTCCTGTGGGTCCCCTGTAAGAATGGAAAGATCACAATAGTATTTCCCTGGAACCTTCTCAACTCCAGGCTGAAGACCATCAGCTCTCTTAGCCTGTCCTGACAGGAGAGATGTTCAAACCCTGGTCACCTTCATGATGTCACAACTCATGATCTCACACTATTAATCTGTGTTTGCATCATGAACTGAAGAGGGTTATGTTGGATTTATGCCACTGATGCAGGAACGTACACAAAACAAAGGGTTTTGCCTCTCCATATCCTGCCCTTGCTGGGTCATTCCAGGCCATTATTCCATCCATCTGAAACTCTCCTTTTGTCCTTGCTGGATCATTTCAGGCCATTGTTCCATCCATCTGAAACTCTCCTTTTGTCCTTGCTGGATCATTTCAGGCCATTGTCCCATCCACCTGAAACTCTCCTCTTGTCCTTGCTGGGTCATTTCAGGCCATTGTTCCATCCATCTGAAACTCTCCTCTTGTCCTTGCTGGATCATTTCAGGCCATTGTCCCATCCATCTGAAACTCTCCTTTTGTCCTTGCTGGGTCATTCCAGGCCATTGTCCCATCCACCTGAAACTCTCCTTTTGTCCTTGCTGGGTCATTTCAGGCCATTGTTCCATCCATCTGAAACTCTCCTTTTGTCCTTGCTGGATCATTTCAGGCCATTGTTCCATCCATCTGAAACTCTCTTCTTGTCCTTGCTGGATCATTTCAGGCCATTGTTCTATCCATCTGAAACTCTCCTCTTGTCACAATGGATCATGGCATCACCCATTTCTGCATCCTGTGTCCTGCTGTAGTCCTGGTGCGCTACCTTCTGACCTGTCAGATTAAATCACTGGCTTCTCCTGCCTCCAGCCATTGCTAATATTCAATGAGTCAGAAAGGAGGTAAGATCAGCTTGACCTTCATCAATAGGATGATGGCACATAGAGAAGGAAGGACATGATAAAGGTAACAGCAGGCAGTCTGACATCCCTCCTGGTTTCTCTTTCCAGGATCATGAACTATGTTAAAAGAAGCTGTTCCTAACAAATATTCAGACACCTCTGCTGACCTCAGTTTGTGTGTTGTGTGCTTGGAGACAGGCATCAGTCCAGAGAAGAGTGACCTTCTGCATACCAACTTCCTAAGTAAACCCTGAGAGACTTGGGGCTCTTTAGCTTGGAAAGGCAAAGACCAAGAGAGGATCCTCTCAATGCTTATCAATACCTAATGGGTGAAGGCCACAAGGACAAGGAGCAGCAAGTACAAAGTGGAGCACAGGAGGTTCCACTTGAGAAACTTCTTTACTTTGAGAGTGCTGGAGCCTTGGACAGGCTGCCCAGAGAGGTTATGAAGTCTCTTTCTCTGGAGACTTTCAAAACCTGCCTAGACACATTCCTGTGCTACCTGCTTTGGGTGACCTTCCTTTAGCAGGAGGGTTGTGATGGTTGGGTGTTACCTTCCCCTCCCCCCCCCCCCCCTTAAGAACGTCACCCAGACTAGACTCAGCCAAGATAGAAATTAAGGAATAGAGCTTTATATGTACAGCTTAGCACAAGAGACAAGCAGATATTGACAATAGTTACAGCTATAGACAGAAATAGACAAGGTAAAAAGGTAATACAGGAACACAGCAGCCCTCCCAGAAACCAGAGTCCCCAGGAGGGGCTCCCAACCACCCTTCTACCTCCCTTTCACTCCTCTACCTTATCCCAGACTTTGTCTTATGTTCAAGGTGACTTTGGAGAATCAGCCAGGGGAGTTAGGAAGGGTTAGTTACACAGACAGCAAGTCAGGGAGAGAAGTGCATGCAGCCAGAGCCAGAGAGCAGCTCTGTTATCTATGTTTGTGTTCATGCTTTCATACATCTCAGCAAGCCTATGAGTGAAGTAGATATCACCATTATTTCCTTTTCACAGCCTATAATCTAATTCCTCTCATAAAAATATCTCAGCTAGGCTCAAAATAGCACAAGGGTTGTGCTAGATGATCTACATAGGTCCCTCCCAAACCCATCTATTTTATGATTCTATGATTCTGTCATTCTTTGATTCTGTGCTTGTATGATAAAGCTGTACTGGGTGAAGGTTAGTCTGAGTGGAGGAGGAAGGTTGTAGCCAGATGGGGGATGGTCTCTTCTGCCAGGCAACCAGCAACAGAACAAGGGGACACAGTCCCAAGTTGTGCCATGGGAGGTCTAGGCTGGATGTTAGACAGACATGAGGCACATCTGCAAGATCTATGAGCATTGACTACTTTGTCAATTTAGCTCAGAAGCTCTTTTGGCCTTGCTTCTTGACTAGTGTTCAGTTCTGGGCTCCTCAATTCAAGAGAGATGTAGAGATACTGGAACGTGTCCAGAGAAGGGCAAGGAAGCTGGTGAGAGGCCTGGAACACAAACCCTATGAGGAGAGGCTGAGGGAGCTGGGGGTGTGCAGCCTGTAGAAGAGGAGGCTCAGGGCAGAGCTCATTGCTGTCTACAACTCCCTGAAGGGAGGCTGTAGCCAGATGGGGTTGGTCTCTTCTGCCAGGCAACCAGCAACAGAAGAAGGGGACACAGTCTCAAGTTGTGGCAGGGGAGGTCTAGGCTGGATGTGAGGAGGAAGTTGTTGGCAGAGAGAGTGATTGGCATTGGAAGGGGCTGCCCAGGGAGGTGGTGGAGTCTCTGTCCCTGAAGGTGTTGAAGCAAAGCCTGGATGAGGCACTCGGTGCCATGGTCTGGTTGACTGGCTAGGGCTGGGTGCTAGGTTGGCCTGGATGATGTTGGAGGTCTCTTCCAACCTGGTTAATTCCATGTTTCTATGATTCCATCTCTGTTAAAAATATATCTGATGCATTTTTTGGTCCTAAAGTGCTGGCAGTCTGTGCACTTGTCCTAGGGAAGTAAATCTGACTGAACTGTTAAGGAGGATTAGCTGAACTGCAAGAAAGTGCAAGCATTTCCACTGCAAGTTAAAACATCCTCAGTCTGACTCATCCTGATCTCTCTGGGCAGAGTTATTTTCCCTGCAGATGGTGATGCTGTGTGACTAGTCCACCTGACCACTCTGCAAACCACAGCTTCTCCCTTCCAAATTTCTGTGTCCAATCCCAGCTTGCATCTTGCTTGTGCTGTTCTCCAGCCAAAGCCTGGGGGATGCTATAAAAAGGAAAGACAGGTCTGATGGACTGCCAGGCAGGACAAGTAAGTTGAATTTCCACTGAGTGAGTGACCTTAAGGTTATTGAATCATCCTGCACCTTCTTGTCCCACATGTCTAAACACAGCAGTGACAACCATCTGTTTTGACTTCACACCCAGCCTACATGTTTCTGAGATGCTTCTGGCACAAGGCTGGGTGGCACGGGTTCACTAGAGCATGTGGTCTCTCATCACCACTGCAGGGCTGAAGATAAAGAGAGCTTCCAGAGTGATGATGACAGTGTCTTGGCTTGAAACTGGCCACTGTGAGCACATCATAACCACTAGCCTCTATCTTAGCCAATGCTTCATGTGAGATAGAAAGGGAGGAAATGAGTGTGAGTGTGAGCCTGGAAAAGAGGAGGCTCAGGGGTGACCTCATTGCTGTCTACAACTACCAAAAGGGAGGTTGTAGCCAGGTGGGGTTGGTCTCTTCTCCGAGGCAACCAGCAATGGAACAAGGGGACACAGTCTCAAGTTGTGCCAGGAGAAGTCAAGGCTGGATGTTAGGAGGAAGTTGTTGGCCAAGAGAGTGATTGGCATTGGAATGGGCTGCCCAGGGAGGTGGTGGAGTTGCCGTCCCTGGAAGTGCTGAAGCAAAGCCTGGATGAGGCACTTAGTGCCATGGTCTGGTTGATTGTTTAGGGCTGGGTGCTAGGTTGGCCTGGATGATGTTGGAGGTCTCTTCCAACCTGCTTGATTCTATGATTCTATGAGTATTTATAAGACACCAAGGCAAAGATCTGTCTGCAGTCATTCCTAGCCCTAACCTGGCTGACTATAAAACTTCAGCTCTGGCATTTCCTACTCATTCAGAAAGCTTCTTCAAGCTGTCTTCTCCCTTACCAATGAAAGTTTTCACTTCTGTCCTCAGCACACAAGCTTCCCACTGATTCTTTTTTGCTGCTGAATGCCAGTGACATACTTCTGAATCTTCTGCCTGCCTACATTTCCCTAGATGAGCTCACTAATATCCCACAACTGAGTATTTTTAACCCTAGCATAAAAGAAAATTGAAAAAAACCACCAAAATATCATTCCACCTGCTGCAGAAAGGAAAAAACAGGTTTGGATCTTGGTAGACATGCCCAAAACAGGGATGTTGCAGCACTAGGATTTGTCTCTGGGATTGACAAGCTCCTGGCACAGCTGACAGCTCATGGCTTGGACAGATTCACTCTGATATGGGTCAAGAACTGGCTGGAAGGCTGGGCCCAGAGACTGGTGGTGAATGGTGCCACATCCAGTTGGCAGCTGTCACTGGTGGTGTGCCCCAGGGATCAGTGCTGGGCCCAGTCCTGTTCAATATCTTCATTGATGATCTGGACCAGGGGATTGAGTCCAGCATCAGTAAGTTTGCAGATAACACCAAGCTAGGAGCAGGTGTGGATCTGCTGGAGGGTAGGAGAGCCCTGCAGAGGGACCTTGCCAGGCTGGATGGGTGGGCAGAGGCCAATGGGATGAGATTGAACAAGGCCAAGTGCAGGGTTCTGCACTGTGGCCACAACAGCCCCAAACAGTGCTACAGGCTGGGGACAGAGTGGCTGGAGAACAGTCAGGAAGAAAGGGACCTGAGTGTGCTGGTAGATAGCAGACGAACATGAGCCAGCAGTGTGCCCAGGTGGGCAGGAGAGCCAATGGCATCCTGGCCTGCATCAGGAACAGTGTGGCCAGCAGGACAAGGGAGGTTATTCTTGCCCTGTGCTCAGCACTGCTCAGACCACAGCTTGAGTGCTGTGTCCAGTTCTGGGCTCCTCAATTCAAGAGAGATGTTGAGATACTGGAAGGTGTCCAGAGAAGGGAAACAAAGCTGGTGAGGGGCCTGGAGCACAGCCCTGTGAGGAGAGGCTGAGGGAGCTGGGGGTGTGCAGCCTGGAGAAGGGGAGGCTCAGGGCAGACCTCATTGCTGTCTACAACTCCCTGAAGGGAGGCTGTAGCCAGGTGGGGTTGGTCTCTTCTGCCAGGCAAGCAGCAACAGAACAAGGGGACACAGTCTCAAGCTGTGCCAGGGCAGGTCTAGGCTGGATGTTAGGAGGAAGTTGTTGTCAGAGAGAGTGATTGGCATTAGAATGGGCTGCCCAGGGAGGTGGTGGAGTCACCATCCCTGGAGGTGAGGCTTTGAAGAGACCTTATAGTGGCCTTCCAGTATATGAAGGGGGCTAAAGGAAGGCTGGGGAGGGACTATTGACAAGATCTTGTAACGACAGGACAAGAGGGAATGGGTTTAAACTGGCAGAGGGGAGATTCAAAATAGATGTTAGGAAAGGGTTCTTTGCAGTGAGGGTGGTGAGACAGTGGCACAGATTTCCCAGGAAGGTTGTGGATGCTCCCTCCATGAAGGTGTTCAATGCCAGGTTGGATGAGGCCTTGAGTCACCTGTTCTAGTGGTAGGTGTCCCTGCCTATGGCAGGGGCTTGGAACTGGATGATCCTTGAGGTCCCTTCCAACCTAAACCATTCTGTGATTCTATCAAGTTGCCACCAGGAGCACAAGGGGGACATCAACAGGGTAATGACAAAAAAAGGCACTAAGGAACCTAGTAAACAGATTAGTACAGGATGTGATGGAACATCTCAAGAACTTTGTGGTGGAAGGAGGATGGACAACACTGGAGACTGATTTAATGACCACAAGGTGATCATGGCAGGGAGAGCAGTGCTCACTATGCCAGGGACAGAGTAATGACTCAGTTCTTTGCACAAGGCTGAAAATCACCACTATGGTCATTAACACCATCCCTGGAGATGCTCAAGCAAAGCCTGGATGAGGCACTGAGTGCCATGGCCTAGTTGATTGGCTAGGGCTGGGTGCTAGGTTGGCCTGGATGATCGTGAAGGTCTCTTCCAACCTGTCTGGTTCTAAGATTCTGTGAATATAATGCAAGCACTGATGACATCTGAGGTGGATCACATCACAGGTCTAACTAGCCCTGTACTATGAGATCAAGTGCTGAGTAGCAGTGATAGCTTTACAACCTCTAAAAGATGGAACCATAAATATTCCTAAGTCCTCTTTGCATTAGCCAGGAATTGCAGGGACCTTTTTCCCACTGAGTTGTTTAACATTATTTTAGATCAAGTAAACTTATAGCCCTTGCAGCATCCCTTGACAAGGAGGGGATTAACTGGAGATTAAGTACACATTGTGTGAAGCAGGTTCTTTGTTCTGACCTGCTGGCACCTCAAGCACTGCTTTTTCTTCTTCCAAAGAAACAAAACATAGTTGCTCTCTCTCCTCCTCTTTATGCCACTCACAATCTGATAGGACATTATCATACTCTGCTTCTGTCATCTCTTATTCAGATTAAATATTCCTGGAGTGCTGCATTGTTAGAATCATAGAATCAGTCAGGGTTGGAAGGGACCACAAGGAGCAGGCAGTGCCAACCCCCCTGCCATGCCCAGGGACACCCTACCCTAGAGCAGGCTGCACACAGCCTCAGCCAGCCTGGCCTTAAACACCTCCAGCCATGGGGCCTCAAACACCTCCCTGGGAAACCCATTCCAGCCTCTCACCACTCTCATGCTCAACAACTTCCTCCTCACATCCACTCAGAACCTCCCCACCTCCAGCTTTGTTCCATTCCCCCTCATCCTGTCACTCCCTGACAGCCTCAAAAGTCCCTCCCCAGCTTTTTTGTAGCCCCCTTCAGATACTGGAAGGCCACAAGAAGGTCACCTGGGAGCCTCCTCTTCTCCACGCTGAACAGCCTCAACTCTTTCAGTCTGTGCTCACAGCAGAGCTGCTGCAGCCTCTGAGCATCCTTCTGGCCCTTCTCTGGACATGCTCCAGCATCTGCACATCCTTCTTGTAATGGGGGCTGCAGAACTGGATGCAGTACTCCAGGTGGGGTCTCAGCAGAGTACAGTAGAAGGACAGAATCACCTCCCTTGACCTGCTGGCCACACTTCTGCTGCAGCCCAGGATCTGTTTGGCTTTCTGGGGTGCAAGTGCACACTGCTGGCTCATGTTGAGCTTCTCATCCACCAGCACCCCCAGGTCCCTCTCCTCAGGGCTGCTCTCCAGCCTGGCACTGCCCAGCCTGGATTTGTGCTCGGTATTACCTCAACCCGGATGCAGGACCTTGCCCTTGGTCTTGTTGAACCTCCTGAGTTTGGCTTGTGCCCACCTCTGCAGCCTGTCCAGGTCCCTCTGGATGCCATCCCTTCCCTCCAGCATATCTGCTGCACTACACAGCTTGGTGTTATCAGCAGACTTGCTGAGGCTGCACTCAGTGCCTCTGTCCATGGCACCAACAAAGATGTTCTATACCTCTGATCAGTCTACTGCCCTTCCACATATCTTTTCCACTTTCCTCCTTTCTGGGAGTGGGTGTGGGACACACAACAGTGCTGCTCAAAACATTCAAGAAGCAGGCACACATCAAATTTATCCAGGAGCATAATAATGCTTTCTATTTTGATCTCTATTCCTCTTCTCTAAATTCTTAACATTCAATTTGCTTTTCCTCACTACCTTTGGGCTCTGAGGTGACATATTCATAGAGCTGCCTGTTATAAACACCATCTTATTGCCAAGTAATAGACCATTCAAAGCTCATCACTGTATGTAAAGCTAGGATTGCTTTTCTGCCTTTTCTTTTTTTAACCCACATGTGCCACCTTCTACTTACTTCTACTGAATTTCAGCTGTGGTTTTATCATAAAATCACTCAGCAGTGTGATGTTCCCTCTGCAATTCTTCTACATCATCCTTCATCATTGCTACCTTGTAAAACATCATTGGAAGATGTCATAGATTCATGGAATCATAGAATCAACCAGGTTGGAAGAGACCTCCAACATCATCCAGGCCAACGTAGCACCCAGCCCTAGGCAATCAACTAGAACATGGCACTAAGTGCCTCATCCAGGCTTTGCTTCAACATCTCCAGGGATGGTGACTCCACCACCTCCCTGGGCAGCCCATTCCAATGCCAATCACTCTCTCTCACAACAACTTCCTCCTAACATCCAGCCTAGACCTCCCCTGCCACAACTTGAGACTGTGTCCCCTTGATCTTCTGCCTGTTGCCTGGGAGAAGAGGCCAACCCCACCTGGCTACAACCTCCCTTCAGGTAGCTGTAGACAGCAATATAAGTCACCTCATTCCATCACTCAGCAACAATACACCTGAGTTATGTCTCCCAGAGGGGGCTTTGCCTCCCTCTCCATCACGATGGCCACTCTCTGCTGTCAGCAGCAGCAATGCAAACCCCTGCAGAGAAAACACACTTGTGCTATTTGTTTCTTGAAGTCCTCTGGTGCAGGCAGGTAGAAGTGACACAAGTAATGGCTTTGCCTTTGTCTGTGAGTGCTAAGTGCATGTCTTGAATTCAGAGCAAGCTGTTTTGAACGGGCTGTGAAATGGGAGCCTCTGCGTGTGCCTCTGCTTGCGCATCCTTTCATCTCCTCCTCTCCGCTGGTGCGTGTGTGCCTGTGCTTGTGTGATGGTTTGGGTGTTCCCCACCCCCCCACACTTTGGAAATCACCCAGACTAGACTCAGCCAGCTCTGGAAATTTGAATGAAGCTTCTATTTACAGCTAGCACAATATACAAGCAGAGATTTACAGTCTATACAGTTATAGACAGAAATAGACAAGGGAAAAGGTAATACAGAAACACAACAGCTCCCCCAGAAACCTGAGTCCCCAGGAGAGGCTCTCAACCACCCCTGCACCTTCCCCCTGCCCCTCTCAACCTTACCCCAGTCCTAAAGAAGAACAGAGGTTCAGCCAAGAGGTTATGAAGCAAAGTGGGCTAGGCCAAATGGAAGGTGAGGTTAGGGAGCTGCAGCTCAGTCAGCAGCCCAAGGCAGAGTGAGACAAAATGGTGAGAGTGTTATCTAATGTTTTCATTTCTTCTTCCCAGACTCTTTAGTGAGACTTCTGAGGGAAGTAGGCATCTCCATTGTCTCCTTTTCACAGCCTGTGATCTAGTTCTTCTCACCAGAACATTCTAGCTAGCTTCAAACTAGCACAGCTTGTGGCCTTCCTTGGAATGCCTTTCAGATGCCTTTTCGACGGCGATAACAACGGCAGCGTTAAAAAGGAAACCTTCTCCTTTAAATTCCCCAATGCCCAGAAATGAACTTTGAGATGTGAAGGTTAGCAAAGACTTTGGGAACAACTTTGAAAGCTGTTAAGCCATCGCCTTGTCCTTTAATCAGACGCTTGGCTTTGCAGCTCCAGCCATCTCGACGGATTAACTCCCCTGAACTTTCTGAACTGCTTCTATGGAAAGGCACATCAAACAGATGACTCTGCCAAGAAGGAATTCATCAAGTAAGCAGAAGCAGAGATGCCTGCTCTCTGCTGAGGAAATAGTCTACTGACACGTCCCCCACTCCCAACCTTAGAGTCATAGAATCATAGAATCAGCCAGGTTGGAAGAGACCTCCAACACCATCCAGGCCAACCTAGCACCCAGCCTTGTCCAGTCAACCAGACCATGGCACTAAGTGCCTCAGCCAGGCTTTGCTTCAACACCTCCAGGCACGGCGACTCCACCACCTCCCTGGGCAGCCCATTCCAATGCCAATCACTCTCTCTGACAACAACTTCCTACTAACATCCAGCCTAGACCTCCCCTGGCACAACTTCAGACTGTGTCCCCTTGTTCTGTTGCTGCTTGCCTGGCATAAGAGCCCAACCCCACCTGGCTACAGCCTCCCTTCAGGGAGTTGTAGACAGCAATGAGGTCAGCCCTGAGCCTCCTCTTCTGCAGGCTGCACACCCCCAGCTCCCTCAGCCTCTCCTCACGGGGCTGTGCTCCAGGCCCCTCACCAGCTTCATTGCCCTTCTCTGGACATGTTCCAGTATCTCAACATCTCTCTTGAATTGAGGAGCCCAGAACTGGACACAGCACTCAAGATGTGACCTAACCAGTGCTGAGTACATGCCATCACAAATCTCTCTACTAATCGACATCACCCACCCATGTTCTAAAACTGGATTTACAGTATTTAGCTTCTCTCTGCATCTCAGTATAGACAAACAGGGAAAGCAAGCTCCAATTTCCTTTCAGGCTTCCTTTGACATTAAAAAAGGGTGATCTTCCATGGCAGGAGGAGTTATGAAATTACAGTATTGCCACAGATGACATTCAAGGGAGGTTCCTCCCATCTGTTTGCTGTTGAGAGTGCTAAATTCCTGATGTTAGAGATTTTTGTAGAAGGCAAAACACATTTCCAAGAACATGAAGCCTGAGCTATCCTATCAAGCTTCACACTCACATGGACAATAGGCATGGGGACATTCTGCAGAGGCTTGACCATGGCCCCTCTAACAGAAATTCTGCCTTTCCTTTGCAAGGTGAACTGACCTCCTCCCAGGATAAATTTATCTACAGCTCCAGGAGTGCTTAGAGCCCAAGTCAAAAGCTTTTGTTAACTGGAGAGATGGATTTTCTCTGACAGAAATGAGATCATTCCAGCAGTTCTTCTGAAGAATAAACCTGGTGATCTGGACTAGGATAGACTGCATCATCAGACCCTTTTCTTCTCTGTCATATTCATAGAATCAACCAGGTTGGAAAAGACCTCCAAGCTCATCCAGTCTAACCTAGCACCCAGCCAGTCAACTAGATCATGGCACTAAGTGCCTCAGCCAGGCTTTGTTTCACACCTTCAGGGGCACCGACTCCACCACCTCCCTGGGCAGCCCATTCCAATGCCAATCACTCTCTCTGCCAACAACTTCCTCCTAACATCCAGCCTAGACCTCCCCTGGCACAACTTGAGACTGTGTCCCCTTCTTCTGTTGCTGGTTGCCTGGCAGAAGAGACTGTGTATTTCTGGCTGCCTGCACTTTGCTCTCCAACCTGCTGTCTGTGTAACTGCTCCTTCTGCTTTCTAACCACCCTGGACAATCCTCCAAACTCACCTTGCATGTAAGGCAGTCACTGCCTGGGCTTTGGGCTGAACTGCTCTCTAACCTAACCTGCCATCTTTGTGACTAATCCACCTGCTTCCTAAGCCCCCATGGCTGACCCTGCAATCTTCCTTGGGCACAAGGCAACATCTAGGGCAATGTAGAGAGGGGTGAAGTTGGAAGGGTGGTTGGGAGTCCCTTCTGGGGACTCTGATTTCTGTGAGGGCTGTTGTGTTTCTGTATTACTTTTTCACTTGTCTATTTCTGTCTATAGCTGTATAGATTATCAATATCTGCTTGTATATTGTGCTAAGCTGTACATATAAAGCTTCATTCTTTAACTTTCAGCTTGGCTGAATCTAGTCTGGGTGATTTCATACAAGTGGGAGGGTGCAACAGGCTACAATGCCATAGGTATCAGAAGAGACAGGGAGAAGCTTGATGCAAGCAAATTCAATCTGTTTATTGCATTCCAAACATGTGTTTCTATACCTTTCATCAGAAGGCTACAAATTGTATCAAACTATAATTGGTTACATGCACTTGTTAGAAATTACATACAATTAGCATAGACATTCATCATATTCTCTCAACAATACATACATTGTGTCTAAGCAATCCAAGTCAGCAGAGACAGGTGAAAACCACAGGCTCCAGCCTTACATTTGTTCATGTTTGTTACACCATTCTCTAAGATCATTTCATCCTTCTGTTTTATCTTAACTCAGCACTCCTGAGCTCGTGCACTGTGGCCTGCCCATGGCTTATGTTCCAGTGCATAATATTCAGACAACTCTAAAGAATCACTACATTCAATATTACTATTCATAGAATCAACCAGGTTGGAAGAGACCTCCAACATCATCCAGTCTAACCTAGCACCCAGTCAACCAGATCATGGCACTAAGTGCCCCATCCAGGCTTGTCTTGAACACCTCCAGGGACAGTGACTCCACCACCTCCCTGGGCAGCCCATTCCAATGCCAATCACTCTCTCTGCCAACAACTTCCTCCTAACATCCAGCCTAGACCTCCCCTGGCACAACTTGAGACTGTGTCCCCTTCTTCTCTTGCTGGTTGTCTGGGAGAAGAGACCAACCCCCACCTGGCTACTACCTCCCTTCAAGTAGCTGTAGATATTAATGAGGTCACCCAACAGGAGGGGGCAAGTAACACCCAAACCATCACAAGGTCCCTTCCAACCCTTACCATTCTATGAGTCACTGATTCCTTCATAGAAGCAACCAGGTTGGAAGAGACCTCTGAGCTCATCCAGCCCATGTGAGTCTCAAACTCCCCACCCACAAAAATGCATCCTTGGCCACTGCTCAGTTCAGAAACCCTTAAATACAGTCTGATGGAGCATCAGCCACTCCTCCTGGGTTTGCATGATCAGTTGAGGGTGTTCTCCATCCTTCCATCAATGACACTGAAGATGATGATATCTAAGGTCTCTTCCAACCTCAACAATTCATTGGTTCTGTGTTGAACAAGACCAGACCAAGTACTAGCCAAGGTCAGAGAACATCTTTTGCAGTGTTTAAGCTGCCCAAGCCATAAGGAAGACTCTTAAGTTTTAATTTATAAGCCTCAATCTGATTAAATCATTCCCTGGGAGAGGGCAACTGCATAAATCCTTCTTAGAGGATGGAGAATATGGCCTTGCTTTCATCATAGAATCAACCAGCTTGGAAGAGACCTCCAAGCTCATCCAGTCCAACCTAGCACCCAGCCCTGTCTAATTAACCAGACCATGGCACCAAGTGCCTCAGCCAGGCTTTTCTTGAACACCTCCAGGGATGGTGACTCCACCACCTCCCTGATTCTATGGTAGGAGTGGGACTGTGCTTTATATTTCCATGCCACTTTGAAGAACAGAAAAAGGCTGATCACAGAGAGAAGTTCTGCAGATTCAGTGCCCTTCCATCGCATCACCCTCAAAATCTTGTTTCCAGTGGAAAGGACACACTGTATCTGTGGGGGAAAAAATAAATCAGCTCTTAGTGTTAACCTCATTACAGTATTAACAGTTAGGACAAAATGCAATCCTTATTGTATGTCCAGTTGCTTTAAGTCTAACACAATCCAAAGCAGCACAGGAAAGCATCATTCACATTAAAGGCCAAACCCTTATGCAAGCTAACTTCCTCTTTCTCTGCTGGGGTGCTCACCCTGCCAGCATCTCACCAGGCCCTCCACTGGAAGGCATCACTGTCCTGCAGCAGCAACTTGAGAGTTATCACTGCAGTCTTCACCACCCTGAGGTTTTTTCATTCAGAAGTGTGAAGTTCGCAGTGGGATTTCTTTCTCCTCACTCCTTCACTCATGCTTGGGTCCCCTGAGGGGTTGCTTAGGGCCACGAGGATGCTCAGAGGGCTGCAGCAGCTCTCCTATGAGGACAGACTGAGAGAGTTGGGGCTGTGCAGGCTGGAGAAGAGGAGGCTGTGAGGTGACCTTCTTGTGGCCTTCCAGCATTGGAAGGGGGCTACAAAAGAGCTGGGGAGGGACTTTTTAGGCTCTCAGGGAGTGCCTGGTCTCCTGCTAATGCTGGCCAGAGCTTGTCTAGATAGAGGCAGTTACCAGAAGATGTGTGAACTCAGCTAGGATTGTTGTCTCCAAACTGTTCCAAAGTCAGAAACTGAAAAAGAAAGACTGTTTCTTAGTAACTGCTGGGCTCAGAGGCTTGTCATCTTGGTTTCATGAGAACATAATTGAAAGCCAGGCTGGTTTTCACTTCATTTTGTGTTTGGGCTCATCCCCTTTGCCACAACTTCCCATAGCCCTTTTTAATGATGAGAACAAAAGCCTGTTTTCAAAGAACATCTTTTCCTGTGGTTTTGGTCCTGAGCCTAAAGAAAGGAAGCACAGAGCAGCACATAACACATCAGAGTTTGCCATGTGGTAATGACCTCCTCCTCCTCTCTTCCTTAGTGTAACAATTGCTTAAGTTTCCTTGCCCTGTCACACTTATTACAGAAGATGAATGTTATAATAGAAGCATAAAATAATACAATGGTAGGGGTTGGAAAGGACATTTGGAGATTATCCAGACCAACCTCCCTGCTGAAGCAGGGGCATCTACATCAGGTTGCCCAGGACAACACTCAAGTGGGTTTGGAATCTTTCTAAAGAAGGTCACTCTATAACCTCTCTGGCACCCTCAGAGTCAAGAAGTTTCTCCTTAAGTTCAAGTGAAAGCTCTAGTGTTCTAGTTTCTACTCACTGCCCCTGGTCTTATCACTAGCCACCACTGAAGACAGACCAGCCCTCTCCTCATGACCTCCATCCTTTAGATATTGATAAACATAGATAAGATCTCCTCTCACTCTGCTCTTTTCAGGGCTAAAGAGCTCCAGATCTCTCAGCCTCAGGATCAGCACTTGCTTTCCTGCTATAAAGCCAAGAGTGTCCTGTAGATGCCTATAGTGAAAGAGATGTCACTTTGGCACACATAGGTAAGGCTTAGCACCAATGCACAGCCTGCAGACGTTTATCAGTAGGGAGTGTACACCTTCATGGAGGTACAAGCCTCCAGTCCTCATTTCTGAGCTGGCAGGTGGTTTATGCTTCCCTTGGCATCTCTTTTTCTGTCCATCCAGGGTGCTGGTACCCTTTATTTGTTTGTTGTTTCTTTTCTAGCTCATTTGCTTTAGCATTTTCAAGCACTTTGGCTTATCTAAACAACTGCAAGGCTTCTCCCATCTCTAAATGCTTGCTTTTTTGTTGTGATCTCATCCCTGACTGAGGTGCAGCTTCCCTCAGCAGCACAGCAGGTGAATAGGCAAGTCCAGCTTGCTGTAAGTGACTGGGATAAGCTTCTGTGCTGAACAGCACCAAGCAGCATGGCATCTCTGGGCAACATGTTCCAGTGCTCAGCCACCCTCATCAAAAAGAGCTTTCTCCCCAAGTTCAGAAGGTGCATTTCCCCAGGAGGAAAACAGCTTCCCTAGGATGCAGTTTTGGCTTCCTATCTAACCGGGGGGCCACCAGGCCCCCCGGCCTTTTTGTCCCCTCCACCATTCACCCAGTGCACACCAAGGGTACTCACCAGTGGTGATGATGGGAAGAGGATCCCTCTGCCCAGTTGGGCAAACTTGGGGCTTCTGCCTTCCTGGAGTGGTTTATAAAGGGGAGTGGGCAGGCAGGGCAAAGTGGTGTCACCTGGGGTGGGAGGAGACTCCAACAGAACCCAGGTGCTGTGGGTCTGGGGAGAATGCAGTGTGGGCTGGGAAAGGGGCAGGTGTGGTGGAAAAGGGGAGGTGGTGCTGAAAGAAGGGAGTCAGAGAGAAAAAGGATAGAGGTGGAGATGGAAAGAGAAAGATGGAGGAAAATGAAGAGGAGAGGAAAGGAGGAAGATGGAGGGAAAAGGAAGATGGAGAGGAAAAGAAGGAGATGGAAAAAATGGAGGAAGATAGGGGTAAATAGGAGATGGAGAGGGAAGGAGATGGGGAAGAAGGAAGATAAAAATAGAAAATAATGAAAACCAGCCTGTAGTGTTTGCTCTGAAATCAGCCTTTCCTGACCAGCCCTCTGTCATTTCTGCTTGCAGTAGTAACCACACATCTCCACTGGATCACTGTGTTGGCTGAAGGCATTGTGCGCACCCTCTTCAAGTTTGCTGGCAACACCAAGCTGTGAGGTGCAGCAGACAGGCTGGAGGGCAGGGATCCATCCAGAGGGATCGGAACAGGCTGGAAAGGTGAGCACAAGCCAACCTCATGACGTTCAACAAGACCAAGTGCAGGGTGCTGCAGCTGGGTCGAGATAATGCCAAGCACAGACACTGCCCAGGCTGGGCAGTGAGTGGCTGGAGAGCAGCCCTGAGGAGTGGGACTTGGGGGTGTTGGCAGATGAGAAGCTCAACATGAGCCAGCAGTGTGCACTTGCAGCCTGGAGGACCAACCAGAGTCTAGGCTGCATCAGGAGAAGTGTGGCCAGCAGGTGGAGGGAGGTGATTCTGCCCCTCTACTGTGTTCTGCTGAGACCCCGCCTGGAGTACTGCATCCAGTTCTGGAGCCCTCATTGCAAGAAGGACTTGGAGATGCTGGAGTGTGTCCAGAGAAGGGCCACTGGGTTGATCAGAGGGCTGCTTCAGCTCTGCTGTGGGGACAGACTGAAAGAGTTGGGGCTGTTCAGTGTGGAGAAGAGGAGGCTGCGAGGTGACCTCTTTGTGGCCTTCCAGGATCTGAAGTGGCCTACAAAAAAGCTGGGGAGGGACTTTTGAGGCCATGAGAGAGTGCCAGGACTAGGGGGAATGGAGCAAAGCTGGAGGTGGAGAGATTCAGAGTGGAGATGAGGAGGAAGTTGTTCATCATGAGAGTTATGAGAGGCTGGAATGGGTTTCCCAGGGAGGTGGTTGAGGCCCCATGGCTGGAGGTGTTTCAGGCCAGGCTGGCTGAGGCTGTGTGCAGCCTGCTCTAGGGTAGGGTGTCCCTGGGCATGGCAGGGGGGTTGGCACTGCCTGATCCTTGTGGTCCCTTCCAACCCTGACTGATTCTAGATTCTATGGAAATAAAACTGCAACATAAAACATGTCCCCAGGGTGTAGTCTTGGACAGACCTTCTGCATTTGTCCCCAGAGTGCAATCCACAAGACTGAGTCCACAAATCTTTCTGTGCCTTGCAAATAACCATGAGACTGAGCCTTCCTGCTCAGCACACACTGAAGGCATGTGCTGGTCTGGTTGCTGAAGCTCTCTCCTAGCTTCTCCACAACAGCCTATTTACACAAGGTGGGCAATCCTTCCTACCTTTAGAAGGCTTATATTTTGGTGTGATTAGATCAGTCTAATTATAGCATGTTTTACAAGTGCTGCTGTGCTCACTAACCACAGAAATAGAGAGATAAACTGTTGCACCTCGTCATCCCTCACTAATCAGCTTTGTTTTGCTCTAGACATTAGGCTTGATGATTTGCCACAGTCGTAGCCATGCTCTCCTAGCTGAAGCATGGCATACATCAAAACCTGTTGACAATAAAAAAGGCTGCTTGTGTCTAGTAGCATCAAGACCAAAGACTTCTTCCTTGTTGGCAACTCCTCAGCCTACAGTGAGTTGATGAAGCAGCAAGTCAAAGTGGTTCAATCACAGAAACATCCAGGTTGGAAAAGACTCTCAGAATAGCCAACTCCAACCTATAACCCTACCCTACAAGATTCACCTTAAATCGTACCCAAACTACGTCCAAATGACCCTTTAAACACATCTAGGGCTGGTGACTCCACCACCTGTCTGGGCAGCTCATTCCAGTCCCTGACCACTCTTTCCAAGAAGAACTTTTTTCCTAATGTCCATCCTAAGCCTCCCCAGCCTCAGCTTGAGGCCATTCCCCCCTCTTCTGACTCCAATTACCTGTAAGAAGAGCCCAGCAGCAGCCTCTCCACAATGTCCTTTCAGGTAGCTGTAGACAGCAGTGAGGTCTCCCCTCAGCCTCCTCTTTTTTCAAACCACCCCCAGCTCCCTCAGTTACTCCTCATGAGTTATTCTCTAGGCCCTTCTCCAGCTTTGCTGCTCTCCTCTGGACCTACTCCAACACCTCCACATCTCTCCTGTGTTGCAGTGCTTAAAACTGAACACAATACTTGAGGTATGGCCTCATCAAAGCCGAGTACAAAGGGACCATCACCTCCCTGCTCCTGCTGGCCACAGAATTTTTAATCCAAGCCAGGATGCCATTGGCCTTCTTGGCTGCCAGGGCACATTGCTGGCTCATATTCAGCTGCCTATTACAACCCCCAGATCCCTTTCCACCAGGCAGCTCTCCAGCCACACTGCCCCAGTCCTCTATCCTTGCCTGGGGTTGCTGTGACCCAAGTGCAAGACCTGGCATTTGGCCTTCTTGAAAGTCATCCCATTAATGTTTGCCCATTGATCTAAGCCTGTCCAAGTACAAGAGTCCCCCCCAGACATGCTGCACCAACCATTTGCTCTGAGGGAATGAGAATTACCTGTACATACTGGAGAGCTCTGAAAGCCTATCACCTCAAGAAGGCTGTAAAGCAATGGTGTTACTGATTAGGATGCTTGCATACACAGTGAAGAAGTGGAGAAAAGGGGAGAAGAAATGGAGAAAAAGGGAGAAGAAGTGGAGAAAAGGGGAGAAGAAGTGGAGAAAAGGGGAAAAGTGGAGAAAGGGAGAACAGAAGTGGAGGAAAGGGAGAACAGAAGTGGAGAAAAGGGGAGGAGAAGTGGAGAAAAAGGGAGAAGAAGTGGGGAGGTCATGTGGGCTCCAGATCATGATGAGACTGGCACAGTTCTAATTCCCATTACAGCCTCTGTTAATGCTACATTACAGTGATTGCTTTAGTTCTGCTATGGTGTTTTCAGATCTCTTCATGTAGCTGTCAACTCAGTGTAGAGGGAACCAACACCAGCCAAAAAAACATAAGCCACAGATTTACTTAGAAGCTAAATTATATGAGAATCATAGGGTAATTGTTTTGGTGGAAGCAGATCACTAGAATCATAAAATCAACCAGGTTGGAAGAGACCTCCAAGATCATCCAGGCCAACCTAGCACCCAGCCCTAGCCAGTCAACCAGACCATGGCACTAAGTGCCTCAGCCAGGCTTTGTTTGAACACCTCCAGGGATGGTGACTCCACCACCTCCCTGGGCAGCCCATTCCAATGCCAATCAATCACTCTCTCTGACAACAACTTCCTCCTAGCATCCAGCCTAGACCTCCCCTGGCACAGCTTGAGACTGTGTCCCCTTGTTCTGTTGCTGGTTGCCTGGCAGAAGAGCCCAACCCCACCTGGATATGACCTCCCTTCAGGTAGTTATAGACAGCAATGAGGTCTGCCCTGAGCCTCCTTTTCTCCAGCCTAAATGCCCCCAGCTCCCTCAGCCTCTCCTCACAGAGCTGTGCTCCAGGCCCCTCACCAGCTTCATTGCCCTTCTCTGGACACCTTCCAGCACCTCAACATCTCTCTTGAATTGAGGAGCCCACAACTGGACACAGCACTCACGAATCATGGAATCATAGAAACAACCAGATTGGAAGAGACATTCCCAGGTCATCCAGTCCATCCTATCAGCCAGCCCTAGTCAATCAACCAGACCATGGCTCTGAGTGCCTCATCCAGGCTTTTCTTAAACCCCTCCAGGGATGGAGACTCCACCACCTCCCTGGGCAGCCCATTCCAATGCCAATCACTCTCTCTGACAAGAACTGTGAAGAAGTTTTAAGACATGTTGAGATGGAACTTCCTCTGTTCCATCATGTATCTGTTGCCCCTCATTATGTGTCAGGGCACCATTGTAAAGAGACTGTCACCTTCTTCATATCCATGCATACATGTTAGTAAACACTAATAACAGCCTTGCCTTCTTCACACCAGTCCCAGGTCTCTTAGCCTTTCCTCATAAGACAGATGTTTCAGTCCTTGAAGTCATGAACCTCTCCCAAAGCCACAGACACAAGCTCTCACACTTTCTCCTTTCCCACAGCCGTCCTTGATCCCTTAAGTTCTGCACAGCATTTTTCAGCTCTGTGAAGAATTGTTTGGAATTAGTTAACAAGAAAGAAAATAAAAACTCCTAAGCTGTCAGCAGGCCTCCAGAAAACCAGCAACAGATCTGAGCACCATTTGGTCTAATTAGCCCAGATATTTCACACAACATACCTCTCAATTTTCAGGGGAGAGGGAATTTAAAGAACCTCTCTGAGGAGATCAACAGGAGAGCTTTTTGTAGAGGGATTTGGTGGCAAAGCCAAAGGGAAATCTGAGTAAACAAATGTGCATTGCTGTTCCTTTACTGAATGTTTCACAGCAGTTACTTTTACCTTGAGTGCTGTGTCCAGTTCTGGGCTCCTCAATTCGAGAGACATGTTGAGATACTGGAAGGTGTCCAGAGAAGGGCAAGGAAGCTGGTGAGGGTCCTGGAGCACAGCCCTGTGAGGAGAGGCTGAGGGAGCTGGGGGTGTGCAGCCTGCAGAAGAGGAGGCTCAGGGCAGAGCTCATTGCTGTCTACAACTGCCTGAAGGGAGGCTGTAGCCAGGTGGGGTTGGGCTCTTCTGCCAAGCAACCAGCAACAGAATAAGGGGACACAGTCTAAAGCTGTGGTGGGGGAGGTCTAGGCTGGATGTGAGGAGGAAGTTGTTGTCAGAGAGAGTGATTGGCATTGGAATGGGCTGCCCAGGGAGGTGGTGGAGTCACCATCCCTGGAGGTGTTCAAACAAAGCCTGGCTGAGGCACTTAGTGCCATGGTCTAGTAGTTGATTGTTTAGGGCTGGGTGCTAGGTTGGCCTGGATGATGCTGGAGGTCTCTTCCAACCTGGTTGATTCTATGATTCTATGATTCATCAGTCAGTTTTGCAGTTGTGAAGAAGCTAATTTGGGTACTTACTATCCACTTGACTCAGCCTTCCTGCTCTTCTGAGGTGGATGAGCCAAACTTTTTCATTTGCTGTCCTCAAGTATGGTATAGCACAGCTAGGGAGCAGTAATGGATCTCAGCAGGAAACAGTCCTGTTCATCTAGTGCTTTGGGAATGAGAAGTGTTGCCAAAAATATGCAGAAGAAACAGGGTCCCTCCTCACTGCAAACACTTTGTGACCTCCAGTGTTTCATAACTGTAAGGCAACTTTCCTGACTGGCAAAGACACTGGGGCTGCAAGAGGAGAGATGGAGCAATAGCAGAAACACCACACTGCTCATGGGCTGTAGCTCCCCCCAGCAATGCCACTGCCACACTTTTGCACACTTTGTCCTTCAGTGCTAAAACCCCTTAACATCTGATGCTCTGTCCCATAGTAGAGATGGTAACTGACACCTCAGAGAATGAAATGTCCAGGATGCTTTTCTGCATTCCTGCCACACATCCAGCAGCTGTAATTCAGAGTGCACAGGGAGAAAGCTTTCCGATACAGATGTTTCCTTCCACAGACATCCACAGCTGTAAAACACTGAAAACTATTGCACTAGCACAAAGGCCTCTTTCAGGTTCCTTTCCTTTTCTTTTCCTTTCTTTCCTCTCTTCTCTTTTCTTTTCTTTTCTTTTCTTTTCTTTTCTTTTCTTTTCTTTTCTTTTCTTTTCTTTTCTTTTCTTTTCTTTTCTTTTCTTTTCTTTTCTTTTCTCTCTTCTCTTCTCTTCTCTTCTCTTCTCTTCTCTTCTCTTCTCTTTTCTCTTTTCTCTTTTCCTTTCTTTCCTCTTTTATTTTCTTTTCTTTTCTCTTTTCTTTTCTCTTTTCTTTTCTTTTCTTTTCTTTTCTTTTCTTTTCTTTTCTTTTCTTTTCTTTTCTTTTCTTTTCTTTTCTTTTCTTTTCTTTTCTTTTCTTTTCTTTTCTTTTCTTTTCTTTTCTTTTCTTTTTTCTCTTCTCTTTTCCCTTTCCTTTCCTTTCCTTTCCTTTCCTTTCCTTTCCTTTCCTTTCCTTTCCTTTCCTTTCCTTTCCTTTCCTTTCCTTTCCTTTCCTTTCCTTTCCTTTCCTTTCCTTTCCTTTCCTTTCCTTTCCTTTCCTTTCCTTTCCTTTCCTTTCCTTTCCTTTCCTTTCCTTTCCTTTCCTTTCCTTTCCTTTCCTTTCCTTTCCTTTCCTTTCCTTTCCTTTCCTTTCCTTTCTTCTTCTCTTCTCTTCTCTTCTCTTCTCTTCTCTTCTCTTCTCTTCTCTTCTCTTCTCTTCTCTTCTCTTCTCTTCTCTTCTCTTCTCTTCTCTTCTCTTCTCTTCTCTTCTCTTCTCTTCTCTTCTCTTCTCTTCTCTTCTCTTCTCTTCTCTTCTCTTCTCTTCTCCCCTCCCCTCCCCTCCCCTCCCCTCCCCTCCCCTCCCCTTTCCTTTCCTTTCCTTTCCTTTTCTCTTTTCTGTCTTGCCTTGCATTCATTTCAAATTCCTTCCTTCCAAATTGCTTCCTCAATTCCTTATTTAATTCCTTCCATCTGAATTCTTTCATCTCTTTTTTATTACTCTGTGTTGTAGTTACCCTTTTCCTATCCTCTCTTCTTTTTTTCCCCCATTCCTTCTCCATGTCCCATGAAAAATGCTCTGCTAGAGGACACGTTGACAGTCAGCAGGACACATCAGCCTTGCTCTCACCCAAGGATTTATCTAGCACAGGGTCTGTCTGCCTCCAGCACAGCTTCCTTGCATCACTGCCCCCTCCTTCTCTGGGGGGAGCAGGACTGAATGCTTTATGCCCCCTTGTCACCAGCAGATTAATGAAAGCTGGGAGGACTGGAGGGGGTCACAGCGTGCTGAACCATGACCAGATCTTACTGCCACCCACCTTTCTGGTACAGCAATGATTTCTGGCTCAATCTCTCACCCTGCCAAGATACACAACAAATGGTGAGGACTGGTGATAAAAATCACCCTGTTCATTAAAAGAAGGACTGTCACAGTCTGTATCCCTAAGATGGACTCACGTCCATGGGTTTTTCCCAATGATGAGGTTGTGGTGCTAAGAAGACTGGATACAATTTGGGCTTTCCATACTTAATTGTTTAGTCTATCACAGCTTGGCTTTGTTTTGCAGCTCTCCTTGACACAGTCTTGGAAAATACATCTTCATTTCATAGAATCATAGAATCAGTCAGCATTGGAAAGGACCACAAGGATCAGCCACTTCCAACCCCTCTGCCATGGCCAGGGACACCCTACTCTAGATCAGCCTGGCCACAGCCTCATCCAGCCTGGCCTTAAACACCTCCAGGCATGGGGCCTCAACCATGTCCCTGGGCAACCCATGCCAGGCTCTCATCATTTTCATGCTCAACAACTTCCTCCTCATGTGCATTCTGAACCTACCCATCTCCAGCTTCACTCCATTCCCCTTGTCCTGTCACTCCCTGAGAGCCTAAATGGTCCCTCCCCAGCTTTTTTGAAGGCCCCCTTCAGATACTGGAAGGCCACAAGAAGGTCATCTTGGGTATCAATAATAATTATAGGAAGAAGAAGACAAATGAGAAGACAAAGGAGAGGAAGAGAGTATTTATTATGAAGCCTTCCCTCAAAACCAAGCAGGCAGGCAGGCAGTTGCCCAGAGCAGCCAAACCATTGTGACTCTGTGACCTACTCAGCCAAGCTGGGCTATACAACACTGCTAACTCTGGAAGCAGAGCACACATCATCACCCCCATGATTCCTGCTTGCCAGTAGCAACAGGAGAAGCAAACTCAATTCTGCTACCATCTCCTACATGCTTCTAAATCCCCCCTTTTCTCTCTCACCCCTCCGGTAGGAAAAACTTGGCTGATGCTCTGCTCCCTGCCACATCCTGAGCTCTCCATAAAGAAGGGGAAGATTCCTGGTGAGTCAGAGGCTTGCAAAGCACAGCCAAGGTTGGAGAAGCGAGAGGGAAGCTGAAAGAGAGAAATAATTTGCTCAGCAGAGATACAGGCTGGGGTGGGAGTGGCTGGAGAGCAGCCAGACAGAGAGGGATCTGGGGGTGCTGATTGATAGCTGCCTGAACATGAGCCAGCAGTGTGCCCAGGTGGCCAAGAGAGCCAGTGGCATCCTGGCCTGCATCAGGAATGGTGTGGTCAGCAGGAGCAGGGAGGTCATTCTGCCCCTGTACTCTGCACTGGTTAGACCTCACCTTGAGTACTGTGTTCAGTTCTGGGCCCCCCAGTTTAGGAGGGACATTGAGATGCTTGAGCGTGTCCAGAGAAGGGCGACGAGGCTGGGAAGAGGCCTTGAGCACAGCCCTACGAGGAGAGGCTGAGGGAGCTGGGATTGGTTAGCCTGGAGAAGAGGAGGCTCAGGGGAGACCTTATTGCTGTCTACAACTACCTGAGGGGTGGTTGTGGCCAGGAGGAGGTTGCTCTCTTCTCTCAGGTGGCCAGCACCAGAACGAGAGGACACAGCCTCAAGCTATGCTGGGGGAAATACAGGCTGGAGGTGAGGAGAAAGTTCTTCACTGAGAGAGTCATTGGACACTGGAATGGGCTGCCCGGGGAGGTGGTGGAGTCGCCGTCCCTGGAGCTGTTCAAGGCAGGATTGGACGTGGCACTTGGTGCCATGGTCTGGCCTTGAGCTCTGTGGTAAAGGGTTGGATTTGATGATCTGTGAGGCCTCTTCCAACCTGGATGATACTGTGATGCTGTGATACTGTGAAAAGCAAATATTCCTTTGCCACTCTGATTGATTCCCCCCCACCTTCTCCAGAAGTAACTTGCCATTGTTTAAATCACATTATCCTGGGAATCCACAAAAGGCAGGTGAGATCAGGATGGGTTAGCACACAGCTGCAAATATATTATTGGGATATTTCCTGTGAAGACAAATAGATCCTTAAAGCACCTTAATGTCTAATACCAGAACACTCTGCTTAATTAAGCAGCTACACTGGGGCCATTTTCCAAATGTGGTTTCTGGATTGATTATCTATAACTCTCTCCACAGCCCCTATTAACAGCTTCCTATGAATAAGGTGGTTTCCTAGAAGTGTCTCAGCCAGGAAGATGGGGTGGCTGCATTTACCAGGCATCTTCTGCCTAATAATTGACCTGAACATATCGATTAATCAGCAAGGAGCATTGATAAGGGGAGAGAAAGAGGAATAAATCTCCTCAGGGACTTGTGCTGGTCAGAGCAGTGATGAATCTGTAGATTAAAAGGTTGCTGCATTACCACAGAGACTGGGTATAACATGCAGGCATTGAGCCAGCAATGAGCCCTAGTGGTCAAGAAAACAAATGCAGCAACTACTGTGTTGAGTTCTAGGCCACTCAATTCAAGAGAGATGTTGAGGTGCTGGAAGGTGTCCAGAGAAGGGCAATGAAGCTGGTGAGGGGCCTGGAGCACAGCCCTGTGAGGAGAGGCTGAGGGAGCTGGGGGTGTGCAGCCTGCAGAAGAGGAGGCTCAGAGGTGACCTCATTGCTGTCTGCAACTGCCTGAAGGGAGGCTGTAGCCAGGTGGGGTTGGTCTCTTCCCCCAGGCAAGCAGTAACAGAAGAAGAGAACACAGTCTCAAGTTTTGCTGGGGGAGGTCTAGGCTGGATGTTAGGAAGAAGTTGTTGGCAGAGAGAGTGATTTGCATTGGAATGGGCTGCCCAGGGAGGTGGTGGAGTCACTGCCCCAGGAGGTGTTGAAGCAAAGCCTGGATGAGGCACTCAGTGCCATGGTCCATTTGACTAGACAGAGCTGGGTGCTAGATTGGCCTGGATGATCTTGGGGGTCTCTTTCAATCTGGTTGATTTTATTCTATTCTATTCTAAATAGTTTCCTGAAGTGCATTAAAAAGAGGGTGACCAGCAGGTTGAGGGAGGTTCTCCTTCTCCTCTGTTCTGCCTTGGTGAAGGCACTTTTGGAGTATTGTGTCCACTTCTGGGTTCCTCAGTTCAAGCAAGACAAGGAACTGCAAGGAACTACTGGAGAGAGTTCAGCGAAGGGCCCTGAAGATGATGAAGGGACTGGAGCACCTCTGTGAGGAGGAAATGATGAGCCTCAAATACTGGCTTCAGTTTTGGGTTCTTTACTCCAATAAGGACATTGAGGTGTGGGAGTGTGTTCAGAGAAGGGTAACAAGTCTGGTGGTAAGTCTAGAGACAAAGTCTTATGAAGAGCATCTTAGGAAACCATGGGAGAAAATGAGGCTTTGGGGTGAGATGTTCTTGCTCTCCAGAACTTCCTGAAAGGAGGTTGGACCAAGGTGGGGGTTGACATCTACCAACTAACAAGTGACATGAAAAGAGGAAAGGGTTTCAACTGTGTTCAGTTCTGGGCCCCCCAGTTTAGGAGGGACATTGAGATGCTTGAGCATGTCCAGAGAAGGGCGATGAGGCTGGGGAGAGGCCTTGAGCACAGCCCTATGAGGAGAGGCTGAGGGAGCTGGGATTGGTTAGCCTGGAGAAGAGGAGGCTCAGGGGTGACCTTATTGCTGTCTACAACTACCTGAGGGGTGGTTGTGGCCAGGAGGAGGTTGCTCTCTTCTCTCAGGTGGCCAGCACCAGAACAAGAGGACACAGCCTCAGGCTGTGCCAGGGGAGATTTAGGCTGGAGGTGAGGAGAAAGTTCTTCACTGAGAGAGTCATTGGACACTGGAATGGGCTGCCCGGGGAGGTGGTGGAGTCGCCGTCCCTGGAGCTGTTCAAGGCAGGATTGGACGTGGCACTTGGTGCCATGGTCTGGCCTTGAGCTCTGTGGTAAAGGGTTGGACTTGATGATCTGTGAGGTCTCTTCCAATCCTAATAATACTGTGATACTGTGATACTGTGATTACACCAGAGGATATCTAAACTGGACATCAGGAAAAATAATCTTCCCTGAGTGGGCTGTCAAGGCCTGGAACTGGCTGCCCAAGGAACTGGTGGAGTCACCATCCCTGGAGAGATTGAAAATCTATGTAGATGTGGTGCTGAGGGACATGTTTTTGTGGTGACCTGGCAGTGTTGGGTTAACAGTTGGACTGGATGATCTCAAAGGTCTGTTTCAAACGTTCTGTAAAAAGCACTTTGGAGGATTGTTGACTGACCATGGTGGTGGTAGGTTAATGATTGGACTTGATGATCTTAGAAGTCTTTTCCAAGCAATACAGTTTCATGATTCCATGATTTGATATTCTTCTCTGGAAGGACCGTGCTTGTGCCCTCCTAGGTCACTGCAGCAAAGGCATCACAACTCAGCTGTATAATGGTTCTAGCACTGTCTTCTGTGGTTTTGTCCTGGCTGGAGAGCAAAGAGCACCAAGGAGCTCACAGGATCACAGGATAGTAGAGGTTGGAAGAGACCCAAGGAGGTCATCCAGTCCAACTCCTCTGCCAGAGCAGGACAATACTAACACAGATCACAGAGGAACACATCCAGACAGGCCTTGAAAGTCTCCAGAGAAGGAGACTCCACAGCCTCTCCGGGGAGCTGCCTGGGAATTAGTTCTTGACCTGTCTGGATTCATTCTAGTGTGCCCTGCCCTAAGTAATCCTGCTTTGGCAAGGTTGTTGGACTCAATGATCTTTAGAGGTCCCTTCTAACTCCTACCATTCTATGATTCTATGCTTTGACTCTGCAAGAAAAGCCTGGATGAGGCACTTAGTGCCATGGTCTAGTTGACTGGCTAGGGCTGGGTGCTAGGTTGGACTGGATGATCTTGAAGATTCTATGATTCTATGATTCTATATGCCCTGGGGAGGGAGAGAAACACCAACACAAACCAGACACACAGAAGAAAGAAAAAGAGGGGAGGAGGGGGAGGAAGAGAAAGAAAAAAGATGTCAATAATTTATAAGAGACAAAGCTTCTGCTGTGAAATTCCATCCCTTTCAGGTGCCTGCAGCAGGCTTTGGACACCTTGATTAATCCTAATTCCCTGCATATTATTTCCCTATAAACAAACTGCAATGTTACTCACATAAACATCTTTATCTCAACAGCTGCAAAATGCCAGGCTTTAATGTGAACTGAAGAGAGCTGCACCATATGGTACCACTCCAGGCCTGAGATGTTCTAATCCACAGCATATTGCCTCCCAGAAAGAACCATTACAAAGAGGCTTTCTCACCCCCTCTCCTTTCAATTGCATTTGCTGTCTTCAGTTCACTTTGTCTCCTCTTTTTGTTTGTTCTCCTGACTGCTTAGAATGCATCAATCTCTCAGGGCAATGCTTGGGTTGTTTTCTCAGCTTCTGTTTGGGAGAGAGGGGTTTGACAAGGCACTGAGGAGGGTTTGGGTGGATCTTCATATGGTTGCAACATCCATCCTAGCTGATTGTATCTCACATCCTACCAACCCACAGGCTGACAGATCAGGAAGGGCTTCATAGAAACTTAGAATCAACCAGTTTGGAAGAGACCTCCAACATCATCCAGTCCAACCTAGCACCCAGCCCTAGCCAGTCAACCAGACCATGGTACTAAGTGCCTCATCCAGGCTTTGCTTCAACACCTCCAGGGATGGTGACTCCACCACCTCCCTGGGCAGCCCATTCCAATGCCAATCACTCTCTCTGCCAGGAACTTCCTTCTAACATCCAGCCTAGACCTCCTCCAACACAACTTGAGACTGTGTCCCCTTGTTCTGTTGCTGCTTGCCTGGCAGAAGAGACCAACCCCACCTGGCTACAGCCTCCCTTCAGGTAGTTGCAGACAGCAATGAGGTCTGCCCTGAGCCTCCTCTTCTGCAGGCTGCACACCCCCAGCTCCCTCAGCCTCTCCTCACAGGGCTGTGTTCCAGGCCCCTCACCAGCTTCATTGCTCTTCTCTGGACACCTTCCAGCACCTCAACATCTCAAAACGAGGAGCCCAGAACTGGACACAGCACTCAAGGTATGGCCTGACCAGTGCTGAGTACAGGGGCAGAATGACCTCCCTTGTCCTACTGGCCACACTGTTCCTGATCCAGGCCAGGATGCCATTGACTCTCCTGCCCACCTGGGCACACTGCTGGCTCATGTTTAGCTACTACCTACCAGTACCCCCAGGTCCCTTTCTTCCTGGCTGCTCTCCAGCCACTCTGTCCCCAGCCTGTAGCACTGCTCGAGCTGGTTGTGACCAAAGTGGTGAACCCTGCACCTTTGTGTTTGCTATCAGCTGTTTCTGTGCAGGTTTCCTGTGAGCCTCCTTTGTGACCAAGGGAGGCAATTTGTTGTAGTTTTGTAATGTATCCTTACTTTTTTTTAAGCACAAGTTTTGTTTATTTGGTTATGGCATTGTTATTTTCAGCTGCTGGAAAGAAAGGATTTGTTTTCACAACCAAGCTATTAGAACACCTCTAGGCTCTCTGAAGGTTTGGATGCAGTTTCAAGGGCTCTTGCAGAATTCCTACATGACCCACTTCATGTAATTCTTATAAGTTTCAGCTTTTCCCATCTGAAAAGAAAAAGAAAACAAACAAGATACCTGTTTTAATCTGTTCTGTTGCTTTTCAGGCATCCTGGCCTGGATCAGCAACAGTGTGGCCAGTAGGACCTGGGAAGTTATTCTTCCCTTGTACTCAACACTGAATACATCTTGAGTACTGTGTCCAGTTCTGAGCCACTTAATTCAAGAGAGATGTTGAGATACTGGAACATGTCCAGAGAAGGGGACAAAGCTGGTGAGAGGCCTGGAGCACAGCCCTGTGAGGAGAGGCTGAGGGAGCTGGGGGTGTGCAGCCTGCAGAAGAGGAGGCTCAGGGCTGACCTCATTGCTGTCTACAACTACCTGAAGGGAGGCTGTAGCCAGGTGGGGTTGGTCTCTTCTGCCAGGCAAGCAGCAACAGAACAAGGGGACACAGCCTCAAGTTGTGCCAAGCTAAACCATTAACGTTAAAGTATTTCTCTGTTTCTACTACATCAATTCAGAATTCAATGTTGAATGTTAACTGACCACTTGTGCAAGTGGAAAACCCATGAGATCCATCTTCTCTGCTTCAGGTGTCTAATGGAAGCATCCACAACTCAAATACACATCCTTCATGGAGAGCAATTGCTGCAGAGCTCATACGAGCAGCATGACACAGACATAAAGAACTGGAAAATCACTGGGAACATTTTTCTGGCTAAGAGGCAGTGACATCTCATTATCCCTTGGCTTTCAGATGTGATGTAATGGCTTTATCTGTGCTCAGCATGGGAGCTGCTTGGATGGGAGCAATGTGTAAGTTATGGCAGCTCATAATGTAGTATATAATCTACACCACTGATGAGAAGTACCTGTTTTAAGACCAGAGAGATGACTGCAGATCTGGGCCCTACATGATGTGCTTACTCTCCATGGGAGTACCAGAAAACCAGAAACAGACAAGTACAGGTCCAACTAGAGAAATACTTTAGAATCATAGAATCAACCAGGTTAGAAGAGACCTCCAACATCATGCAGTCCAACCTAGCACCCAGCCCTAGCCAATCATAGAATCATAGAGTCAACCAGGTTGGAAGAGACCTCCAAGATCATCCAGTCTAACCTAGCATCCAGCCTTGGCCAATCATAGAATCATAGAGTCAAACAGGTTAGAAGAGACCTCCAAGATCAGCCAGGCCAACCTAGCACCCAGCCCTGTCCAATCAACCAGACCATGGCACTAAGTGCCTCAGCCAGGCTTTGCTTCAACACCTCCAGGGATGATGATGACTCCATCACCTCCCTGGGCAGCCCATTCCAGTGGCAATCACTCTCTCTGCCAACAACTTCCTCCTGACATCCAGCCTTTAAGGCTGAAACATGACAGGTTTGTGATAGTAGCCACATCAGGACTCAAACAGCCCAATCCTGCAGGCTGCAGCCGTGATGCTCATGCTGGGATGCAACCAAAACATAAAGTTTATGGGTAAACATTGCACTGGATTTGTGGTTCATCTGTAGGATGGTGAATCAGCAACATGGTTGGATCCTGATCCAGCTCTCACATTAAAAGTCTCCAAGCACTACAGCAGCTAGCACCTCCATCACTGAAGAGGTAAGTGCTGCTTTTCTGGCACTGCTCTTAAAAAGCATTGAGCAAAGTAGCTCTACTTGGCTAAAGTCACTCTACATCACTGCAGTGTTCCTTCTTTCCTCCTCTCTTTGGATCTCATTTACAAACAGTAATTAAAATCCACTGCCAAAACATAAAATAGCTGGGGCAGGATGACACTCTTCCCACTAGCAGCATGGGGTGAAAGACAATGAGAGAGGCTGGCATTGCAGATGGGCAATGGCAGTGAGTCCAGAGCCCAGTCACAACCTGATGAATTGTGCCACAATGTCTCTGGACCATCTGGAGCTGGTCTCCTCCTGCCTTGCTGGAGGAAGCCCAGGGCCAGAAAGGAAAGCAGGGCTCACCTCTGAGAGACAGTTAAATTGATCCAGGGTTAGTTGAAGTGGTAGTGGCATGTGGTGAGACCCAGACAGCCACAGGGAATGAAAACAGCCCTAAAAGTATGAATAGCAAATAATGATTGCCACTGTAGTGCAGAGACTGCTCTGAGTAGGGATGGAAACTAGGGCTCCTTTGATGAATCTGTTGTTATAACCTCTGTGAACAGACTTACAGCCCCACTGCATCATCACAGCCCTGTGTGCTAACCAGGTGAGAGCACAGACCTGAGAGCTCACAAACAGCCACAGCCAATGAGACCACCTTGTCCACACGTTTTGTAACCCTTGTAGTTGACTCCTTACCCATCCCAGTGTTGTGTGACTCCACCACCTCCCTGGGCAGCCCATTCCAATGCCAATCACTCTCTCTGCCAACAACTTCCTCCTCACATCCAGCCTAGACCTCCCCCAGCACAGCTTGTGACTGTGTCCCCTCGTTCTGTTGTTGGTTGCCTGAGAGAAGAGATTGACCCCTACCTGTCTACAGCCTTGTTGTAGTTGTAGACAGCAATGAGGTCAGCCCTGAGCCTCCTCTTCTGCAGGCTGCACACCCCCAGCTCCCTCAGCCTCTCCTCATAGAGTTTGTCCAGGACTGCCTTAAAAAATTTTTTTTCTTCTCTTTTTTATTCTATTATCAATAGATAAAGTTCTCTTAAGCATAACACATTTGCACACAAATGTAGTTCCATGTTACAAGCAACAAATCAGGTCTTGGCTTAACAAGAGCAAATATACACACGCCTGGTAGCTGCTGTCCCTGGGGCATTCACAAATCAACAGCTGCCAGCTATGTAACAGTGCCTGCATTTGAGCAGACAGTGGGGAAAAATACTGCCTGTGCCCCACGTGTAGGGAATTTGTGCTCAACAGCATGGAAAAACATTCAATAAAGTTCATCCCCTCCCCACTTCATTCGTTTTCCAGTGATGGATTTCACTCTTATCGAGGAGATTAAGAACAGAAGCAGCCTGCACCCTCTTAAACCATCATCAAGATGGGAAAAGTCTTTCTTTTTTAAGTCTTTGAAATGAATGAACTGCAAACATAGAATCCATAGATGCTATCACTTACACAAAATATTTTGTCTGCTCTCTGTGTGTGTACTTAATGGAGTCATTATTACAGCCAATTACCACACAGATCTTTTAAATGTATCATTAAACAGGTAAACTGTTTATGCATTTTATGCATAATATGGCATTAACTCAGCACCAGCTCACTCTGAACACATGCCTTCAGATTTGGTTTCATTTGCATAGTCTTGGATTTACACAGTAACTTTTGTTATCTCATTGTTGTTTAGCCTGCAGAAGAGGAGGCTCAGGGCTGACCTCATTGCTGTCTACAACTGCCTAAAGGGAGGCTGTAGCCAGGTGGGGTTGGTCTTTTCTCCCAGGCAATCAGCAACAGAACAAGGGGACACAGTCTCAAGTTGTGCCAGAGGAGGTCTAGGCTGGATGTTAGGAGGAAGTTGTTGGCAGAGAGAGTGATTGGCATTGGAATGGGCTGCCCAGGGAGGTGGTGGAGTCATCATCTCTGGAGGTGTTGAAGCAAAGCCTGGCTGAGGCACTTAGTGCCATGGTCTAGTTGATTGCACAGGGCTGGGTGCTAGGTTGGACTGGATGAGCTTGGAGGTCTCTTCCAACCTGGTTGATTCTATGATTCTATGATGTTGGAGGTCTCTTCCAACCTGGTTGATTCTATGGTACCAGACAGGAAGCTTTCCACTGGAGCAAGTCTTTGCTGTCTACCACGACCTGAAGGGACGTTGTAGCCAGGTGGGGTTGGTCTCTTCTGCCAGGCAACCAGCAACAGAACAAGGGGACACAGTCTCAAGTTGTGCTGGGGGAGGTCTAGGCTGGAGGTTAGGAGGAAGCTGTTGACAGAGAGAGTGATTGGCATTGGAATGGGCTGCCCACCTGGCTACAGCCTCCCTTCAGGGAGTTGTAGACAGCAATGAGGTCAGCCCTGAGCCTCCTCCAGCCTAAACACCCCCAGCTCCCTCAGCCTCTCCTCACAGGGCTCTGCTCCAGGCTCCTCTCCACCTTCATTGGCCTTCTCTGGTCACCTTTCAGCACCTCAACATCTCTCTTGAATTGAGGAGCCCAGAACTGGACACAGCACTCAAGGTGTGGCCTGACCAGTGCTGAGTACAGGGGCAGAAGAACCTCCCTTGTCCTACTGGCCACACTGCTCCTGATGCAGGCCAGGATGCCATTGGCTCTCTTGGCCACCTGGGCACACTGCTGGCTCATCTTCAGCTACTCTCTACCAGCACCCCCAGGTCCCTTTCCTCCTGGCTGCTCTCAGCCACTCAGTCCCCAGCCTGTAGTGCTGCTCGGGGTTGTTGTGGCCAAAGTGCAGAATCCTGTACTTGGCCTTGTTCAATCTCATCCCAATGGATGAACTGTTGTGGGGTCTCCTTCCTTGGGGAGCTACAAAACTCACCTGGACTTGATCGTTTGCGACCTGCTGTAGGTGACCCAGTTTCAGTAGGGGCTTGTACTAGATGATCCCCAGAAGCCTATTCCACAGGTTCACAGATTGCATCAGGTTTGAAAGGAACTCTCAAAGGTTCCCCCTTGCAGTGAGCAGGGACAGGTCCAAATAGATCAGGCTTCTGGGATTCTGTGATTTAACACAGGGGTGAAGCTGTAACCTTGTAAAGAGCTCCCTGTGAAGAATAGAGTCTGTTCTGACTTCTCAAAGTCTGGATTTTCATTCTGATGTTGATAAAGCATTAAAAGTAATATCAGGTCAGGCTGAGAGATGAAAAAAAAAGTAAAACCTCCATTTTTTTTTACATCTTTGTGTTGCATTTAGAAACTCTTAATGTGATTGCAAACTCTCAGGGCTGAGTAGTGAAAAGAAGTTGCATGTGTGCTAGCTTGTAGAGGTCAACATTGTAATCCTGTGGTGTTTAGCTTCAAAATCACCATAAATGCTAGGGGGAAAAAAACCTGCTCTAGCCACCAGAAGAGTTCCCATCATCCTTTCCACAACCAGTTGTCACACAGTTATGTAATCACTTTATGCTTTAATACCAGCTTTTTATAGTAGCTTCATCCTTGAAATGCAGCATCATTTAGGTTGGAAAGGATCTTTGGGATCATCAAATCCAAAATCAGCTTCAACAAATTCAGCTGAGAGCCTTCCTTGTAAACCAGAACAGGGCAGCTTTTGGAGAAGCATTGCCCTTCCTTTGTTAGTGCAGTGAATTCATAGAATCATAGAATCAGTCAGGGTTGGAAGGGACCACAAGGAGCAGACAGTTCCAACCCCCCTGCCATGTCTAAGGACACCCTACCCTAGAGCAGGCTGCACACAGCCTCAGCCAGCCTGGCCTTAAACACCTCCAGCCATGGGGCCTCAACCACCTCCCTGGGCAACCCATTCCAGCCTCTCACCACTCTCCTGCTCAACAACTTCCTCCTCACCTCCGCTCTGACTCTCCCCACCTCCAGCTTTGCTCCATTCCCCCTCATCCTGTCATTCCCTGATAGTTTAAAAAGTCCCTCCCCAGCTTTTTTTTCTAGGCCCCCTTCAGATCCTGACAGGCCACAAGAAGGTCACCTGGGAGCCTCCTCTTCTCCACACTGCACAGCCCCAACTCTTTCAGTCTGCACTCACAGCAGAGCTGCTGCAGCCTCTGAGCATCCTCCTGGCCCTGCTCTGGACACACTCCAGCATCTCCACAGCCCTCTTGTAATGAGGTCTCCAGAACTGGATGCAGTACTCCAGCTGGGGTCTCACCAGAGCACAGTAGAGGGGCAGAATCACCTCCCTTGTCCTGCTGGCCACACTTCTGATGCAGCCCAGGATCTGTTTGGCCCTGTGAGCTGCAAGTGCACACTGCTGGCTTATGTTGAACTTCTCATCCAGCAGCACCCTCAAGTCCCTCTCCTCAGGGCTGCTCTCCAGCCACTCACTGCCCAGCCTGCATTTGTATTAATATAATGCACTTTCTGCCTTCCAAAATGTTAATTTTATCTACTCCTCTGAATTTTCCAATGATTCACCAAAGATTAATAGCTTCAATAAGCATTTCTATTTAAAACTAAACGTGACAGTGTCATTCCAACTTCCTAAGCACCACTATTAACTGCTGAACTGGTAAATCTTGAAGAACTGAGTCCCACCATGGACTCTCCTCCTCTAGGCAGTGGGGTAAAACAAGCACCTGCTCTAATCTTAGCTCTGCATCTGGGTGAAATGAATCATGCCCCATCACAGAATCACTGAATCAGAGTGGTTTGGGTTGGAAGAGACCTTGAAGATCATTTAATTCCAACCCCTCTGCCAAAGGCAGGGACATCTTCCACTAGACCAGGTTGCTTAAAGTCCTATCCAACCTGGCTTTGAACAATTCCAGGGATTTCTGGACAACCTGTTCCAGTGTCTCCCTGCCCTCACAGTGAATAATTTCTTTCCTCTATTTAACCTAAATCTACCCTTTTACAGTTTGAAATCCTTACCCCTCATCCTGTCACTGTAGTCCCTGCTAAAGAATTCCATCCTGTATTTCCTGTAGACCTCTTTTAAGTACTGGAAAGGCAGAACCATCTCTCCTTCAGCCTATTTTCACAGTCAAGGTGCTCCAAGCCTATGAGTATCGTCATGGCCCTCCTCTAGACCTGCTCAATCAGGTCTGGTTCCAGTCAAATTAATCTCACTTAGGTCTTCATCCAATTTGTCCTCATTTTTCCTCATTTGTCCTCATTCTATCTGAAATTCTGAGACAACTTCTGAGCAATGTAGAAATTTTATGTTGATGATAGATATGGAACTGAGCTGCACTGAAGAACTCAGTATAAAAAGGGGAGCAAAAAGCACACCTGTCCCAGCCCCTGATCCAGAATCTGCTCACAGAATCACAGAACTTTAGAGGTTGAAAGGGGGCTCCAAAGATCATTGAGTCCAATCTCCCTGCCAAGGCAAGATCACCCAAGGTAATCTGCACAGGACACTGCCTGAAGGGATGTTCTAGCCAGATGGGGTTGGTCTCTTCTGCCAGGCAAGCAGCAAGAGAACAAGGGGACACAGTCACAAGTTGTGGCAGGGGAGGTCTAGGCTGGATGTTAGGAGAATGTTGTTGTCAGAGAGAGTGATTGGCATTGGAATGGGCTGCCCAGGGAGGTGGTGGAGTCAACCTTCCTGGACGTGTTGAAGCAAAGCTTGGCTGAGGCATTTAGTGCCATGGTCTGGTTGATTGTCTAAGGCTGGGTGCTAGGTTGGTCTGGATGATCTTGGAGGTCTCTTCCAACCTGGTTGATTCTAACATCCAGCCTAGACCTCCCCTGGCACAACTTGAGGCTGTGTTCCCTTGTTCTGTTGCTGCTTGCCTGGCAGAAGAGACCAACCCCACCTGGCTACAGCCTCCCTTCAGGTAGTTGTAGACAGCAATGAGCTCTGCCCTGAGCCTCCTCTTCTCCAGGCTGAACAACCTCGGCTCCCTAAACCATTCCTCATAGGGTTTGTGCTCCAGACCTTTCACCAGCTTTCAGCACCACCTCCCCTTTTCCACCACACCTGCCCCTCTCCCAGCCCACACTGCATTCTGCCCAAACTCAGAACACCTGGGTTCTGTTGGAGTCTCCTCCCACCACAGGTGTCACCAATTTACCCTGCCTGCCCACTCCCCTTTAGAAATCACTCCAGGGAGGCAGAAGCACCAAGTTTGCCCAACTGGGCAGAAGGATCCTCTTCCCATCCTCTCCTCTGGTGAGTACCCTTGGTGTGCACTGGGTGAGTGGTGGAGGGGACAAAGCCCGGGGGGCCTGGTGGCCCCCCCGGTTAGATAGGAAGCCAAAACTGCATCCTAGGGAAGCTGTTTTCCTCCTGGGGAAATGCACCTTCTGAACGTGGGGAGAAAGCTCTTTGTGATGAGGGTGGCTGAGCACTGGAACATGTTGCCCAGAGATATCTCTCTCCTTGGAGATATTCAAGGTGAGGGGTGCTGGGGCTCTGGGTGTTGTGGCTCTGGGTGAGAATGTCCCTGCTCTAGGAGACCTAGAAGGAGTTTTCATCTCTGTGGTGCAGGATAGTGGAGTATTTCTCTGTGCTGACTTCAAGCCTTCCTAAACACTGAGTGTATGTTTTAAGGTTGTGCTACCTGTGGGTTGCAATGAGCACTGTGGAGAGGAGCTCTTACACAACCCCTTGTGTTCCTGAGTGGGGTTTGTTAGGGAGTATAGAGAAAACCAGGATGCCTGAGTGGGAATTCTGAGCTAACCCTGAACCCCTTTATGTGACTATGCAGCTTCAAGTGGAAGTGTACTCTTGAGTCATCTCTTGAGTGATCTCTGTTAGAAGTTTTGCATTGATGCTTTCTGTGAGCAGTGTGGAGCACAGCAATGAGTGACCTGGTTTTGGTTGTGGTGAAATTATGGATGGCTAATACTAGAACTGAATTTGGACCGGGAGACAGGAAATCAAGGTTATTTCTTTGGGTGTGAGTAAGGAGAATGAATCAACCACAATTACTTTAGGAAGCTCAGACCACAGTTCAAGCATATGTGGTGCTTGAAGGCAGACCTAAATGTGGTGATTTGGGAGAGGGGGAGTGGGAAGAGGTTCGTGAAAGCTCCTGTCTCCATGGTGACTGGGCAAGTAGAAGTGCAGTTGCTCTGTCTGTTCACCAGAGTCCTCAATGTGTGATTGTCCATCTCTTAAAGGAAGCCTAATTGGTGGCTTCCAATCTTTTTTTTTTCTTAGGCAGGCATCTAACTCTCTTCTACACATGTCACACATGAATGATCTCTTCCATCCACATGCAAAAAGCTGTGCTTTCAAAACAGAGCTGCTCTGCTGCAAGCAGTGCAGTGAAGGTAGCTTAGACATTCAATCCTTTAGAGAACTCTCATCTCATATGTTTATTGTGCACTAAATGTTGTCCAGGTGTGGCATATTTTCTCTTAATCATTGGAGCAGCACATGCAGGGGATGAATCCAAGCAATCATGACCTCCCAGTGAATCACACAAATGCAGTTCTGTTTGCCATTAGTTCATTGAATTGTATTTCCATATAGATCATGACCAGGACTGCCTTAGTCTCCATCAGTTAGCAAATCAAAGCACACTTGGCCACTATCTTCTGCTCCTTCCAAACAAATGGGGACAGAGTGGCTGAGAGCAGCCAGGAAGGAAGGAACCTGGGGGTGCTGGTAGGTAGTAGCTAAGTGTGGCCAAGAGAGCCAATGGCATCCTGGCCTGGATCAGGAACAGTGTGGCCAGTAGGAAAAGGGAGGTTATTCCTCCCCTGTACTCAGCACTGGTCAGGCCACACCTTGAGTGCTGTGCCCAATTCTGGGCTCCTCAATTCAAGAGAGATGTTGAGGTGCTGGAAGGTGTCCAGAGAAGGGCAATGAAGCTGGTGAGGGGCCTGGAGCAGAGCCCTGTGAGGAGAGGCTGAGGGAGCTGGGGGTGTGCAGCCTGCAGAAGAGGAGGCTCAGGGCAGAGCTCATTGCTGTCTATAACTCCCTGAAGGGAGGCTGTAGCCAGGTGGGGTTGGGCTCTTCTGCCAGGCAAGCAGCAACAGAACAAGGGGCCAGGGTCTCAAGTTGTGCCAGGGTAACACCTGAGCCATCACATATTTTCACTAAAGCTGCTCTAGTTTCTTTCCAGCCCACACTGCATTCTCCCCAGACCCACAGCACCTGGGTTCTGTTGCAGTCTCCTCCCACCCCAGGTGTCACCACTTTGCCCTGCCTGCCCACTCCCCTTTAGAAACCACTCCAGGGAGGCAGAAGCCCTAAGCTTGCCCCACTGGGCAGAGGGATCCTCTTCCCATCATCACCACTGGTGAGTACCCTTGGTGTGCACTGGGTGAATGGTGGAGGGGACATATCCAGGGGGCCTGGTGGCCCCCCGGTTACATAGGAAGCAAAGCCAGAGGTGGCTCACAGGGAAGCTGTTTTCCTCCTGGGGAAATGCACCTTCTGAACGTGGGGAGAAAGCTCTTTCTGATGAGGGTGGCTGAGCACTGGAACATGTTGCCCAGAGATCGCTCTCTCCTTGGAGATATTCAAGGTGAGGTTTGCTGGGGCTCTGGGTGGTCATATCTAGTTGAGCCCATCAGTCTCTCAACCTTATTCCCTTTCCCTTGCCTTTGAGAAGGCAGAGAGGTTCATAGACAGCCTCTGGCACTCATCTGGTGGCTGGCTGTGGTGGTTTGGGTGTTACCTTCCCCCCCCACTTTGGAAATCACCCAGACTAGACTCAGCAGGCTCTGGAAATTGAATGAAGTTTATATTTACAGCTTAGCAGAATACACAAACAGATAGTTACAGTCTATACAGTTATAGACAGAAATGAACAAGGGAAAAGGTAATACAGAAACACAGCAGCCCTCCCAGAAACCTGAGTCCCTAGGAGGGGCTCCCTTCCACTTTCTCCTACTCCCCTACCTTACCCCAGACGTTGCCTTGTGCCCCAAGGAAGAATGGAGGTTCAGCCGGGGGGGGTTAGGAAGCAAAGTGGCTTAATCAGAGACAGCAACTGAGGTTAGAAATGCCCAGAGCTCAGGCAGTGCCCCAAGTGCAAATACCTTATCTATGCTTATACTCTTGTTCTTGGATGTCTCAGCAAGCCTGTGAGTAAAGTAGACATCACTTTTCTCTCTTTGGCAGCCTATAATCTAGTTCTTCTCACCCAAAACATTCTAGCTAGCTTCAAACTAGCACACTGGCCCAGCCTTAACCCTTCTCATTATTGTCTCAGTCATTTGTTGTGGACTGGAAAACATGGGAACACAAAAGATGATTTAAAAATAGTCCTCTTGGAGTTTCTGAAACCAAAGCTTTGGGAACTTTTGTCTTCTGAAGGAGCCACAGAGGTGCACTGCACTATTAGCCATAGCTCTTTGTGGACCTCAATGGATGGGAGGGCAGTTAATTACTTGTCAAGATTAGCTGACAGCTAAAACCATATGGATCTAGAGGACAATGCTTTATGTATTGCCAACAACATATTGGTTCCTCTTTCAATGGACAAAATAATGAAGAGCTTGGTTGAAGAGGGCATATTTCTCTCTGTGGCCACTGGTGCCTGAAAGCATGAAATTTCAGAATGCTTCCAATAGTTGCTCACTGCAAGGGGAATAATCCATTTCTCTCTGCCTAATTGTTTCCAAGAGAGCCATAAAAACTGTATCAGGGATGCTTAAAAATGCAAGGAAAAAAGTGCACTTCAATTAAACAGCTTGAAATTGGGCAGTGTGACTTCATTTGCAGGTGATGATGAAAATGGTAGCCTTGGGAGAGACCTCTTTGTCTACAAATTAATGGCAAATAAGAGGAATATAGAATCATGGAATCAGTCAGGGTTGGAAGGGACCATGAGGATCATCTAGTTCCAGCCCCCCTGCCATGGGTAGAGGCATCCTACCCTAGATCAGGCTGGCCACAGCCTCATCCAGCCTGGCCTTAAACATGTCCAGCAATGGGGCCTCAACCACCTCCCTGGGCAACCCATTCCAGCCTTGCACCATGGTCATGCTGAGCAACTTCCTCCTCACATCCACTCTGAATCTCCCCACCTCCAGTTTTGCTCCATTCTCCCCAGTCCTGTCAATCCCTGACAGCTGAAAAAGTCCCTCCCCAGCTTTCTTGTAGGTCCCCTTCAGGTACTAGAAGGCCACAGGAAGGTCACCTCACAGCCTCCTCTTCTGCAGCCTGAACAGCCCCAACTCTTTCAGCTCCAGAGTAATCATAGACTCAACCAGGTTAGAAGAGACCTCCCTCATCATTCAGGCCAACCTAGCATCCAGCCCTAAACAATCATCTGCACCATGGCACTAAGTGCCTCATCCAGGCTTTGCTTCAACACCTCCACCACCTCCCTGGGCAGCCCATTCCAATGCCAATCACTCTCTCTGCCAACAACTTCCTCCTAACATCCAGCCTATATTAGCTCCAGACTAATTGCTATGCTCTCATGCTGCTTGGTGCTGCAAAGTCTGCCATATATAAGGTGCAATTTGGTTCTGCAGGTTGCATAACTGAGTTTTAAATCACTTTTCCTCATCTGGCAGAGGGTTTCAGAATGGCAGAAGATACTTAATAGCTCTCCCTGCAGAATATATGAAAACACTGAGGAGTGTCACTGTTAAATGGATGGCTGTATAACCTGAGTGGGTCTTAAGATGCTTTGCAGTTAGTGGAAATTAACTACTCTGGCAGAAGAAGATTGTCCAATTATGATTTTCAGGCTCCTGAAGAATGTTGAGGATGGAGGTGATACTTCTAGAAAGTGAAAGCTAACTGCCAGTGCTTCCTTTTACACAAAGTTTAAAGATGTGGGGTTTTTTTCTCAGTTCTGGGCTTGTTTCTTTCTTTAATGGCATAGTCATAAAAGTAAAATACTCTGATCTTCAGAGAATCAGTCAGGGTTGGAAGGGACCACAAGGATCAGCCAGTTCCAACCCCCTGCCATGCCCAGGGACACCCTACCCTAGATCAGGCTGCACACAGCCTCATCCAGCCTGGCCTTAAACACCTCTAGGGATGGGATCTCAATCACCTCTCTGGGTGACCCATTCCAGGCTCTCACCACTTTCATGCTGAAGATCCTCCTCATGTCCATTCTGAACCTCCCCACCTCCAGCTTTGCTCCATTCCCCCTAGTCCTTGCATGAGAAGAAGTTTCTGATCTAATGAGCTCACTGAAGAGTAAAGTTAATACAAAAAATGGTAAATCCTTTGGTCACACCAATAACTCCTCTCAGAAAACACCCCATGAGAGACCAGAAAACACAGAGGAGAAAGGGTTTAGGCCTCTGATGCTTGACTTCACAATTTGATTTTGGCAAGGAAAATTACATTAATCAAACACCTATCTTTAAATTGCATTACTCTGGAGCTGTTTTCAATTCTCAGTGCTCTTAGTGGCTTAAAAACTAATGGGATTTGTGCTGTTTGGTTGTTCTCTAAATGCAGCATGGAAAGAGCTTTTTTCCATGTGCAAAAAACAATCCCTGCTGTGGACTTAGAGATCATAGAATTATTTTGGCTGGGGAAAAACCTCTAAGATCACTGAGTCCAATCATCAACCCAGCACCACCATGGCTATTAAGCCAGGACCTGAAGTGCCATGTCCACATGGTCCTTGAACACCTCCAGAGGTGGTGACTCCACCACCTCTCTGGGCAGCCTGACTACTCATTCAGCAAAGAAACTTCTTGTGTTCAACCAAGGCCTCCAATTTAAAGCCATTGCTTATCATTCCTTCACCTGATGCTAGGGACTTGTCATGCCTTGAGGGATGTGTCCCTCTAATTACTAAAGTCTTGTGGGCAGGGGACTTGAGCCCAGCCAGCCTGAGTGTACTGCTGGGGACAAAATACATGGGCAAGGGCTGCTGCACCAGGCAAACACTGCCCAGCAAACACCAGCACTCTGTGTACCCAGACTGGGTACTCAACAGCTCTGCCATCAGGGCCAGGGAGCAGAAGTCCTTAGAGGACTAGGGAGTGAAGAGGAAAATTCTTCCAAGAGAACTTGACACTTCTGGCAGTGAAGAACCCAGAGCAGGGACAAGTGGAAGTTCTGCTGGAAGTGACCAGCAGAACTATCATAGAATCAACCAGGTTGGAAGAGACCTCCAACATCATCCAGTCCAACCTAGCACCCAGCCCTAGACAATCAACCAGACCATGGCACTAAGTGCCTCAGCCAGGCTTGGCTTCAGCACCTCCAGGGACAACAAATCCACTACCTCCCTGGGCAGCCCATTCCAATGCCAATCACTCTCTCTGACAACAACTTCCTCCTAACATCCATCCTAGACCTCCCCTGGCACAACTTCAGACTGTGTCCCCTTCTTCTGTTGCTGCTTGCCTGGCAGCAGAGACCAACCCCACCTGGCTACAGCCTCCCTGCAGGTAGTTGTAGACAGCAATGAGGTCAGCCCTGAGCCTCCTCTTCTGCAGGCTGCACACCCCCAGCTCCCTCAGCCTCTCCTCACAGGGCTGTGCTCCAGGCCCCTCACCAGCTTCCTTGCCCTTCTCTGGACACCTTCCAGTACCTGAACATCTCTCTTGAATTGAGGGGCCCACAACTGGACACAGCACTCAATCCATCACCTTGAGGGATGGTGGAAGAGTGAATCTCACACCAGAGGAAAGAAGAGGTGCTAAGACATTTTCTCATGTGACTGTTTTAAGGGTATTATTACTTTTCTGTCCCACTTTGTGTTGGGGCTAATGATGCCTGGTGGTTTGAGGTTGGTTTCTGTGTGGTGGTGGTGGGGTTTTTTGGTTCATGTTTTTGGTTGGTTTTTTTTTTTCCTCTTTTCATCTGAGTATGAAACTTCAGCTATCTTAAATTCAGGTCTTTGGCTGCAAATGTCTGGCATGTCTTTTATTCTCATAACAAGGTTTTTGAGTACAGCACTCTCTGATTCTTGCATTACCTCTTGCCTAATGAGCTAAATTAACTACATGTCCTGGTTCTAGCAAGGAAGGAAAATTGCTTTAGTCTTCTGCAGTGAATGATCACCACAGCTACTGTAAGAATAACCACCAGGTGCTGAAATGACCCCTGCTAGGATGTTAACTCGGCACCATTTGGGTCCTTTCCAACCCTCTACCTTACCCCAAAGTTTGCCTTGCATTCAAAGGTGAGTTTGGAGGATTGGCCAGGGGGGTTAGGAAGCAGAAGGGTTAGTTACACAGAAAGCAGGCCTGGGAGAAAAGTACAACACACAGCAACTGTTACCAATGTTTATGTTCTTGTTTTTATCCATCTCAGCAAGCCTATGAGTGCAGCAGGCATTGCCATTGTTTCCTTTTCACAGCCTACCATCTAATTTCTTGCACTAAATTATTCCAGCTAGCCTCAAACTAGCACAGATGGATACAGACTCAAATGCTTTCTGTCAAGGCACAAAGTAAGGACTGTGTGAAAAGCTAGGAAAAAGTTTGCCCTCTTAGGTGAGCCATTCAGAGAAAAGAACACATCCCCATTTCAGCTTTGAGCCCCTCATTACAAGAAGGACAATGAGAACAGGTCCAGAAAAGGGCAACAAAGCTGATGAAGGAACTGGAGAAACTGATCTGATGAGAATCAGCTGGGATTGTTTAGCCTGGAGAAGTGGAGGCTAAGGGGAGACCTTCTTACTCTCTACAACTGCCTGATAGGTTGTAGCAAGGTGGGGGTTGGTTTCTTCTCCTTAGTATCAAGTGTAGGATGAGGGGGGATGGCCTGAAATTGTGCCAGGGAATGTTTGGGTTGGATATCAGGAAAAAATTCATGTCAAGACAGAGGAACAAGGTGGGTGGAGAGGTGCTGGAGTCACTGTCTCTGGAAGTGTTAAAAATGTCTAGACATAGCACTTCAGGACCTGTTTTATTGGCCATGATGGTGCTGGACTGACAGTTGAACTCTTTGATCTGCGTGCAGGGTTCTGCATTTTGGCCACAACCACCCTGAGCAGTGCTACAGAGTGGGGACAGAGTGGCTGGAAAGCAGCCAGGCAGAAAGGGACCTGAGGGTACTGGTAGATAGTAGATGAAGCTGAGCCAGCAGTGTGCCCAGGTGGCCAAGAGAGCCAGTGGCATCCTGGCCTGGATCAGGAGCAGTGTGGCCAGTAGGACAAGGGAGGTTATTCTGCCCCTGTACTCAGCACTGGTCAGGCCACACCTTGAGTGCTGTGTCCAGTTCTGGGCCCCTCAATTCAAGAGAGATGCTGAGGTGCTGGAAGGTGTCCAGAGAAGGGCAACAAGGCTGGTGAGGGGCCTGGAGCACAGCCCTGTGAGGAGAGGCTGAGGGAGCTGGGGGTGTGCAGCCTGCAGAAGAGGAGGCTCAGGGCAGAGCTCATTGCTGTCTACAACTGCCTGAAGGGAGGCTGTAGCCAGGTGGGGTTGGTCTCTTGTGCCAGGCAAGCAGCAGCAGAACAAGGGGACACAGTCTCAAGTTGTGCTGGGGGAGGTCTAGGCTGGATGTTAGGAGGAAGTTGTTGGCAGAGAGAGTGATTGGCATTGGAATGTGCTGCCCAGGGAGGTGGTGGAGTTGTCATCCCTGGAGGTGTTGAAGCAAAGCCTGGCTGAGGCACTTAGTGCCATGGTCTGGTTGACTGGCTAGGGCTGGGTGCTAGGTTGGACTGGATGATCTTGGAGGTCTCTTCCAACCTGGTTGATTCTATGATTCTAGTGATCTGCTTCCACCAAAACAATTACCCTATGATTCTCATATAATTTAACTTCTAAGTAAATCTGTGGCTTATGTTTTTGTTTCTGTGTATGGGTTTGTGTCTTTTAATTTCCATTTTTTACTAGCTATGTTGTCTAGTTTTAGAGTTAATAAAGTAATATTTCTATGTGTCTCCTTCTGGAGGTCAGGGTAATTCTGAGCTAACATCCCAGCACTTTCTCCTTAGAGGTATTTTCATCCTCAAATTGGGTATAAACTCTGAAGAGCCCAGAGCCTTAACATAGGCTATAAAACACTTCAAGCAATAATAGGATATGCATCCACTTTCTCTGCATGAATGAGCTGATGCTGCAGAGGTCAGAAGAAGGAGAAATGTCTTCTAATAACCAGCAATAAGCAGGAAAGCTTTGTCATGTTGCCAGGTAGTCAGGAGCATGCTTAAAATGTTAGGGTTCTGGGAAAAGGCTTGACAGAGAGGTGTGAAAAGACTTTTACTCCTGAGGCAGAAAAGGTCAATAGGAATGATGCTGTGGGCTGGACTGGACAATGAATTCAATGACACAGCAAGGGAGAAGCAGACTCAAAGTTTAATTGGTAGCTGGTTGATTTGTCACATTTTTCAGCCAGACCCCCTCACAGAAAAAGGATTCTCTCTCTCTTTCATAGACATGAAATGGTTGTGAGATGAGTGGCCTAGGAATTATGAAGTCCTCCCTTGGATTCCCTCTGGCTCTAAGCATTAATCAGATAATTGTCTGGGATGTGAGACACTTCTACCTGCTTCTTCCTCCCAAACCTTGTACTAAATCTTAGTCCTGCCTTGGGCTGACTTCACTCAGGTTGTGATTTGCTGCTGTAGTTTTTCTGCTTGCTGTATTGTGCACATTTGCATGGAAGTTAATAGAGAGTGGAGCAAAGAAGGATGGTTTTAGGACCATGAGACTAGGTTAAGATACTTTGGTCCATCTCTATTGTAAGAGCTATCCTACGGGAGCTGGACTGGATGAGCTTTAAAGGTCTTTTCCAATCCAAACCAAGGGATTCTATAATCTCTAAAACAAAAGCATCAACCTCCTTCTACATAGTTTAGATTTCTTCTCTCTCCTCCTTTGATTGCATACTCTAAACCTTTTGATTCTGACTCTTCTCCTAACATTTAGTCCAAATTTATTCACAATCATAGAATCAACCAGGTTGGAAGAGACCTCCAACATCATTCAGTCCAACCTAGCACCCAGCCCTAGCCAGTCAACCAGGCTAGGAATCTGAAATAATGTTTTGTGCCTTTCCTTTACAATCAGCCACCCAAAGGGGAAGAATTATCAAGCCTTACATGGGGTAATCTTAGTAATTAAAGAATTTATACATATCACAGACTTATAGAATCAACCAGGTTGGAAGAGACCTCCAACATCATCCAGTCCAACCTAGCACCCAGCCCTGGCCAGTCAACTAGACCATGGCACTAAGTGCCTCATCCAGGCTTTGCTTCAACATCTCCAGGAACAGTGACTCCACCACCTCCCTGGGCAGCCCATTCCAATGCCAATCACTCTCTCTGCCAACAGCTTCCTCCTAACATCCAGCCTAGACCTTCCCTGCTACAGCTTGAGACTGTGTCCCCTTCTGTTGCTGGTTGCCTGGCAGAAGAGATCGACCCCCAGCATCTGCAACCTCCTTAGATGTTTATGACCACTTCAGTCCTGCCCTTTCTCTGCTAGTTAAAGAGGTTTCCCCAGTTTTATGGCCAGTGAAATCTTCCTGAGTGATAATTTGCTTCAGGAACTGGAATGTGGTGAGTCTTCCCTCCTAAAAGAGGATTTGTTGTTCTCAGCCATTTGATCAACCCCTTGCTGTGCTTGTTCCAGGCTAAGTTCATGTATAGGATGTAGGTGTCTCAAACTGCATATTGCATTTGCCTCCTTACCAACAGGAGACAAGCTTGTGCTGACCTGCAAAGAAACTCAGTTTCACATCAGTTGTAGAGGAAGAGGCATTTATGAGGGTGTATATGGAAAAGGAAGACAGATAAAAAGGGTTGGATATTATTCCCAGGATCATACATAAGGTAGGCTCCATCACTTCTCATACCACAGTGAAGAATTGCTAGCACAACTTTAGTTCACAGGAGCTCCTTTTAGGCATTATTTTTAATCAGCATTGAAGGAACTGGCAATCATGACACATAACATGGCTTGGAGTTAACAACCCCTTGAGATGAGTGAAGACAGCTGTGCCTCAGATGTGTGTTCATGCTCTCTGCAGATGCTGCTGTCTCTGCTTTCATCTGCTTCACAACTAGCAGGGTTTTTTTTCCTGCAACCTCAGTGTCTGCCTGAAATCATAGAGTTGTACAGTGCTTTGGCTTGGAAGGGGCCTTTAAAGGTTATCTTATTCCATTTCCCTGCCATGACCAGGGACATCTGCAGCTAGAGCAGGTTGCTCAGCTCCAAACATCACCTTGACTGGTTCCAGAGATGAAGCATCTGCTACCTGTCTGGGAAATCTCTGCTGATGTTTCACCACCCTCAGCATTCCTTTTGTCTAGCGTGAATCTCCCTCTCTTAGATTAAAACCATCAGCCCTTGGCCTGTCATGACAGGCCCTGCTAGAAGTCTGTCCCCAGCTTTCTTATAGCCCCCTTTAAGTATAGAAAGCCCACAAGGACTTCCCAGAGTTTCCTATAAGCTGAACAACTCCAATTCTCTTGGCCTGCCCTCACACCAGAGGGCTTCCAACCCTATGACCACTGTCGTGGCAGCCTCTGACCCTGCTCCAACAGGTCCATGTATGTCTCATGCTGTGGACTTCAGAGCTGGTCCCAGCACTGCAGGTGTGAGCTCAGAGTGGCAGAATCGCATTCTTTGACCTGTTGCCCACGCTGCTGGAGATGCAACCCAGAGCATGGGTGATTTCTGGGCTGTGTGTGCATGCTGCCAGAGTACGTCCAGCTTTTCATCCACCAGTATCCCCAGGTCCTTCTCTGCAGGACTGCTTTCCATCCCTTCACCCACTAGAAGAAACTTCTATCTCTGGATGTGTGCATAGAATCAACCAGGTAGGAAGAGACCTCCAATATCATCCAGCCCTAAACAATCAACCAGACCATGGCACTAAGTGCCTCAGCCAGGCTTTGCTTGAACACCGCCAGGGACAGAGACTCCACCACCTCCCTGGGCAGCCCATTCCAATGCCAATCACTCTCTCTGCCAACAACTTCCTCCTAACATGCAGCCTAGACCTCCCCTGGCACAACTTGAGACTGTGTCCCCTTCTTCTGTTGCTGCTTGCCTGGCAGAAGAGACCAACCCCCACCTGGCTACAGTCTCCCTGCAGGGAGTTGTAGACAGCAATGAGCTCTGCCCTGAGCCTCCTCTTCTGCAGGCTGCACACCCCCAACTCCCTCAGCCTCTCCTCACAGGGCTGTGCTCCAGGCCTCTCACCAGCTTCATTGCCCTTTTCTGGACACCTTCCAGCACCTCAACATCTCTCTTGAATTGGGGAGCCCAGAACTGGACCCTGGTCTTGTGCCAGTGCAGGGGTAATGGTGAACTCTGCTGCAAAACAAAATCATGATCAGGCAGAACACAGTTCCTTTTGCTGTCATCCTTGTGTATCTGTCACATTGCCTGAAGTGTGCTTCACTGACCCATTTTATACACCAGCCACAGGTCCTGTTGCTCTGGTATAACCTTCTCTCTGTTCCTTCACTTGGAAGCTCCAGATCAGGATGGTCAGAAAGTAGAACATCTTTTCCTGACTATCTAATCTACCAATGTGACCTCTGCAACAGAGTTGATGATTCAAACACATCATCCTCATAAAGAAACCTCCCAGAAAATATGGAGAACTTTCCAGAGAGGGGAGAAAAGAAACAAAAATCCAGCTGACACAGCCCTGGGATCTGTGACTGTTATCATTACTTGCCTGGTAAGGGGTCCAGACCATGCAGGGATCTGTCACTGCCAGAAGGCTCTTGAACATCTGTTGCCACTGTAGCAGCATCAGAATGAGGAGGAGAAGATTAATCACGCTCAGGACATTGCTGGCTAATGCATCTTCTCTGCTAGCCTGCAGTCTGTGACAGGAGTGTCCTGAACTATGCTTTGCAGTGGGCTCAGCAGGGACCTCCAGACAGCAGAGAGTCTCTGGCCTTAAATGACTTCATTTTAAAGTTTCTCTCTGGTTTGATTGCTTTCGTATGTTGCCCACTTCCCCTTTGCTTTTCCTCTTCAATCCCACCTTCACCAGGGAGGCTTGGGCTTGGAATTGTGTGCAAGCAGAATTGGAGCTGGTGTGATGGCTAGCTTCAGCTGAACAAAGAGGTCCTTAGGGCTTGTGGGGCTCCTGTGACTTTTGGGAACAGAAAAGGGGGGTGGGTGTGTAGGCATGGAGCTGACTCATATAAAAGGTCTGCTTTGAAAAAGGTGAAAAGAAAAAGCAATTACAGCAACTACAGAACTCTCCCACGGTCGATCAGCCAATATGTGTGTGTTCAGGGGGAAACATTTCTGTCGTGCTTTCACCATGCCTTCAGGGGCTGCAGCACCGGGAGAAGCTGCCTCTGTGTGCAGTGATGCAAAGGACTTCTGCTCACAGCAAACTTGGCTGCTACTTGTGTCAAGGGTTAGGGCTCTGCCAGTCACTCGATGTGACAGATGCCCTCTATTAACCCTTCTCCCTTCCCAAAAGGAATAAGGGAGAAAGACTTATGGATTAGAAAATAAAAACAAACCAACTTCAATGGAAATAATAACAACAGTAGCTGCAACCCCCCAGTACCAACAGGTACAAACCCAACATCAACCCCAAGCCTGCTGATGGTAACTATATCGCCATCACCACTGATGCTGTGGGCAGTCACTGGGCAAGTCCCAGGCTGCACTCAGTAGAAGACAGAAAGCGGCTTCAGGAGCTGGATTCAGGAACACATAGATCAGGATCATAGGCAGAATGGACAGAGTCATCCTTGCTCACTGAAGAGAAGTTGAGGGATCACAGAGTTCAAGCCCTTATACTGAAGATGATGTCCATGGGATGCAATACCTTGTTGGACAGCTGTCCTCTACGCTCCTCCCTGCAGGTGCTATCTCCTGCTGCATCCTGACATAGGACAAAAGATTTAGCAGTGATGTGGTTCTCCACAGAAGCAAGTCTAAACAGGAGCCTTTCTGCCCCCCAGCCCTTAACTATAACTCTTTCCATCAGTGCTCTCACTGCTAGAAGCAATCGCTGTCTTTACAAACCTGCCCTGAGCTTCAGAAAGTGCAAGTTCTGAGAAGTCAAATCTCTGACCAGGAATATTTCTCCTGTAGCTCAAACTAGGGCAGTGTGTCTGTCTTTTCTATGGGTTCAGCTATTCCTCCAACATCTGCAAAGCAAAAGAGAGGAGAACAAACTAAGGCCAGCTGGCAGGCTTTGTGTAGGTAAACACCAGCATCTCTCTGCTGCGTGGCTGAGAGCTGCAGTGAGCTGTCTTCATGCACATAGCTACTCTTTCCTTATGGTTTCCAAGTCTCTCCTCATCCTTCTATTTTAAAAGTGTTGTGTTACAGGATTTTACTTGAAGATACCTGAAGTTGGTGGAGAGTCTTCTATGGTTCAGGACAAGTGCAGTGGATGGCTGGTTTACAGGCTCTTCTGTTGAATGGTTGATGAACAACAGCAGTTATATTTCACCTAGACACAAGGAAAAACTTCTTTCCTTGGGAGGAGACAAACCAGGCTGCCCAGAGAGACTATGGACTCTCCTCTGGAGGCAATGAAAAACCACCTGGATGTGATCCTGAGCATGTTCTAAGTGACCCTTCCTTAACATAAGGATTGTGTTAGTTCATCTCTAGATCTCCCTTCCAACCCTCACCATTCTGTGATGCAGAAAACCTCCTACAGACCCTGTCCCATTCAAGTAACTGTTATACTGGATCAGAGAAACTGGATTTCAGTGGATAGGTGCTGCCTGAAAAGCAAAAGTGATGTCCATGGTTTCAGCTCACACACCTAAGGCTACCTCAATTCTTGGTATCCCTTAAAGGCTTCTCTTTTCTGAGCTCTCTGTAGAGGATGCAATTGCAAGGAATCAATCCCAACCCCATGTTAGGAATGATCAATCTGTCTGTGAAAGTAAGGAGCAGCAAACACATCTGTGAACATGTCAAGCTAAGTACCAGTAATGATGATTAGATAACCTCTGAGGTGCTGAGATGATGGAAGGCAGTCATGGAGTGAGGGCAGGAATAGACTGCTAAAGCAGTACGTTTTGGTACCATGGGTTTCACAATTCCCTCACACTTTTGCTACCTCACAGATTTGCAGTGGAAATGGGTTTTTACTGAGCTTTGACAAGATCATTTCTCCCTCTGCAAGGCAGGCTACTTAATAAGTAAACACTCTACCAAAGTGTTTATCTCAAGGCTGGGGAAGAAGGAAATAGGGAAGTGAAGGGAACTCTTTGTGGCTGGCTTTCTCAAGGACAAAGCTACAGACAACAAATGATCTTTATCACAGGGAGCTGGCCAGTCTTCCATCCTATTGATATTCCCTACTGCTTTCAGAGGTGAGTAGGCATCCAGAACCAGGGAGAAGTATTGTGGGGTGTTCAATGGAGCTTAGACCAGTGAGGTTTGACCTCAGGGAGTAAAGGTAAATGCCACATATAGAGTAAGGTCCAGATGGTTTTATCCCAGGCCAATGTACCGTGCTTAGTCCATCTCCTTTGAACCCAAGGAGGCTCAGGGCAGGGCTGACCTCACTGCTGTCTACAAGAACCTGAAGGAAAGCTGTAGCCAGGTGGGGTTGGTTTCTTCTGCCAGGCAAGCAGCAACAGAACAAGGGGACACAGTCTCAAGTTGTGGCAGGGGAGGTCTAGGCTGGATGTTAGGAGGAAGTTGTTGTCAGAGAGAGTGATTGGCATGGGAATGGACTGCTCAGGGAGGAGTCTTTGTCCCTGGAGGTGTTGAAGAAGAGACTGGGTGAGGCACTTGGTGCCATGGTCTGGTTGATTGTTTAGGGCTGGGTGCTAGGTTGGACTGGATGATGTTGGAGTTCTCTTCCAACCTGGTTGAATTATAGAATTCTTGGCCAGGTTGATTCTATGGTTCAAGCAAAGAGCCTAGCCCCTCCAGTCACTTGGCCTCTTACTGCTAGAGAGGACATGGTCATCCACAGAAAAACCATGGGCTCTAGATAGGAGCATGACCCCTGTTATGGAGGGGTAATTAATGGATGCAAGATGATTGTTTTTCCAACATTAATATTCTTTATTAATTTTTGATATTCAGAACTCTTGCCACCCCTGACCACTAATTTTAAGAGTTGGTTCTTTGCAGGGTCATGGAAACATTATACAGAGGAATAAGTAGGAAAAATATGGAACAGTAATTGAACTGGAAGAGAAGGTTCCTGTGGTCAATATGCTGCTTGTCCACTAGGTGGATTCAAGGAGCTCCTTTCTGCTTATAGCAGAAGGCAACTGGTGAATTACAACATGGTTTAAATATTTACTCACCTAATTATCTCATAACTTGTGGGGCTAGCTACAGCTTTGGACAGCATCCAAACACTTTCAGGGGATTCTCTTGGTCCTGTCAGCTGCTGAGACATCTGATTCTTCCCAGACTTCACAGAGTGGTGAGGAAAGGAGACAGTGAATCTCTGGCCTTATCTTGGCTCCTCTGGATGATTTGTGTGTCGGGTTTTGAGCAGATCTGAAGTGAAAAGAACAGGCTAACTGAACAGACTTGGGTCATTCTGATAAGGAGGCACAGCTGCAGAAAAGTGGCCTTGGGAGGCTGCTATCTGCAGCTGAGCTGTGAGGAAGACAGGCTGGTTAGCCCTGAGAACAAGCAATGTTGTGGCAGAGTTGCTGCAAAGGGGGATTATAAGGGGAGTAGTCCATGGAAGAGACAAACTCAAGTTGTGCCAGGGGAGGTCTAGGCTGCATGTTAGGAGGAAGTTGTTGGCAGAGAGAGTGATTGGCATTGGAATGGGCTGCCCAGGGAGGTGGTGGAGTCCCTGTCCCTGGAGGTGTTGGAGCAAAGCCTGGCTGAGGCACTTAGTGCCATGATCTGGTTGATTGTTTAGGGCTGGGTGCTAGGTTGGATTGGCTGATCTTGGAGGTCTCTTCCAACCTGCTTGATTCTATGATTCTCCTCCAAACAGGAGGAGGGAGAGCAGAAAAACATGTACCAGTACATGCACAAGCATTTTTTGGCCTTCTTAGCCCTACCACAACAACTCCAAACTACAGTTCTTATGGGATTGTCTTGAGTTCTAATTCAAATTCCCAGAGACTAATAAATTTGATAGAACCAATAACAATTTGTAGAGTGTCCTCCCCTCTTCCCCCCCTCCTTTCCCAAAGATAGGGATTAGATATAGAGAGAGAGGGAGGTAAACACACCCAAATAAATCAATCTCACTCGATTTGGAAGTCAAAAGGAAAAAGCTTAACAATAACTTAGAAAGAGGTATCTGAGGTAGGAAGGTTTACAAAGGATAGGGAAGGGGAAAACAGCAAAATACGTAAGATATAAGTAGAACCCAAGTTGTGTGATGGTGGCTTTGTCTGCCTTGTGTCTGCCACATGGTATGCAGGCAGAGATGTGTAGAGTGAGGTGTGTGGCGAGAAAGAGAGAGAGAGAATCATAGAATCAACCAGGTTGGAAGAGACCTCCAACATCATCCAGGCCAACCTAGCACCCAGCCCTAGCTAGTCAACCAGACCATGGCACTAAGTGCCTCTGCCAGTCTTTTTTTGAACACCTCCAGGGATGGCAACTCCACCACCTCCCTGGGCAACCCATTCCAATGCCAATCACTCTCTCTGACAACAACTTCCTCCTAACATCCAGCTTACGCTTTCCTCAGCAAAACTTGAGACTGTGTCCCCTTGTTCTGTTGCTAGTTGCCTGGCACAAGAGACCAACCCCCACCTAGCTACAGCCTCCCTTGTTGTAGACAGCAGTTGTAGACATCAACCCTGGAGATTAAGAGAATAGGAAGTGCCCTTCCCTTTATAGGACAAGAAGTAGGGAGGAGTGGGCTAACCATCACCTGGTGATGTGACCCACCCCTGGGGAGGAGTCAAAACCCCTAGGGTCAGGTTCAGGGCTACTCCCCCTGGAGTGTTAACCCTATACAGGGATGCACAGGGATGATCTCAAATGTATTGAATCTTGCTTGTGGAAAAAAACTGAAGAGCTGCTGGCAGTTTTGTAGCCAAGCTCCACCATTAAACATTTCCTTGCTCCCATGTGTGACCTCCATCATAGAATCATAGAATCAACCAGGTTGGAAGAGACCTCCAAGATCATCCAGTCCAACCTATCACCCAGCCCTATCCAATCAACCAGACCATGGCACTAAGTGCCTCATCCAGGCTTTTCTTGAAGACATCCTTCACACAGTATCACAGTATCATCAGGATTGGAAGAGACCTCACAGATTCCTTCATGGAGGAAGAGTGAACTGCAGTTAGCATCTGTGCCTGCCCTCTAAAGCAGCTCAGAGTGAAAGTGAGCATTGTTTCAGGCCATTAGTCCTGGCGCTGTGCCATGAAGTCCTTCCACAGCGTGTCTGCCACTATGATGAATGGTGGCAGGTTTCAGAGCTCAGCTTGTTCCTAACCAGTGACTTAGGGTAACTTTCTCTGGGGGCTGAGGAGAAAGGAGGAATAAATAATGCATGCAGCCTCCATGGGCAAAGAGGCAACTCTAGGAGGAAGCTGCACTACTGCATGAATGAGCCAAGTCTCTCCCTGACAACCCACAGACACCAACCACAACCTATTGTGGAGTTGGGGGAACAAAACTAGAGATGGTAGCCAGGAGGAGGACCATTCACTGGAGGCTGGAGATGCAGGCAGGTGTTTGATGTGAGTGGTGTGGGGAGAAGCTCTTGGAGGTTCTGGGATGAAACTAAGTTGGGGAAATGCTGTGGGTAGGTGGATACCTCTGTTGTGGAGGGCTCATAGGCCCAAAATAGGCTGATGCATGTTTACCTATCAAATGGACACAAGGGGCCTGGTGCCTTTAAGTCTGGCCTGCTCAGGGCCCAGGTTGTGTATCGTGGTTGTGTAAGCCCATGTGCCTAGCAAGTGCAAGGTCTGTGCTCTTCCCATGTTTGGGGGAGCCAGGCCTGTGGACCCTGCCTAATATGGTCTGGTTTGGCTAACTGCTATCCTGACTGGCTGTTCTTGTGTCCAAAGGACAATTGATCTTGGCCCACATTGATACAAGGAGATATGCAGGTGAACAAAGTGCTTTGCTTCCCTGCTCTGTGCCTGCTCTCTCTGCTGTGCCCAGCCCTGCTGCCATTGCTCACTGCCTTATTGCTGCCTGCTAAACTCCACTGCTGCCAGTTACCAGCAGCAGACCCTGGATGCCTGCATGCAATCAGCCTGTGTGGCCAGAGTGACACCATGCTGAGACTGCACCACATCTGCCTCTGCACCTGAAGGTCCTGCCTAGAATCCCTGGACACATACACAGATCATCCAGAAGCAGCCAGGAGAGCAAGGGCAGAGATTGTCTGCATCCTGTCCCCAGAAGCCAGGAAGATTCAAGCCTCAACATCCAACAAGGCAGAGTCCCCTGAGAGCATTTGGGCACTGTCTGGACTGTGGCCAGCCCCCATGAGGGTAGTAATAATAACCTGTGAGTAAAGGCTTCAATGCCTCTTTGTAATTCTATGCTGCCTTCTGCCATGGAGCAGAAAGAGCTTGGGCTCAGCTGCTGGGCAAGCAGCATATTGGCCACAAGCAGAATTTGACCACAGGAACCTTCTCTCCCAGTTCAATTACTGTTTATGCACTTTGCTGGTTATATTAGATGCAGATATTATCCATAGAATGCTTCCATAATTGTGTAAGAACCCAAATATTACTAAAATGAGGGGGGGGGGGGGGGAGTGAGAGTTCTGAGTAGCAAAATTAATAAGCAATATTAATTCTGGCAAATATCATCTTGCATCAATTTCCCCTCCCCAACAACCTCATCCCTGAAAGGTTCAAGGTCAAACTTGCTGGGACTCTGAGCAACCTGATCTTGCTGGAGCTGTCTCTGTTCACTGCAAGATGATCACCAAGTGTTCCTGCCAACCTGATGCATCACCAAGGGCTGATAAGGGCCTGGAACACAAACCCTATGAGGAGAGGCTGAGGGAGCTGAGGTTGTTTAGCCTGGAGAAGAGGAGGCTCAGGGGTGACCTCACTGCTGTCTACAACTACCTGAAGGGACATTGTAACCAGGTGGGGGGTGGCCTCTTCTCCCAGGCACCCAGCAACAGAACAGTCTCAAGTTGTGCTGGGGAAAGTCTAGGCTGGATGTTAGGAGGAAGTTGTTGTCAGAGAGAGTGATTGGCATTGGAATGGGCTGCCCAGGGAGGTGGTGGAGTCACCATCCCTGGAGGTGTTGAAGCAAAGCCTGGATGAGGCACTTAGTGCCATAGTCTGGTTGACTGGCTAGGGCTGGGTGCTAGGTTGGACTGGATGATGTTGAAGGTCTCTTCCAACCTGGTTAATACTTTGATTCTATGATAAGCAAACCACTTCTTGTTGCTTTTCCCTGCTCCAAACACTGTAGGAGGCTTGCCCTTTGTTTCCTGGGTACCTCACATTCCCCTAGAGCCCAAAAAAAGCTGTTATTCCCTCGAAATACTACCTTCCTTCTGGCACCAGAGATCTGGGGTTTGTCAGGGCCTATGAATGAGTGCCCAAGATTTCAGCACCCACTGGATTTCTGCAATTGTGTCAACTTTGCCCCAGTTGAAGCCCTGTGAGCTGCCAAAGGCAGCACCTGCCACGTGCTGCGAGTTTGGAAGCGCAGGAAATGTTTGTGCCCATTTTAAGAGCACAATAAAAGATCAAAAAACCTCAGTTTGCAGAGCTGGAAACTCCTGAAAGCTGCACAGAATGAATCTGGGGAAGAAAATTGCCCAAGGGGAAATTACATATACATTATAACTCTGTATATAAATACATAGGGAGAGGCATCTTTCAGAGGTAAAGGAGATGCCTCGTGGAGTTGTGAGAGACAATGTGAGCATATCAGAGGGAAATTTGCCTGTCAGAGTCCTCCTGGCTGCTGGAAATACTCTGATTCAGCATCTCCAAGCATTAGACGTTGGAGGGAACAGCCTCCATAAACTGCTTGAAGCATACAGAACCACAGCAAGTAAGGGTTGGAAGAGACCTCTGAGGATCATCTAGTTCAACCCTTTTGCTCAAGAGGGGTCAACCACAGCAGGTTTCCTAGGATTGCAATGTCCAGTTGGGTTTAAATCTCTCCAGTGAAGGAGGCAACTCAAGAGTTTAGAAGTCAAAAGTACCTAAAAATATTTTGAAAGGCTTTCTTAACTTGCATCTCATGAAATGGAGGAAGGGTGATGGAGTGGAAGGATGATGGAGTTCCTTCCTTCACCTTTCAGGATGCCTTATGAGGAGAGGCTGAGGGACCTGGGGCTTTCTGGTCTGGAGAAGACTGAGAGGGGATTTAATAAATGTTTATAAACGTCTGAGGGCTGGTCAGGAAGGGGGGGACAGGCTGTGCTTACTTGCTCCCTGTGATAAGACAGGGAGCAGCAGGTGAAAGCTGCAGCTCAAGAGGTTCCACCTAAACATGAGGGGGAGCTTCTTTACTGTAAGGATCACAGAGCACTGGAGCAGGCTCCCTGGAGAGGCTGTGGAGTCTCCTTCTCTGGAGACTTTCAAGACCTGTCTGGATGTGTTCCTCTGTGACCTGAGCTAGACTGTATGGTCCTGCTCTGACGGGGGGGGGTTGGACTCGATGATGTCTTTGAGTCCCTTCTAACCCCTAACATCCTGTGAACCTCTCCAGGAAGTTTGGTTCAGTGCTCTCCATGGAAAAAGCTTTTCCTTGTGTTTAAGAGGAACTTCCCATGTTTAAATTTGTACCCACTGCTTCTCACTCTGTTGCTAGGCACCACTGAAAAGAATCTGGCCCCATCCTCTTGATCCCCACCCTTTAGGTATTGCTATGCATTGAGAAGATCCCCTGTTAGTCTGCTCTTCTCCAGACCAGACAGCCCCAGGCCTCTCAACCTTTCCTTGAAAGAGAAATGCTCCAGTCCCCCAGAGCATATGTTTTTAGTTTTGTTTTATCAACCCTACAACAAAGGCCATGTAGAGGGGGCAGGGAAGAGAGAAGGAATCCGATTAGGAGGCAGGGAAGAGGAAAAGAGTGACACGGTCCAGCATGCTGAGAACTTGAAAGCTTTAGCACAAGGAAGACTAAGCCCTGGAGCACTACATGAGCATAAATTATTCCCACTTCTCTATTCTTCTCACTTTTCCTCATTTTCTTCCATTTGATCTTGATTTGCTGCTGCTGAGACCTGTATAATTCCAGCCTTGGGCAAGTGGAGCAGATGCAAGCCTTCTCTTCCCTTCCCTGAGACACAACCCACAGGCAGCTTTTTTGATTGGAGTGCCTGTGGACTCATCTGACTTCCATCACCAGGTTACCTCTGAATCCAAGGTGTTTTCCTTGGCTGGAGCAGGGAAATTGCCTCCAGTGAAGTCAGATTCAGAAGACTGGCCACAACGAGTACAGTGTGGCCACCCCATAACTGGTGTGGCCCTAAGAACCTGCTGCAAGGTGTCATAGAATCATAGAATGCTTTGAGATGGAAGAGACCTTTAAAGGCCACCTAGTCCAAACCCCTGCAGTGAACCAGAACATGGGTGTACACAATTCTGGATAAGGCACTTAGAGCCATGGTCTGGTTGATTGGACAGGGCTGGGTGCTAGGTTGGATTGGATGAGCTTGGAGGTCTCTTCCAACCTGGTTGATTCTATGATCTTCAGCTAGATCAGATTGCTCAGAGCCCTGTCCAACACAACCTGGAATGTTTCCAGGGATGGGATTTCTACAGTCTTTCCAGACAACCCATTCCAGTATAGGCATCTTTACTCCAGAGGCCACAGGCACACAGTGTCTTTATGATATTGATGGCTGGCAAGTTTGGACTCCATATTTGGCACTGTAGACAGAGTATCTGAGCTTTAAGGTCCTGTCAACAGAGCTGGTGAGAGGCCTGGAGCACAGCCCTGTGAGGAGAGGCTGAGGGAGCTGGGGGTGTGCAGCCTGCAGAAGAGGAGGCTCAGGGCAGACCTCATTGCTGTCCGCAACTACCTGAAGGGAGGCTGTAGCCAGGTGGGGTTGGGCTCTTCTGCCAGGCAAGCAGCAACAGAACAAGGGGACACAGTCTCAAGCTGTGCCAGGACAGGTTCAGGCTGAATGTTAGGAGGAAGTTGTTGGCAGAGAGAGTGATTGGCATTGGAATGGGCTGCCCAGGGAGGTGGTGGAGTCACCATCCCTGAAGGTGTTGAAGCCAAGCCTGGCTGAGGCACTTAGTGCCATGGTCTAGTTGATTGTCTGGGTGTGCTAGTTTGAAGCAAGCTAGAATGTTTTGGTGAAAAGAACTAGATAATGGGCAGTGAAAAGGTAAACAATGGTTGTGTCTCCTTCCTTCATCAGTCTTGCTGAGAATTCTGGGAAGAAGAAGGAAAACATTTGATAACATTCTCCATTTTGTCTCTCATTCTGCTTTGAGCTTCAGACCTAGCCACATCTCCTTAACCCCACTGCCACTAACCTTCCTTCTTAACCTCTTGGCTGCACCTCTATTCTTCCTGGGAACTGGGGTAAGGGAACTGGGAACCGAGGAAGGTGTTGGGGTGCTAGGTTGGCCTGGATGATCTTGGAGGTCTCTCCCAACCTGCTTGATTCTATGTCCCTGAAACTGCTGCACCTGTAGCCTAGGTCAAGTGTTGATGTCATCCCCCAGTATCAAGGGCTGAAAACATGGATGAAAGATGGTCTGTCTGGACCTGCTCAGCTCTACCTCTCAGTGCCCTCATACCTGATGCAGCCAGAGTCAGATGAACATGCAACCACCAAACCAGGTTGCTGCTTCGATCCTAATCTTGGATCCTGATGGTCCATGAGTGCTTTTATTCTTTCAAATGAATAAGCAGGAGCAGATGTCCTGTGATCAGAAGGACAACTCTGCCTTCACCTTCAATCTGCTGACCTTTCTCAAGCACCTGCCAGGTTTAGCTGATACACTGCAAATGGTGCCTAATAAACATCCTGGCATGAGGCACTGCAGGCCTGTGACTGCTATTTGAACTCAGGCCTGCAGAATCTAGTGAAGGATTCCAGAGATAAGACACACATGGCCCAAATTCCATCAGCCCCTTTATCTGCTCACATCTGGTTATCTTCAGTGCAAGCTGATGCTGTGGCACAATTGCTGGTTAATTGCATAGTGGCCTCAACACTACTGGGGTTAGGGACATGCTGAGAAAGGCCCTGCTAATCTCTTCCAGAGGCTTAAAGGAGATGGGAATGCTCCTTGGTGAAGATTGCAGATTAGCTTGGGCCATGCAAAATAAAAGCTGACATCCATCAGCCAAAATGGTCTGGCAGCAGGAGGGCGAAGCTCCAGGAGAAAGGGGTATCACTGGTGAAACCACTGCAGCCTTTGACTCCACTGAAGAAGGATGTATATTGTATAAAGACAGAGATAGATGAAATAGGCATATTTCATGTCAGAACTTGTCAGGAGGTAGAAATCCAGGTCTAGACTCCAGCTCTGCAGGACACTATAGACACATAGGATCAAACAGATTGGAAGAGACCTCCAACATCATTCAGTCCAACCTAGCACCCAGCCCTAAACAATCAGTCTTAACTGTCCACCTCTACCTAGATATAATTAGTCAGCATGGATGTGTTGGTGCTTCTAGCATCCTTTACAAGTGAACTATCAACAGGATAAGATGCAAAAGTGAGGAAAGCTGTCTTGGGTTATAAGAACAAGAAAAGACCAACTGAACACTTTGTTGTGCTCAGGACATGACTGCTCTAGGGCACATCTCAGTGTCCTCTATTCCATATGGGTACTTTCATCCTGTGAATCCAGTTCTGGAGCCACTATTGCTAGAAGGATGTGGAGATGCTGGAGCATGTCCAGAGCAGGGCCACGAGGACGTTCAGAGGGCTGCAGCAGCTCTGCTGTGAGCACAGACTGAAAGAGTTGGGGCTGTGCAGGCTGGGGAAGAGGAGGCTCCCAGGTGACCTTCTTGTGGCCTTCCAGGATCTGAAGGGGGCCTCCAAAAAAGCTGGGGAGGGACTTTTTAGGCTGTCAGGGAGTGCCAGGATGGGGGGAATGGAGAAAAGCTGGAGGTGGAGAGATTCAGATTGGACATGAGGAGGAAGTTGTTTAGCATGAGAGTGGTGAGAGCTTGAACTGGGTTGTCCAGGGAAGTGGTTGAGGCCCCATGGCTGGAGGTATTTAAGGCCAGGTTGGATGAGGCTGTGGCCAGCCTGCTCTAGGGTAGGGTGTCTGTGGCCATGGCAGGGGGGTTGGAACTAGTTGATCCTTATGGTGCCTTCCAACCCTGCCTGATTCTATGATCCCTCTCATGAATGAAGAAACTTTTAGTCATCTGATGAAAATATCCATCAAGTTTATCTAGAGACTTCCTTGGCCAGTTTGGTGGTTTGGATGTCCTTAATATACCTTCTCTTTTCTTTTATCATCCTCTTTCAGAGTTGAACATAGTAATACAACAAGCAACCTCCTTCCTTCCCCTTTCATTCTCTTTCTGAAAGGCAAAGTGATCATTGTTGTGGGCTTTTTTGAAGAGTAATCTAAGCATTACAGGACTTCTACTGTCAGGCTATTTCAGATATTCCACTGACAACTCCCAGCTAGATTTGTCTCCAAGGATATTCACTGCCTCCTGATAGCATTATCCTTCTGCTAATTGCAATCCTGTCCTAAGGAAGAAAAATGAAAGATTTCTAAAGGGGTTAAGAAAGAACAAAGCCCAAAATAAACTCAAGCAGGCTTCTGAGACAACTCCCCAGGCTAGGAATCTGAAATAATGTTTTGTGCCTTTCCTTTACAATCAGCCTCCCAAAGGGGAAGAATTATCAAGCCTTACATGGGGTAATCTTAGTAATTAAAGAATTTATACATATCACAGACTTATAGAATCAACCAGGTTGGAAGAGACCTCCAAGATCATCCAAGTCACCGTCCCTGGAGGTGTTGAAGCAAAGCATGGCTGAGGCACTTAGTGCCATGGTCTAGTTGATTGGCCAGGGCTGGGTGCTGGGTTGGACTGGATGATGTTGGAGGTCTCTTCTTAACCTGGTTGATTTAATGATTCTATGAACTGGAGGAGGTTAGACTTAGAAGCTCTTCACTATGAAGATGATGGATCACTGGAATAAGTTGCTGAGAGAGGTATTGGAGGCTGTGTTCCTGGAGACATTCAAGGTCAGGCTTGATGGAGCTTTGAGCAACCTGATCTAGTTAGGGATATCCCTGCTTACTTCAGAGTGGTGGGTGCAGTAGATGACCTTTAAAGTTGCCTTTCAACAGAATCATAGAATCAGTCAGGGTTGGAAGGGACCACAAGGATCATCTGGTTCCAACCCTGCATGTATTTGCATTGGAGTATTTTGCCCTCGAGAAACAATGTGCTAAGAGAATCATAAAATCAAACAGGTTGGAAGAGAACTCCAACATCATCCACTCCAACCTAGCGCCCAGCCCTAGCCAGTCAACCAGACCATGGCACTAAGTGCCTCAGCCAGGCTTTGCTTCAACACCTCCAGGGACACAGACTCCACTACCTCCCTGGGCAGCCCATTCCAATGCCAATCACTCTCTCTGACAACAACTTCCTCCTAACATCCAGCCTAGACCTGCCCTGGCACAGCTTGAGACTGTGTCCCCTTCTTCTGTTGCTGGGTGCCTGGCAGCAGAGCCCAACCCCACCTGGCTACAGCCTCCCTTCAGGTAGTTGTAGACAGCAATGAGCTCTGCCCTGAGCCTCCTCTTCTGCAGGCTGCACACCCCCAGCTCCCTCAGCCTCTCCTCACAGGGCTGTGCTCCAGGACCCTCAGCAGCTTTATCACCCTTCTCTGGACCTTTTTCAGTTTCTCAATATCTCTCTAGCATTGTGGGGCCCAGAACTGGACTAAGACTGCACTGTCAGTATTAGCAACACAAAACACCCTCAGAATTTGCACTGCTTGTCAGGAAGAGCCTTTCTGATGGTTCTGGAGCTGAAGCCTAAGCCACAGCAGAATGAACCCTTTGGCCTTTCAGCTTTAAACTCACATAGGCATTTAAGCTCAAATAAACATGACACGTGTGCTACTGATTTCCCTGTGCTTTGACATCTGCACAACTCCCTCTTGGCTTAGAGTTTGTGATCATAACCATAAAACACATGAAGGATAATAGAACTGTTAGAGAAGGCACAGAAGTCTGAGTCAGTATGAAACAATGCTCTGTCAGTTCTCATGGGGCACTCTGAGGTTGTGCTTCTTGATCTATCGCAGCAAATTCCTACATTCAGCAAGTTCTGCTGGAAGGAGAGGAGGGGATATTGATGTAGGGTGTTCAAACATGTTTGTTTTTCCTACCTCTGCACACTGATCAGATGATCTATTAGGAGAGGTGTTGGTCTAACACACACAGTGATCTGTGTTCTAACACACTGCCAGAGATTTAGACCAAGGAGGTTCTAGTCTTGACTTTGTGTCTGACCCTGGTAAATCACTTCCTTGCTGGAAGATCCAACCTTTGACTTAGATTTACTTTCCTCTTTCTGAGCTTGTGCTGAGAGTGTTTCAAGATGTTAGGAGGAAGTTCTTTGCAGTGAGACACTGGCACAGGTTGCCCAGGGAGGTTGTGGCTGCTCCCTCCCTGGAGATGTTCAAGGCCAGGTTGGATGAGGCCTTGAGCAACCTGTTCCAGTGGGAGGTGTCCCTGCCTATGGCAGGGGGTTGGAGCTGGATGATCCTTGAGGTCTCTTCCAACCTTGACCATTCTATGCCTGCCAGCTTTCACTTTCAAGGGAGTTCATAGAATCAGTCAGGGTTGGAAGGGACCACAAGGATCATCTAGTTCCAACCTTCCTGCCATGGCCAGGGACACCCTACCCTAGAGCAGACTGCCCACAGCCTCATCCAGCCTGGCCTTAAACACCTCCATGCATGGGGCCTCAACCACCTCCCTGGGAGTTCATAGGCTGGCTCTTTATTAAGCATTGCAGACAGACTGCCAAGCATAGGCCACCTCTCTAGTCTGCCTAAAGTGACCCATAAACAGACCAAGGTTGGAATCACTTAGCCTTGTCTAACTTGTAATATTGAAGTGCTCCAGACTGGCTTTCTGTTTTGCAGGCTGGATGTAGATGCCAGTAAAAAAACCTTTATCCCCATAACCACCAGAGAATGCAGTCAAGAGAAACTACCTTGTCCAACTTGACCAAAAACCCCAGCAGGATAACCCTTTCACTCAGAAGGTTTAACATGAGTGAGATGTTTGCTATATGGCTTGTGCCAGAGAATGGTTTGTGGGTAAGGAGAAGTGAGAAGCAGACTGAATGTTGCTTTTACTCTCCAGGACTGGATGTGAGTACTTGACTGGTGGATTGGTCTGTAAGACAGTGATTGTTTCAATGTCTCTATTAAGGAAGGAAGGTGATGAAAAGAAGAAGATAGAATGGGTGGGAAAAGTCAGGAGACCTGGAAGCACCATCCTGTGAAATAAGAGATGGAAGAATGGCAGGGAAAAGAATGGATTTACAGCCTCACACCCCAGCAAAGGGCTCCTTGCATTTGTCCTTTTGCAGACAAACAGACCCTGCTGAATTACGAGGCTATAATTCTGTTTGTGGATGGTGGAAGGGAAAAGAGGGGAGGTTGCAAGAGCTGTTTGGTGGTTTATGATCTCCCCAGAAGGCCTTGATGGAATTCCAGCCCCATAACTCACAGCTGCCTTTTCTGGATCTAATTCACTGGAGGTTTCTGATGTGGTGGTTGAGATGGAGTTCAGTGTTGTGCCTTGCCCCTGCTGGGGTTAATCAGATTGCCTTTGCTAATCCAAAGCAGGGCAGGTTTATGGGATAGTTTCCCTGGGGAATGCATCCTGGTTTGGCTTGGGTACTGTGAAAGTAAGGAGCAGAGTTAGAACACAATTGAATCAGCTGCTGCAGCCTTCTTTCTTACCTTGGCCATCCATCAGAAAGAAAGATGATGTCAGGAGCAGAGCCATGGCATGGCTGTCACGATGGCTCTGGTGTCTTGAACCCTGGAGCCTTTCCACTTGGTTCTTCGCAGTGCCACCAAGAGGCTGTAAGCTACCTGCAGCTCTCTGCTGAGCCTGGTCAATGACACACAATTCAGTGTCACAAGACCTAACCCAGGACATGAGATCTAGCTCATGTCCATGCCAGTAGATCTGCCTCCTGATATTACAACCAACAACAGACCCTGACAGCACCTCAGGCTCTGTGTTCTGGGACTCTGGTGTTCCTCCTGCAAAGGGTTAATTCAACTGGACAGAGCAGCACTTCTAGAATTGACTTAACACTGGGCAGTAGTGTCTGAAGTGTAAAGGTGGCATGTCCTGGGATGTATAACTTAATCATAGAATCAACCAGGTTGGAAGAGAGCACCAACATCATCCAGCCCTAAACAATCAACCAGACCATGGCACTAAGTGCCTCAGCCAGGCTTTGCTTGAACACCTCCAGGGACACAGACTCCACCACCTCCCTGGGCAGCCCATTCCAATGCCAATCACTCTCTCTGCCAACAACTTCCTCCTAACATCCAGCCTAGACCTCCCCCAGCACAACTTGAGACTGTGTCCCCTTCTTCTGTTGCTGCTTGCCTGGCAGAAGAGACCAACCCCACCTGGCTACAGCCTCCCTTCATAGAATCATAGAATCAACCAGGTTGGAAGAGACCTCATGATCATCCAGTTCAACCTAGCACTGAGCCCAATCCAGTCATTTAGACTTCAGGTCATTGTAGACAGCAAAGACTTACTCCAATAGAAAGCTTCCTGTCTGGTGTCTGGATGGGGCACTTAGTGCCATGGTCTAGTTGACTGGCCAGGGCTGGGTGCTAGGTTGGACTGCATGATGTTGGACGTCTCTTCCAACCTGGTTGATTCTATGATCTTTCTACCCCCCAAAAACCATCTTTCAAAGTATGACTCTTATGTCAAGACCAACCACAAGCATTTATAAGGGATCATTCTTCTATTCCCTAGGGACAAGCCCTGAGAAGGAAAGCATCAAACTCTCACAGTCATAATAAAATAAAGCTTTAAAGAGCTCCTTTGCCAATATTCTCTTACAAACATCTCCTGAGCCAGCAGACCCTGTTCCTCATAGGCCTTTCTTTGGTCTAGCTCTCTATACTTGGCCCAGTGAAGCAACTCTAAGAGAATATCATGGAATCACAGAATGGTGGGTGCTGGAAGTGACCTCTGCAAATAATCTTGTCCACCCCCCCTGCTAAAACAGGATCATCTAGAGTGGGTTGCATAGGGTTGCTTCCAGGCAGGTTTGGAATGTCCCCAAAGAAAGGGGTTCCATAACATCTCCGGGCAGTCTGTTCCAGTGCTGCAACAGCCTCAAAATAAAGAGGCTTTCCCTTGTGTTTCAGTGAGCCTTCCTGAGTCCCATTTTGTGCCTGTTGTTCTTTGTCCTGTCACTGACCCCACCTGGAGTCCTGTGTGCAGTTCTGGAGCTCCCAGCACATAAGAGACATGGAACTGTTGGAGCCAGGCCAGAAGAGAGCCACAAAGATGCTCAGAGGGCTGCAGCAGCTCTGCTATGAGGACAGGCTACAAGAGTTTGGGCTCTGCAGCCTGGAGAAGAGAAGGCTTTGAGGAGACCTTAGAGTGGCCTTCCAGTGTCTGAAGGGGGCTACAGGAAGGCTGTAGAGGGACTATTGACAAGGTCTTGTAATGACAGCACAAGGGGGAATGGGTTTAAACTGGCAGAGGGGAGATTCAAAGTAGATGTTAGGAAGAAGTTCTTTGCAGTGAGGGTGGTGAGACCCTGGCACAGGTTGCCCAGGGAGGTTGTGGCTGCTCCCTCCCTGGAGGTGTTCAAGACCAGGTTGGATGAAGCCTTGAGTGACCTCTTCTAGTGGGAGGTGTCCCTGCCTATGGCAGGAGGCTGGAACTGGATGATCCTTGAGGTCTCTTCCAACCTAAACCATTCTATGATTCTAAGCACCATTGAAAGTAGTTCAAGCAGAGGAAGACAGCCTAGATGTAGCTCTACCCATGAAGGTAAAAAATCTCTGGGACATGCTGTGTCTCAGCTGTGCCTGAGCATTCTCTAGGAAAGTGTCCAGGTTGGATGTGAGGAGGATGTCCTTCAGCATGAGAGTAGTGAGAGCCTGGAATGGTTTGTCCTGGGAGGTGGTTGAGGCTTGGAGGTGTTTAAGACAAGGCTGTGGCCAACCTGATCTAGGGTAGGGTGTCTGTGGCCATGGCAGGGGTGTTGGAACTGGCTGATCCTTGTGGTCCTTTCCAACCCTGACTGGTTCTGTGATTCTATCAAAGTGTTATTTGGCATTGTCCATAATGGTGTTGGGGAGCATGCTACCATCACCATTCCAGTGTAGTGCTTGATGCCTCACCTTGGCCTCCTTTATTTTTACCAGCTCAGATGCAGCCAGGGAAAACCAGAATTCCTCCTGCTGTTATCTGCTTCTTGTTTCTCTACCCAGAAGATGTTTGTGTGTCATGAATTGTGACTAACTGGTGAGCCTGTGTTGTAAGGGAAAAAGGCTGCATCCCATATGGCATACCAAATAGTAACCAGCCTGTGGGCATGTCTTGGCATCATGTTTGGTTTTAGGAGTTAAAAGGTCAGTGAGTTCATTTCCCATTAGAATTTATGAGAAAGCAGGAAATGCAAAGAAGCAAATAATAATAATAATAAAACCAAAAGGGCAATTCTTTCCTTTTATTGGTTCTTTTTTATTTGTCCTCTTTGAACATCTTAGCTGAAGGCAAAAGACCAAACTGATTCCTGCTTTTCATGCAAATGCTTGCTGGGTTGTGGGAACGTACAGCACACCACAGAAGGATTTGATACCTCTCCTACGTGTACAGAAGGAGATGCTGCCTCTCCTAAAACAATTACAGCAAGACCCACTGGTGGGATTCATTCCACTGGGCTTTAGAAAGGCATGGTGAGACCAGCCACAGCTGGGCCACAGCTGGGCTGGCTTCCTCCATCCTCCCTAAGGGCAGCAAGAGGAAACAAGCATTTACCTTTGTTATTCACTGGTCTGTTTGAGCCATCTAGGCTGCAGTGAGAGGAATCCTGCCCTGAAAGGACCCATTTTTCACTGATGAATGTACAGGGAGACAAAGCAACTGTCATGGAAGAAGCCACTCAGATAAACCCTCAACGTGAGAAGAGATAATTTTGCACTGATCCTGCTAGGATCATAGGATCCTTTTGATTGCAGAAGACCATAGAATCAAGCAGGTTGGGAGAGACCTCCAAGCTCAGCCAGGCCAACCTAGCACCCAGCCCTGGCCAATCAACCAGACCATGGCACTAAGTGCCTCAGCCAGGCTTTGCTTCAACATCTCCAGGGATGGTGACTCCACCAGCCTGTACTTCCCCTAGCACAACTTGAGACTGTGTCCCCTTGTTCTCTTGCTGGTTGCCTGGGAAAAGAGACCAACCCCACCTGGCTACAGCCTCCCTTCAGATTAGATCTGATGTATGAGAAGATGCCCCTGTTCCTGAGAAGAGGGTTGGATTAAATGGTTTTTAAGGTTGCTTCCAAGTATAATTCCTCATATTTGCTCTCTTCACCAGGGTGGTGAGAGTGATGGGGCCCACAGCTCTGAGTCACTTGCCATGCAGAGACCTGCTTGCTTCTGCACCAAGCTGCACCAACACCCTGCACAGCAAGAAAGTGATTCTGAAACCAATGAGGCTTTTCAGAGCCATCTACTCTACAGAGCCTCCCTGAAAGGAGGTTGCAGTTGATCTCTTCTCCCTAGTAGCAAGTGAAAGATGAGAGAAAAACAGCCTCAGGTCACACCAGGAGAGGTTTAGATTGGATATTAGAAGATAACTTTTCCACTGAAAAGGTTTCTCAAACACAGGAACAGGCACTTCAGGAGGTAGTTGAGTCTTCATCTCTGGGATGTTTAAAAGGTGCAGAGATGTAGTGCTGAGGCTTAGCACCAGACTTAGTAGTTAGATATTGGTTGGACGCAATGATCTTTAAGGCAATCAACAACCGAACAAGGGGACACAGTCTCAAGTTGTGGCAGGGGAGGTCTAGGCTGGATGTTAGGAGGAAGTTGTTGGCAGAGAGAGTGATTGGCACTGGAATGGGCTGCCCAGGGAGGTGGTGGAGTCGCTGTGGCTGGAGGTATTCAAGACAGCCTGGCTGAGGCACTTAGTGTCGTGGTCTGGTTGATTGGCCAGGGCTGGGTGCTAGATTGGACTGGATGATGTTGGAGCTCTCTTCTCATTCTGGTTGATTCTATGATTCTGTGATTGCTCAAAGGCTCATCCAGCCTGGTTTTGAACACTACCAGGGATAGGGTACATACAGCTTCTCTGGGAGACCTATTTCAGTGCCCCACCACCCTCAGGAAGGGACAATCTGTTTGCTTGTACAAGTCATAGCCAGTGGGCATGGCTGGAGTTATGCTCTGCTGAGCCAGGAAAGTCTCCAGGAAGGGGACTAGTGAGAGAAACAACTTAATATGATGCAGGCAGCTGAACCTGTGAGATGTCAGAAAGAGAGTGAAGGAATCGGGAAATAATAAAGGCAAATTGAATGCTCTCCAAGCAGTTGGAAACAATCTCCCTCAGCTGACATCTGGGATTGCTTTGGAGTACTGAGCTGCAGGATGAATCCTAGTTTTGCCCTGAGAGCTGCAGACCAGCTCCTAGTTTCACCCTGCCCTCTGCCCTGCCAGGTTTTCAAGGGGCACTTGGGGGCTGTTACTTAGACACCATCTCAGAGCTGAAACAAATGGGCACAGTTTCCTTAGTAGAGGAGCTTGAAGGCAGAGTAGATTGAGATGCAGTCTCAGTCTCCTTTCCAGCAGTCTGAGGAGCCACAGGTCTCTGAGCCTTTCCTCATCAGAGAGATGCTCCTGTCTCATCATGTCTGTAGCCTCTGCTGGACTTTGCCTCGCAGATCCCTGTCACTCTTGAACTGAGGAGCTCAGAACTGGATGCAACACTCCAGATGTGGAACCACTAGGGCAGAATAGAGGCAGGAGAGAACCTCTCTTGGTTTGCTGGTCACATCCTTTTAAAGCTAATGCACCCCAGGACACTCTTGCATTTAACAGTTGCAGTTTTAGGCTGAGTCTCTGCCAGACGTTACATAGAGGCTGTCCCTGTAGATGTAACAGCTTCTACCTCAGCAAGATCAGACAGGAAAAGGAAGAGGTGGGGAGGAAACTGAGGCATGAAGAGGTGAAATGAGTTGCCTGCAATCAACCAGGAGCTCTTGGTCTGTAAGGAAGCTGTTGTCAGATATATCAGGGGTGACCTCATTGCTGTCTAAAGCTCCCAGTCTACAGTCTCAAGTTGTGATGGGGGAGGTCTAGGCTGGATGTTAGGAGGAAGTTGTTGGCACAGAGAGTGATTGGCATTGGAATGGGCTGCCCAGGGAGGTGGTGGAGTCTCTGTGGCTGGAGGTGTTGAAGCAAAGCCTGGCTGAGGCACTTAGTGCCATGGTCTGGTTGATTGTCTAGGGCTGGGTGCTAGGTTGGACTGGATGAGCTTGGAGGTCTCTTCCAACCTGCTTGAGTCTATGATTCTACAATTCCCTGAAGGGAGGCTGTAGCCAGGTGGGGTTGGGCTCTTGTGCCAGGCAAGCAGCAACAGAAGAAGGGGACACAGTCTCAAGCTGTGCCAGGGGAGGTCTAGGCTGGATGTTAGGAAGAAGTTGTTGGCAGAGAGAATGATTGGCATTGGAATGGGCTGCCCAGGGAGGTGGTGGAGTTGCTGTGCCTGGAGGTGTTGAAGCAAAGCCTGGCTGAGGCACTTAGTGCCATGGTCTGGTTGATTGTTTAGGACTGAGTGCTAGGTTGGACTGGATGAGGTTGGAGGTCTCTTCCAACCTGGCTGATTCTATGATTCATAATGCAAGGTACAAGTGGGACTCATGCTGTGATCCCATGGACATTGTATGTGATACATCCTGGACCAGTTTCCTCTTTGTCTTCAGGTTGATTGGCTAGGGGGGTCTCTACCAACCTGGTTGATTCTCTGATTCATAATGCAAGGTACAATTGGGACCCATGCTGTGATCCCATGGACATCCTATGTGATACATCCTGGACCAGTTGCCTCTTTGTCTTCAGGTTGATTGGCTAGGGGGGGTCTCTTCCAACCTGGTTGATTCTATGATTCATAATGCAAGGTACAATTGGGACCCATGCTGTGATCCCATGGACATCCTATGTGATACATCCTGGACCAGTTTCCTCGTTGTCTTCAGGTTGATTGGCTAGGGGGGTCTCTTCCAACCTGGTTGATTCTATGATTCATAATGCAAGGTACAATTGGGACCCATGCTGTGATCCCATGGACATCCTATGTGATACATCCTGGACCAGTTGCCTCTTTTGTCTTCAGGTTGATTGGCTAGGGGGGTCTCTTCCAACCTGGTTGATTCTATGATTCATAATGCAAGGTACAATTGGGACCCATGCTGTGATCCCATGGACATCCTATGTGATACATCCTGGACCAGATTCCTCTTTGTCTTCAGGTTGATTGGCTAGGGGGGTCTCTTCCAACCTGATTGATTCTCTTATTCATAGTACAAGGTACAACTGGGACTCATGCTGTGATCCCATGGACATCCTATGTGATATATCCTGGACCAGTTGCCTCTTTGTCTTCAGGTTGATTGGCTAGGGGGGTCTCTTCCAACCTGATTGATTCTCTTATAGTGCAAGGTACAATTGGGACCCATGCTGTGATCCCATGGACATCCTATGTGATACATCCTGGACCAGTTGCCTCTTTGTCTTCAGGTTGATTGGCTAGGGGTGTTCTCTTCCAACCTGGTTGATTCTCTGATTCATAGTGCAAGGTACAATTGGGACCCATGCTGTGATCCCATGGACATCCTATGTGATACATCCTGGACCAGTTTCCTCTTTGTCTTCAGGTTGATTGGCTGGGGGGGGTCTCTACCAACCTGGTTGATTCTCTGATTCTACAAGTGGGGGGGGGGGGGCTGTTGAACTCCAGGAGCCTTTGTCCTTTTGTCCCTGCTTGCTAGAAGCAGCCCTCAGGAAGCATCACTCACAGCCTGTGGCATTTTTATTTCTTTATTTTTCTTTTTTTTTTTTTAATAAACTTTATTCTATCTTACAAATAGTTTGAATTTTTTTTTTTGTTCCTTTTTTTTTTTTTTCTCCATTTTGTTTTGTTTTGTTCTGGACTGCAAAATAGGAATGCCTTATATTTACATACACAGGTATACAATTAATTATAACAAAGGTACAGAAGCTTTGCCTTTACCAAGTAACAACAGGATCCCAATTTAAATAGGTATAGGTCTTCTTTGTTGCCTTTTTCTTTTTAGCTAGGATCAATTCAAAAGGGAAAAAAAAACCAACAAACCAACAACAACAACCTAAGGAAAAGTAAAAAATAAACAACAAGAAGAAGAAGAGGATCCCAACCTCCTTTCTAATGCTGTCTTGACATCTCTTCGAGGCTGTTAGTAACACTGTGGTGGAAGGATATGTCTTTACATTGACTGTTGTGTTTCAAGGTGGAAGCTTTAGCAAAGCAGAGAATGAGACTTCTGGGCTCATGTGTAGGTCCAAGACACAGGGTCAGACACTAGGAAGGGCCTGTCTTGTGATGTTAAACAATCCACTTGCCTCTCATCTTGATTCCTTGGCATCTTTTAGCTAGCACCTAAGCAATCTGCTTCCTTACCCCATTCTGGGCTAGAAAGTGGGGTTTCTGCAGGGGCTGGAGAAAGAGGAGCACTTAGTGCCATGGTCTGGTTGACTGGATAGGGCTGGGTGCTAGGTTGGACTGGATGAGCTTGGAGATCTCTTCCAACCTGGTTGATTCTATGATTGTGTGATTCACTGACATTTTAAACACCACCAAGCTTCTCTTAAGAGACTTCAGAAAGGTTAATGTGCTTGGACATGTGCCTCAATCTCTCCACCTGGCTCCTGTGCCTCAGTTTCTCTGAAAGTAAACAGCAACCTCTCCAGAAGGGAAATTTTGCCTTCAGAGCCAGACCATACCAGCAAGGGAAGGGAGTGATGAAAGAGGCTAATTGTCCTGTTTTTTCCCCCTGTTCTCCACACCCAGGTTCCCTTTACTCAGATTTCCTGCACACTGTTCCCTGCTGCGAGTGTTTTTGAGGTGCTCTGTAGGCAGAAAGAACTCCTTGAGGTGAACTCTCCACTTTTAGAACAGATTAACACCCACAAAAAAAAAGAACCACAAGACCAAAACCCAAACCTTCTGTGCCTCAGTTTCTCTGAGAGTAAATAGCAACCTCTCCAGAAGGGAAATTTTGCCTTCAGAGCCAAGGATCCCCACCAGACCACACCAGCAAGAGAAGGGAATGGTGAAAGAGCCCAAATGTCCTGGTTTTTCCCCTCTGTTCTCCACACCCAGGTTCCCTTTACTCAGATTTCCTGCACCCAGGTTCCCTTTACTCAGATTTCCTGCACACTGTTCCCTGCTGTGAGTGTTTTTGAGGTGCTCTGTAGGCAGAAAGAACTTCTTGAGGTGAACTCTTCACTTTTAGAACAGATTAACACCCAGAAAAACCCCAAAAAGCCAAAACCCAAACCTCCTGTGCCTCAGTTTCTCTGAAAGTAATTAGCAGCCTCTCCAGAAGGGGAATTTTGCCTTCAGAGCCAGACCATACCAGCAAGAGAAGGGAATGATGAAAGAGCCTGAATGTCCTGGGTTTTCCCCCTGTTCTCCACACCCAAGTTCACTTTACTCCTGCACACTGTTCCCTGCTGCAAGTGTTTCTGAGGTGCTCTGTAGGCAGAAAGACCTTCTTGAGGTGAACTCTTCACTTTTAGAACAGATTTACACCCAATAAAACCCCCAAAAAGCCAAATCCAAACCAAACCTTAAAAGAAACTGAACAAATGACGACGATGACGACAACAGAAGTCACACACGTGGCAGGTTGATTAGACTAAGCAGCTTTATAGCCTTGCTGGGGTTCATTTTTGGTGGGTTTGTTACTATTTCTTCCCCCTCCCAGGTGTAAATCTCTTCTTGTTACTTTATTTTCTTTGTTTGTTTGACATCTTCCTATGAACTAATTCATTGCTGTAAGGCAGTGTCCCCTTGGATACTTCTCTAACCGTGTGATGGACCCAACCATCCCAAGTAAAACATAGTTGGATTAGCTCCAAAGCATTCCCTGTGAGACAACACAACTTTTGTTTTGGTTATTAGTGTTTTTTTTTCTTTTTAAAGAAGAGACATTGCACAGTGGCAGAGATGAGGGAAAACTGCTTAAATCCATGGAGCAATGAATACTCCAAGATGGGAATAGCATTGGGTGAAAAGTAGGAAGAGGTTGAGTGGTCTCCTTCTCTGGAGACTTTCAAGGCCTGTCTGGATGTGTTCCTCTGTGATCTCTGTTAGATAGGATTGTCCTGCTCTGGCAGGGGGGTTGGATTCAGTGATCTCCTTGGGTCCCTTCCAACCCCTAACATCCTGTGAGCCTGTAAAATTCAGGTTGTGAATGGCCAGGAGGCTGAGGTTCATCACACTGTGATGCTGAGGTTCATCACACTGTGATGCAGAGGCTCACCTGCCTTATCAGCCCCACAGCACAGCAAGGTTGGATGGCAAGAGTTAGGACATCCCTGTTCTAGTGAGAGGTGTCCCAGCCTATGGAACTGGATGATCTTTGAGGTCCCTTCCAACCCAAAGCATTCTATGATCCCAAGATCTTTGCTGGGGACATCTCTTTTGCTGTGCACCAGATAGGCAGAACAAATTGTCTTGGCATCACTGAGGCTATGTCCATACTTCTCTTCCCTGCATCTGCTGTGGTGAGGTATCTGTCAACCCAGAAACACAGTGTACCATGATCATGCCAAGGATCACAGCTCCCTACTTTGAAGAAAGATAGCCATTCCTGGGGCCCTCTGGTCATCCCCAAAGAAGAAGTTATCAGAGGTTTGAAACAACAACACTGACTTAAGAGTTTTATCTTCATACTGATCTCCTCATCCAAAGGTGAGGGGTAGGAAATTTGGCTTCCTGGATGACAAATGGTGAGCTACCCAAACCATAATACACAGTTCTGCGCAGTGCCCTCTTTCTGGCTTCAGGGAGAAGTAAAGGAGCTAAAACTGATGGAACTGCTGGAGTTCCAGAAAAGTGCTTTTCTTCCCACAGGATCTTCCTATATCAGCAATGGCCACTGCAGAAAGCAACAGGTTTAAATGGAATCACAAACCTCTAACACTCTAGAGCCTGCCTCAGGAGTTTGGGAAGCAGGATTGGTTTTCTTCCTGTCTCTTATTCCTTTTACAGGGATAATAAATATCTTCCTGCTATCAGATGAATCTATGCCATGAGTATATATTTTCTACAGGCTGCTGGGATGCATGAAACATGGCTTCTTTTACTGGTGTAGGAGAGAATCCTACCTCAGGGGGCCATCTCCAGCAGTCCAGGCATTTCCTCTTTGTGTGAGATGGACCTTGAACTTAAGGGTCCTTTACACAGACAACAATGCATGCCCCACCAAGTGGAGCCCTAGGACTCTGCCCTTTCAGGTCTCCAATCTTCCTTTGGAAGTCTTCCACGTAAGAGTGTCCTTTTCCAAAGCACATGGCTATAGGGAAGGATGATTCTACATTCATGGTCTGGTTTTCCTCTTGATACCAGCTCTTCTCTGCTTGAGCTGTTACATCATAGGAATCTTGGACTAAAGGGATTGTGGAAGGAGTGTGAAGTTTTTGTGTTGGATGACTCAACAGAGAGACAGGTCACTGGACTCATGGAATTATAGAATTAGCCAGGTTGGAAGAGACCTCCAAGATCATCCAGTCCAACCTAGCACCCAGCCCTAACAATCAACTAGACCATGGCACTAAGTGCCACAGCCAGGCTTTGCTTCAACACCTCCAGCCACAGTGACTCCACCACCTCCCTGGGCAGCCCATTCCAATGCCAATCACTCTCTCTGCCAACAACTTCCTCCTAACATCCAGCCTAGACCTCCCCTGCCACAACTTGAGACTGTTGGTGCTGGTTGCCTGACAGAAGAGCCCAACCCCACCTGGCTACAGCCTCCCTTCAGGGAGCTGTAGACAGCAATGAGGTCTGCCTGAGCCTCCTCTGCTGCAGGCTGCACACCCCCAGCTCCCTCAGCCTCTCCTCACAGGGCTGTGCTCCAGGCCCCTCACCAGCTTTGTTGCCCTTCTCTGGACACATTCCAGCACCTCAACATCTCTCTTGAATTAAGGAGCACAGAACTGGACACACTCAAGGTGTGGCCTATCTAAGTTTTCAACAACGTTGTTATTATTATTAATAGTCATTATACCAATTATGTTATTAATTGGTCTATTTCCCTTCATAATAATCACTTTCCTCTGTGATAATTGCACAAGGTCTGCAAACTTTACTAATCACTTTTCAAGTAAAGTAAATACCAACCAGAATTCTGGTGGTAGATCTTCTTCATGCTGTAACTTTTCATGGTCTCCAGTGCTAAAGAGGTCTGATGAGACAAGTGCAGTGCTAAACTTACACATGAGAACTCTCTCACAGCCCCCTTATGTAATGCAGCAAGGCATTGTGTATGATGGGTTGGACTGAAACTTTAAAGACCTCTTCCAACCAAAACAATTTGTTGATTCTGTGATTTGATGACTGAAAGAATGGGAGGAAAAGCACTGGGGTGTGTTGGGAGAGGGAGCTGCACTTGTGTGGCCATGTTTCTTCTTTCCAGTAGTTCTCCCGTGTTGTCTGTTGAAGCACTATCAATCTCTAACCTCTACCTCAATCCCTAACCTCTACCTCAATCCCTAACCTCTACCTCAGTCTCTACCTTCTTCCAGCCAGTGAGCAACTTTTCCCACAAGGGTGTTTACTGGAAGGCTCAGCACATGATGTGATGTGCTTATGCCTCAGATTGCTGTGTCACTAAGAGGTGAGCACATACTCACAGGGATGATACTGTGTGTTTGCAGAGGGATTTAATGGTCCTTGGGCCACAATTCTGTCCAAATGAGGACTTTGCAACCCTTCACCACATACCCTTCACCTTTTGTGCTCCTAACACAGGGTAAAAGTCCCAGAGCAAACTCTGCAGTGAATCTTATCTCTCTTGATAGGATCACAGAGAGTCTTAATGAGTTCCCTTTCCCCATTTCCAATGATGCTTCAAGTGTCAGCATTCACTGACTTGCTTGCAGTGTCTGAGAAATACCCATAAAGGCATCCAGTTCTGCAGCCCCTATTACAAGGATGTAGAGATGCTGGAGCGTGTCCAGAGCAGGGCCACGAGGATGCTCAGAAGGCTGCAGCAGCTCTGCTATGAGAACAGAGTAAAAGAGTTGGGGCTGTTCAGTCTGGAGAAGAGGAGGCTCCCAGGTGAACTTCTTGTAGCCTTCCAGGATCTGAATGGGCCCTACAAAAAAGCTGGGGTGGGACTTTTTAGGCTGTCAGGGAGTGACAGGACTGGGGGGAATGGAGCAAAGCTGGAGATGGGTAGGTTCAGGCTGGACTTGAGGAGGATGTCCATCAGCATGAGAGTGGTGAGAGGCTGGAATGAGTTTCCCAGGGAGGTGGTTGAGGCCCCATGGCTGGAGGTGTTTAAGGCCAGGCTGGCTGAGGCTGTGTGCAGCCTGCTCTAGGGTATGGTGTCCGTGGCCATGGCAGGGGGGTTGGAAGTGGCTGCTCCTTGTGGTCCCCTCCAACCCTGCCTGATTCTATGATTCTAGAAAGGCTAACTTCTCACCTGACATATTATGATTTTTAGCAGCCTGTCCATCGATTTCTAGGGAATTTTGGCTCCAGTTGTCACTGTGTGGCTTGAAAAAACAGTGAGGAGTATCACTTCTTGGGTATTTTTGGTCAAGTGGAAACGGAGGTGGGGAAGAGTAAATCAAAGGAAGAGGAAAGGAAAGCATCCGTGTTGTAGTAGGGCTCATTCTTCTGCTTGTCTTTGTTTTCAGTTGTATTTTACATGCACTTAAAAAATAGTTAGCTCATCAGGCGAGGCTGGGAAGAAAGATGCCAAGACCTCTTAGACTGGGGGATGCTGGGACAGTGGTTGGAAATGGGAAGGACACTGAAGGGGACAGGGGAGGAAGCCCACGCATTTACATCACGATTCTGGCACATTTTCCAAGCGCAAACCAAAAAGCAGCTCAACCACCAAAGAAAGCAAAACAGAAAGAAAACAAACTGAGGAGGAGATGAAAGAGAAGCAGAACACAGACCTTTGTTTGTTTGTTTGTTTTCTTTCAGATCCTGGGGATGGGGGAAAGAAGAGGTTGGAGAGAAAACACAAATGCCTAAGTGGGAACCTGGGAAGGGTTCAGACTCCAGTCTCACAGCACTTCCCATTGCCCCTAAGGTTTTCATTCTCAGTGTCTCTGAGGTGTTCAAGTTTGAAAACTATATATATATCTATATGCATATATATATATTACAGATGAAAAACTCTGTACCAGCAAGAAGAAATCAAACAACAACCATGGGAACAAAAAAAAACAAACAAACAAACAACAAACCAACAACCAAACCAACCATAACAAAAGCAAAACCACAGCCCTGAAAACATGGAAAAGGAACAGGGTGAGTCTCAAACGTCCCCTGTGGCGTTCCTCTGACTTCAGTAAGGGTGCGGGGGTTGCACCAGCTCGCTTTGATGACATGTGTTTCGTTTTCAAACAGCTTCTTCTTCCTTTCATGTGCATGAATGTCCAGGCAGCAGAGCCCATCACTCATAACCACTTCCCTCCAAGCCAGCTCTTTGTCCTTAGACTCCTACCATCCAGCTGCGAGTACAAGGCATGACAATAGGGTCCGTATTTAACTTTTGTGGCACTTTGTTTGTCAAAACCTTTGGTTTCTTCCTTTTTTTTTTTTTTTAAATATATTTTTTTGCCTTTTTTTTTTTTTTTTTTTTAAAGTACTTATAAAAAATACTGTGTTTGTGGTTGTTGTTGCAATTTGCTGTAACCACTGGCTCTGGTGGGATTTCCACCCCACTTTCACAGCCGTCATCGATGGATCTGGAACATGCGCCGACGTTACGAAATGGAGCGACCCAAAGAACAAAACCAAGGCAGAACCAACCCAACCCAAACCATCTCCAGGCCTCTTACAAATGCTGAGATGTCCATAAGGTGCATGAGGAGTCCATCAGCTCAGCAATCAAACAGAAAGCAAGCCAAAAGAAAAGAAGGGAACTAAGGCACACACACACACACACACACGCACGCACGAACTCATAGTAGTTATAATCAAGAGAGAAATGTCTGGAGGGGTTCAAAACCAAGACGTGTCCCTAAGTTTGCTGTTTCAACAGGAATCTTGTGATAATTCTCTCCACAGACACAGCCAGTTTGGGACTGCTGCTCTTTAAATGGTTTTAGAAAGGCTTGCCTACACCTCTGTCTGCTTGCCTAAACGAAACCTGCTTGCTGACTAACTCGTGTTTTGCACCGCATCCCCCGCTCGATCCATCATTCTGAAGAGGTTCTGGTTTGCTAGCAAGAGGCATGAACAAAACCACATGCACTCGTTTCTGTGACCAATTTACACACCCTGTCTTTACCCCTTTGTCCCTCCAGGTGCAAAGTAGATCCAGGCTGTAGCTCTGAGGATGGTGTGAGATGGATGTGGGCTGATTCTCTGTAGCATCAAGCCAGTCCTCCACCTTGCTAGCGAGCTCTGTTCGTTTCTGGTGAGATGAATGCAAAACCCAGCTCTTGCCTCCACACTGAACAAGATGCAATGTTCTACAGACCCTGGGGGTCTCCCATTCTGAACCATGGTGTTATCCAGGCTGGCAGCTGTTTGAACAACACAGCCAAATGCAGAAAAAACACAGGAGCTCATTCCTCTCTGTCTGGCCATGAAACAGGTTGAGATGTTGTTCTGGAGGAGAAGAAAAAAAATCATCCACAATTGTCCTGTGGTGACAGTGATCTCTGAAGGGATAAGAAGTGCAAAGAGAGAGCAAATCGTTCCCAGGTAGCAATTGTGCCTTCAGAAAGGCCTGTTGGTTCTGGAAATGGAGAAGAGGAAAGGCCAGGACCTGGCACCAAAAGGCAGATGAGCTTTAGAGACCTCCAGAAGACATGCAGTTCTGCTGGGGATATCTAGGTAGAAGAATATTTTCTAGTGTTTCATTTGGATTTCCTCCAAGATTTCCTTCCAGAATGGTAAGATCTCCTCTTAGGAGTGGCTTTGAAGGAAGGTTTTACCATCAGTCCTGTGCACCACCTTGCTTCATGGCAAGCCCTTCAGTATCCTTTTGATAGTCAACCACGAGATAACAATAGCTTTGTTCCAGCTGAGGAAACAAAATGGAAAGAACTAACAGCTTAAAAAAAAAAAATACCTCTGGTTGGATCTGGGGGTCGAGCTTCTTTGCCAGGAACAAAATGAGACCTCTGGCCCTTGCTTTCCAAGCTGAGGTGGCAACAAGGGAGATGCTGAGCTGTCCACTGCCAGAAAGAACAGGACCACCACCAAACGGGATGCCACCGAGCAGAGAAAGCGTTTTCGCTGCAGTGCTACGACCAACAGGACACAATGGGAAAGACAGAGGGGGACACAGGTCTCTTTGAAAAATAAGAATAACCATATGAAACACATGGGCAGGGGAGCCTTGGCCTCCTCCTCCCCTCTTGACCCCTTCTTCTGCCTCAAGAGAGCAGCTACAGTGCTGTTTGCCTGGGCAGCTAAAAGCCACGACGGTCCCGCTTTGGACGGAGCTGTGGCATTTGTCGGGAGCCTTGGAGTTCCTCTCCCAGTGGGTCACTATCCAGAGATAGAGTTGCAATGGCTCTGCAGGAGAGGATCTCAATTTGCTCCTGCCCTCCAAGATCCCTGCAGGCAGGCTGCCTTCCCCTTGGGGAGACTTTTAGTTAATACTGAGTTCATTTCTGTGTCCGCTCCAGAGTCTACAACCCTTGGAGGGTAGTTAAAGCAGCATGACAAAAGTTACCTCCCAATTTCCCATCTGCAGAGTGATTGATGTGATTGTGATGTCGGGGGAGGGTTCCTGGGGGTTATTTTTCCTGTGTAACAGCTTTGTCTCCAGGGCAAAGGCAGAGGGGAAGCTGTGAAAAGCAGAGCTCCACCCAAATATCTTGATGACCCCAGAGTCAAGATTTCTCTGCAGTCTTTTCTTTTTTAACTAACCCCTTGGGCTTTGTCATTTTGTCCATAGATCTTGACAGAGAAAGAAATGAAAGAGAGAAGAGGGAGGAGCACGGTTCAGGTAACTCTGCTTACAGCCGATCAAAACTTGCACTTGGTAAAGATGATGATCTTGAGTGAGGCACGACTTGGTTTATCCCTCCCAGGGTGTCCCTGGTAGGACAGTTCTCAGCTGTCTATGCTCATGAGGGTTATGACTTGTTCAAGTTTGTAGGCAAGTTTCTGTTTCCCAGCCTGGTCATCTTGATCAAGGGCTCCAAGAATCTGGAAGAGAGAACAAAATTATAGGGATATTTTTTCTCCCCCCAGAAAGATTGAATCCAGCATCTTGTAGCAGCAGATGTGAGTTAGCTTTCTCTAAGCTAAGTCCCAGACTTGCAGAGCTAGTTAGCCAGCAGGGAACTAGGCAAACAGTTTGGGACTGATCTTACTAAATGCAGATATCTAGATGGTAACAAATCAAATGGATTCTCATCTTGGAGGTTCGCTATTTGGCAGCTTTATTCACCACTTGGCTATGCCACTTAAGATGCCCTAAAGGATCTCACCTAGCCTTCCACATATGGAGCCATGCTGGTCACCTTAAAGTCTTATGTCATGCTTACTGAACCATTCTTGGGTGGTTTAGGGTATCTGAAGTGGCACTGGGCACACATGTTTAAACACATGTGACCACATGTAATCCAGAGCTCATGCAGGGCTTCCCTGTAGGAGCCTAACATCTGACCATCAACCACCACAGGCCAGATAAATCTGACTGACCAATATGGGAGACAAAAATAGCACAGATACATATGAAAGAGTTCTGGCAAGACCTGTAATCCTGGATCTTTGCTTTCCAGATCCCAGGGCATGCTTTTCATAGAATCATAGAGTCAGCAAGGTTGGAAGAGACCTCCAAGATCATCCAGTCCAACCTAGCACCTAGCCCTGGCCAATCAACCAGACCATGGCACTAAGTGCCTCAGCCAGGCTTTGCTTCAACACCTCCTGGGGCAGTGCCTCCACCACCTCCCTGGGCAGCCCATTCCAATGCCAATCACTCTCTCTGACAACAACTTCCTCCTAACATCCAGCCTAGACCTCCCCTGGCACAGCTTGAGACTGTGTCCCCTTCTTCTGTTGCTGGTTGCCTGGCAGAAGAGACCAACCACACCTGGCTACAGCCTCCCTTCAGGTAGTTGTAGACAGCAATGAGGTCAGCCCTGAGCCTCCTCTTCTCCAGGCTGCACAACCCCATTTCATTCCTTAAATCCATGGTAATTATTGGACTCAATGATCTTACAGGTCTTGTCCAACAGAAATGATTCTATACTTCTGTGCTTTTATCCTCCCTAACCAGCATGGACATCTGTGACACATGCTGAGCCCTGAGAACGGGTGGGCTGTCAGAGGGTCCTGGACAACTGCTCTTCCCCCTCCAAGGTGCTTACCTCCTCGCTGTACTTGCCAACATAGGAGTATATCTCTGAGAGTGCACTCATGGTGTTGAACTCGTTCATGTGCATGCGAGACTGCTCAGCCAAGTATGCATTCATGTCCTGGTCACTGATGGCAGGCATTTTGGCAATGTCTGAGTAGTACCTGAGAGAGAAAATGCAGCAGGTTCTTGAGGTGAGACGGCAGGGAGTCAACAGTTACAAGTCATAGAGTCATAGAATCAAGCAGGTTGGAAGAGACCTCCAAGGTCATCCAGGCCAACCTAGCACCCAGCCCTAAACAATCCACCAGACCATGGCACTAAGTGCCTCAGCCAGGATTTGCTTCAACACCTCCTGGAACATTAACTCTACCACCTCCCTGGGCAGCCCATTCCAATGCCAATCACTCTCTCTGCCAGGAACTTCCTCCTAACATCCAGCCTAGACCTCCCCTGCCACAACTTGAGACTGTGTCCCCTTGTTCTGTTGCTGCTTGCCTGGCAGCAGAGCCCAACCCCACCTGGCTACAGCCTCCCTTCAGGGAGCTGTAGACAGCAATAAGCTCTGCCCTGAGCCTCCTCTTGTGCAGGCTGCACACCCCCAGCTCCCTCAGCCTCTCCTCACAGGGCTGTGCTCCAGGCCCCCCACCAGCTTCACTGCCCTTCTCTGGACACCTTCCAGCACCTCAACATCTCTCTTGAGGAGCCCAGAACTGGACAAAGCACTCAAGGTGTGGCCTGAGCAGTGCTGAGTACAGGGGCAGAATAACCTCCCTCATCCTGCTGGCCACATTGCTCCTGATGCAGGCCAGGATGCCTTTGGCTCTCAGCACAGGAATGTCTCTTTAAGGCAGTTGCTATTTTCCATGTCCTTCGTCCCTTGGGTAAGGCAGGTCTTGGAGGACAAGGTTTGCAGAAGGTAATCAGTCACTGTCACTGGCAGCTGTGCTCTGCTGTCAACTGGTTAATTAGATGCCATCATTTACATTTTTAATTTCTGCAATTTGACATTTTGTGTACAAGGAAAGGAAGGGGGGGGGGAAAGTTAAAAAAGAAAAGAAAAGCAAAGCCCAGAGCTGCATCAATCCAGAATTTCATAATTAGGAGGCAAAGGGGATGGAGAGCCAGAAAAGCTGACAGGTGTCCTGTAAACAGCATTGAGACACCTGCTGAGAGGGAGGCTGCTTTCCACTGCAGAGAAATTGGACACTGAAGTGCTGTGTGATAAGGATCCTTCAGGCAGACACGTGGGAAAATACCACCTATGACAGAGTGGGACAAGCAGCTGGCTAGGAAGTCTCCTATGAAACACTGCACAGTGCAAGAGAGGGTGTCAAGAGGATGGAGCCAGATTCTCTTCAGTGTCCAGCAACAGGACAAGAGGAAATGGGCACAGACTGGAACACATCTGAACATATTCCCTGTACTCAGCACTGCTCAGGCCACACCTTGAGTGCTGTGTCCAGTTCTGGGCTCCTCAATGCAAGAGAGATGTTGAGATACTGAAACATGTCCAGAGAAGGGCAACAAAGCTGGTGAGGGGCCTGGAGCACAGCCCGATGAGGAGAGGCTGAGGGAGCTGGGGGTGTGCAGCCTGCAGAAGAGGAGGCTCAGGGCAGAGCTCATTGCTGTTTACAACTCCCTGAAGGGAGGCTGTAGCCAGGTGGGGTTGGTCTCTTCTGCCAGGCAACCAGCAATAGAAGAAGGGGACACAGTCTCAAGTTGTGGCAGGGGAGGTCTAGGCTGGATGTTAGGAGGAAGTTGTTGGCAGAGAGAGTGATTGGCATTGGAATGGGCTGCCCAGGGAGGTGGTGGAGGCACCGTCCCTGGAGGTGTTCAAGAAGAGACTGGATGAGGCACTTAGTGCCATGGTCTAGTTCACTGGACAGGGCTGGGTGCTAGGTTGGACTGGACAGTCTTGGAGGTCTCTTCCAACCTGGCTGATTCTATGACAAAAATCAGACTTGTGCAACAAAGACTTCTGACAAGAGGAAGCATCAGGAACCAACAGCATCCATGGCAGTGCTCTTGCAAGCTCCTCAAAGCTAAAGCCCATTGCTGAGAAATAGTCTTATAACCAGAAAACAAATCTCAGTATCCAAAGAAAACTACCTCCATGTGCAGCCAGCACAGTTCATAGAATCACAGAATCATAGAATCACAGAATCATAGAATCAAGCAGGTAGGAAGAGACCTCCAACATCATCCAGGCCAACCTAGCACCCAGCCCCAGCCAGTCAACCAGACCATGGCACTAAGTGCCTCATCCAGGCTTTGCTTCAACACCTCCAGGCATGGCGACTCCACCACCTCCCTGGGCAGCCCATTCCAATGCCAATCACTCTCTCTGCCAGGAACTTCCTCCTCACATCCAGACTAGACCTCCCCTGGCACAACTTGAGACTGTGTCCCCTTCTTCTGTTGCTCGTTACCTGGCAGAAGAGACCAACCCCACCTGGCTATAGCCTTCCTTCAGGGAGTTGTAGACAGCAATGAGGTCACCCCTGAGCCCCCTCTTCTCTTGGCTGCACACCCCCAGCTCCCTCAGCCTCTCCTCATAGGGTTTGTGTTCCAGTTCACAGATTGATGGGGAAAAAAGAAAAGAAGAAGGCTGCATTGCAGTGAAATGCATTGATTTATGGTGCCTAAGAAGAGCCCACGGAGCAGAGCCCAGCTCCTCATGAATATTGCATCCACACCCTCCTGCTGGGTGAAATGGAAAGTGAAGGGGATTACATCACAGCAACAATAAATGAGGCTGGTGAAGGAGAGCAGAAGTGCTGCATTATATGTGCCAGTCTGACTATGACAACCAGTTGAAATGTTTCCTTTCCTTTCTGCTTCAGCTACTTATCAGAGGGTGACAGGATAATGGATGCAGGGCTGGTGTGAAACACAGACACACGTATCGTGGGTTTGTCCTGTCTCCCCTTCACCTGGCAGCAATGCTCTTCTGAGCCTGTGACTCACAAGGTTCTGACAGCTCTCCAGTCCCTTTCCAGCCCTACAGAGATATTTTCCCAGAAGCATGACACTCCTGTGACTCATCTAAACAACAAAAAGCAATGTGTAATGGTCCTCAGAGTGAAGGACAGGATGCAGGAATCTGAGGCTTGGAGGCCTTTGCAGCCATGACTAACTTTCAAGCTGTGATCTCAGTCTTCTGGGCTTACAGGCCATCAGCCAGCACCATGACAAAGTGCCCTTGTCTCTCCTGGACTCGATTCCCCAGCCATCACACACCTGAGCAGCCATTTCCCATTAGGACTGAAAATCAAGGTACTGTGGCAGTGTGTTTCATGGGGGGAAATGCAAGGAAGAGAAGCATGTCCCAGTAACCAACCCTAGCTGCTAGCATGGGGAGAAGAAATGTTGCAGCATCCCACCAGAACTCTGCCATGGCCAAGTGACTGACTTATACACAAGTGTTTCTAATGAAGCCATCATCATGCTATCTACAGAAATGATGAATGTCTATATCAAAGCAGCCTAGTAGGGAAAAGACACCATCCCTGCTCAGTCTTTATTTACCTTCCATTTGAGCCCACCTCTTCAGAGGTACTTAGGCCAGCTCTGCCATTTGCATACCCCTAATGTTTTCAGAACCATAGAATCACACCTCCACAGATGCTGCTTTAGCCTGCAGGAGGTTGGGAATACAAGGCTAAGATAGCTTCTTCCTGAATGAGACAGAAAGGTAGCAAAGCAGCCTATTTACCTTAGCCTAGCTCCAAAGGCTCAGAGAGTGCTTTGTTAAGAGTGCTCAGTCAGCCTCAGACCAAAGAATGTTTTCTTTTCTTTATGTAGAACTATCTGTGCTCTAGTTTATATCTACTGTCTCTTGTCTTATCACTGAGCACCACTGAAAATTGCCTATCCCTATTCTCTTGATCTCCATCCTTTAGACACGGATCAACATTGATAACCTGTCTCAGCTTTCTCTTCTCCACACTAAGCAGCCCCAGATCTCTCAGCCACTCCTTATAAGAGACATGCTCCAGTTCTCTCAGCATCTTTGTAGTCTCTATCTACACCATCCAGTGTCTAGCCTGAAATGAGAAGATCAGAACTGGACAAAACACTCCAGGGCAGTGTTTTGTCCCTAGGGCAGAGTAGAGAAGAGTAGACTCACCCTTGCCCTGATGGTTACACTCTCCTTACTGCAGCTCAGGACACCACTGAATATTTTGGCCACAAGAGCACATTGAAGCAGTGTTCATTCATATCTTTGAAATATAATTACTCTTGTTGCTTTCCCATCCTTCTCTTTCCCTGGCTTGTCTTTGTTTTGCTTTGTTTCCCCAAGAAAAGCAATACCATGGTGACCCAGGAATACATCTTGGCCTCTGTTTACCCAGGAGTAAATCATGAAGTCACAGAATGGTTTGGGTTGGATAGAATCACAGAATCACAGAATCATAGAATCAACCAGGTTGGAAGAGAGCTCCAACATCATCCAGTCCAACCTAGCACCCAGCCCTGGCCAATCAACCAGACCATGGCACTAAGTGCCTCAGCCAGAATTTGCTTCAACACCTCCAGGGACGGTGCCTCCACCACCTCCCTGGGCAGCCCATTCCAATGCCAATCACTCTCTGCCAACAACTTCCTCCTCACATCCAGCCTAGGCCTCCCCTGGCACAACTTGAGACTCTGTCCCCTTGTTCTATTACTAGTTGCCTGGGAGAGGCCATCTAGTCTAACCAGTAGATCAACTAGATCAGGCTGGTTAGAATCCAGCTAGATCAGGTTGGTCAGAGCCCCAACTAGATCAGGTTGGTCAGAGTCAAATGAGTCCTGACCCTAAGTCTCTCCAGGGGTGAGACCTCCAGCACACCCCTGGGCAACCTGAGCCAGTGTTCTACCACCATCATAGTGAAGACCTTCTTCCTAATGTCCAACCTAAATCTACCATTCCGTAGCTTAAAACCACTGCCTCTCATCCTAGTGCTAAATGTCCTTGCAAACAGTTCCTCTCCAGTTTTCTTGTAGGCTCCCTTCAGCTTTTGGTAGGCTGCTATAAGGTCTCCTAGAGTCATCTCTTTTCCAGGCTAAACAACCCAACTCTCTCAGCCTGATTTTGTAGGTGAGGTGCCCCAGCTTTCTGATCATCTTTGTGGCCCTCCTCTGGACCTGGTCCATATCTGTCTTAGTTGAAGGCCCCCAGAGTTGGACACAGTGACTGCACTTATTTTCATTACCCACTAAGAAGGGCTCCTTAGTAGTGCTGTTTCACAGGACCAATCCTGCTGCTGCCACTCAGCACCTCATTAGCTCATCAAACGAGAACACCAAAGCCATGTTGCCAGCCCTGCCTCTCCAGACTGAAATTCTCCAGCACTGAAGTGGTGTAGGCAGCTTAGCATGGATCTAATTGCCTTCCAAAAGATCTTTTTGTCATGGTTGTTGTGCCATGGCTGGGTTGGGACTGCACTCATTAATAACAATTTTAGCATATGAAAAGCTTGTAAGGAATCCATGTGCTGCAGACAGCAGATGCAACTACAGCAGTAACCTAATTAGGGTTATGCAATAGCTGACTGGATCCCCACCACTGAAGGAGCAAGAGTGAAAGGGAGGCTGCTACAGCAGAGGAGAGATGAAGGAAAGCAAGTGCTCAGATCTTCAGGAGAGGTGTTGAGGTGCTGGAAGGTGTCCAGAGAAGGGCAACAAAGCTGGTGAGGGGCCTGGAACACAAACCCTGTGAGGAGAGGCTGAGGGAGCTGGGGGTGTGCAGCCTGCAGAAGAGGAGGCTCAGGGCAGAGCTCATTGCTGTCTACAGCTACCTGAAGGGAGGCTATAGCCAGGTGGGGTTGGTCTCTTCTGTCAGGCAACCAGCAACAGAACAAGGGGACACAGTCTCAAGCTGTGCTGGCGGAGGTCTAGGCTGGATGTTAGGAGGAAGTTCCTGGCAGAGAGAGTGATTGGCATTGGAATGGGCTGCCCAGGGAGGTGGTGGAGTCACCATCCCTGGAGGTGTTGAATAAAAGCCTGGCTGAGGTACTTAGTGCCATGGTCTGGTTGATTGGCTAGGGCTGGGTGCTAGGTTGGACTGGATGATGTTGGAGGTCTCTTCCAACCTGGTCAATTCTATGATCTAACTTACAGATTCTATTTGTGTACTCCAAATACACTCCCATCACATTTTCTAACAAGCTTAAGACCTTGACATATAAAGGCTAACACCATTCAAATGATAACTCCCTCAGGCAAAGGAAATAGATGAGAACACAGACCCAGGACCTGGATCCCAACGGCTTGGTCAGGTAATGTTTGCACCCTAATAAACTGCAGATGTTACAATTCTGAATCCCACAGATCTGGTCAATTTAAGGCTTTTTTTTTAGTCCTGAACCTGGAAAAGTCCATTTTGCATAGTTTTCATTGGAAGATTCTCAAGGTCTTAAGAACACTTGCAGCATCCCTCTTGGCTTTCAGCTTCTCTTTGAGGGGCTACTTTTAACGCACAATGAGCAGCCAAAAAGAGACCAGGTCCCTGCAGGGATGAGAAGAAAGCATCAGCTCATCTCCTCGCAGCTCTGCAGGTATTTTGGGCACCAGTGTGCTCTGGAAAAAACTCTTTGGCTCATAGTTTTTGTGCTCTGCCCCTTTTCTATCTCCCAGATCCCTGCCTCCATGCCAGGTTTCAGTAGGGAAACATCGTATTGATTGTGATGCAGGCAATTAAATGGTGTTAATGAAGTTCAAACAAGTGTTATCATAAGCTTGGCAGCATGGAGTGAAATAAAAAGGTCAGCCACAGCCCTTTGTCATCTTTTGAGTGTGGTTTTGAATGCTAATGAGGTAGTCCCAATTAGAACAGGCTCCCCTTTGTATTGCTTGGGGATTGCATCAAATGCTCCCAAGTTCTCCAGATTTCTAGGCTCAAAGGGGACATTTGAAGTAAACTTGAAAAGATGCAGATCTGAAGCTGCTCTAATGTAAATTCAGCAAAGCCTATGGAATTATACTAAGAGAAGTCAGATGAGAATCTGGTCTACTGCTCCCATTCTTAGCCACTCTTTTTTTTTTCAATAGACTCATATAATGAGTCCACTTTGTTTTGGAACTGCAGCCTGCCCCTTCATGTCTTCAACAAAAGCCAAACTGTCTGCCCCCATTTCCTGAGTCAGTCAGGCCTCATCTCCTGCTGCATGAAACCCAAGTGATGGCTGCACCTAGATGCCTCTCAGCCATGCATTTTCACAGTGAAGAGGCCCCTGGGTGTGTGATTTGAATGCAGAACCTGGTTTTCCCCAGAAGTCAGCCTGGATGAGGCACTTAGTGCCATGGTCTAGTTGACTGGATAGGGCTGGGGGATAGGTTGGACTGGATGATCTTGGAAGTCTCTTCCAACCTGGTTGATTCTATGATTCTGTGACTCTCAAGTTGTGCCAGGGGAGGTCTAGGCTGGATCTTAGGAGGAAGTTGTTGGCAGAGAAAGTGATTGGCACTGGAATGGGCTGCCCAGGGAGGTGGTGGAGTCACTGTGCCTGGAGGTGTTGAAGCAAAGCCTGGATGAGGCACTTAGTGGCATGGTCTAGTTGACTGGACAGGGCTGGGTGCTAGGTTGGACTGGATGGTGTTGGAGGTCTCTTCCAACCTGCTTGATTCTATGATTCTGTGACTCTTCCAATCACAACCACTCTATTATGCTGTGATGCTGACAACAACAAACCAGTTCTGGTCTGTGTGGAAAGACTTACAAACCCATGTACTTAGCAGGGCTCAAACACATCATCACCCCTTCCTTCCTCCTTCTGCCTCTTCTCAACAGTTTCTCCTTGAGAGAAACAATGATGGCAAACACCTTCAGTTCACACCTCTAAATTGCCATCTCTGCTGTATGACACATGGGAACAAAAGACTAATGTGAAGCTTTCTACCTAGGCAATAACCAAAGAGAGCTCCAAAGCAGCTACCAAATGCAACACTAATGATGCTTCCTACTTCCATCCACGAATTAGGGCCTTATTGCATTACTTGCTTACATCATGCCTATTTCTAAGGCTAAAACTCACCTTTCCACCCAGTTCTTGTAGCTGGGGATGTCCTTGGCATACAGAAGCTTGTTGGAGGGTGAGTCTTTGCCCAGACGGTGCTCTGAGGTTGAACAGGAGTCCATGAAAGTCTGAGCCACGACAGAAAGGCAGGCATCTGTGATGCTGTTCTTATGGATGTCGAAGACGAACTGTGGGTTCTTGATCATGTTAACCCAGAACCGTAATGGCAGGCTGCAAGAGGGGTGGGAGAAGATGAAGAGGTCAGTCAGACAGTGCATGGTTCACAGGCTTTGTTGTGTGAGGTTATCATGGTAAACGTTGGGTGGGAATCAAAGATCATGGTGTGGAGTTAAAGACTCTGGGATAAGCTTTCATAGACAATAAATTCCTCCACCTGCAGGAATCCAGAGACAGCAGTGGACTTCCCTCAGGTGTGCCTTTTGTCCCTGTTATCCTTACAAGGCAAATTTTGTCAGTCTTAAAGCCAATGCCATTTCATTGAGGTTGTACATAAATCAGTGGAGATACAACAGGGGTGATGAAATTGAGTCCTGACTTCTCTGCTTTAGGTTTTTATGTGAACTGGACCCTGCTGACTGCTTCATCAGATAAGGGTAGGCACTACACCCTCAAAACTTAATGGAGAACATTGTCATCATCCTGGGGTACACCAAATTCCTTTCTTCTCTCTCCACTCCATGGATTTGAATGAGAGAAGAGGGCATAAAATCTGCTTCCCCCCTCCTTGCCCTGCAGGCTTGAATGGGGGCAGCAAAAGGTGCCTCTCTGCACATGGGCTGTCCTGTGTGGAAGCCCACGCTGGGATCAGGCTGGTGGTTGGCTGGGTTTTTGTGCCCAGTATAACTGGTAAATGGACACTCTATCTAGAAAAAGGATAAATAGAGCAAGGGTTCCTGACTTGGGGTTTTCTGCCTTCAGAGTTCCTGTCTTGAGAGTCCCCTGCCACTGCAGAGGACAGGTTCCTGCTATGACTGGACTGTCCCTTCTTTTGGATAGCTCCTACCTTTTGTGTGGCTCTTGGTTTTATCCCATCCCTGCTTTTGGACAGTTCTCCCCACTTTTGCACCCTTCTGTGCAAACCTGCAGGCTTGGCAAGCCATGGGGTCCTTTGAGAGAGAGCCAGCAGCATCTGGACCTCCTTCTCTCAGACCCTATCAGTAGCCAACTTCCTGGCTGCCTCCTGGACTGGGGGGCCCTAGCAGTTTTGGCTGTCCCCTGCCACTCTGAAGGCAGCATCATTCTACAACCATCCCACTTGGGAAGAAGTGCTCAAGACATTTCTGAGTTTGGCAGCCCTGCCACTCACCTAAGGGCTTTTGAGGCATGGATCTCTATTATTGGATATTGCCTGCAGCATCAGAAGGCTGCTCCTGCAGAGGAATCCAGCAAGGGACTATTGCTGAATGCCTATCTCACCTCCCTGAGAAAGCTGTTCCCTTAATCTTCTGCTCAGCCTGACTGATAGTGGGGCAAAGCTGTGTTTACAGCTCAGCCTTTTGCATTTCCTGACTCCCTAACTACCTACATTTTTCTCTAACATCCTTTTTTGGAAGAAATTCCTGGGTGAACTGAATCTTTTATTGAACTCAACTGATTTTCGTACATAGCTTGGGAGCAGGGTTCCAGGAAAATAAACCACTTCCATTTCTTACAATCCCTGACTGGGCCACGTTAAATCCCTGCCTCCACAACAGTCATTGAGGAGCTTGGCTCTTAGCCTGCACTGCAACCTCACAGGAAGGGAGGTAGGTAGAGCTCACAGGGTGAGACTAGGAGTGGTAATGGCATGCACTGTGTGCTTGGGACACCATTTATTGCCACGGGCCACAGCTCAAGCCCAACACCACATTATGATCCCAGCACACTGGAGTTGAAGCAGTTGTTATGTGATAGGGAAAACCTTGGTGTCTTAAGGGGGGGGAAATGGAATTAGGAAACAAGTGTTGTAAGCTTTCAAGTGAAAATAAATCTGCCCTAACCAAGGAATTGTTATTCCAATTACAACTCAAAGTCCTTCCCCCATCCACCCCTTTCTTCTCCCAAAGCATTCTAGGTTTCTATGGTTTGTATGAGATGCCCTGAGGTATCTATCTCCAGCCTTTGCCTCCAGACTTTCTGTCAGGGCAAATGCATTCATACACTTGTGGCCTAGAAGCTGAGATGTGTCACTGATCACAGAGTCAATCTCTTATCTGTCTGTCAGGTAGAGTGTTAAGCCAACCTTCAAGTGTCTGCACCTTCCCAAGAGGAGGTTATCCTTCAGCTTAACAAATTCACCTGATGTTCAGGCTAAACTCCCCAGTTCCTCAGTTGCTTCCATCTGCTCATTACCTTCATGTGTTCACAGCACCATAACAAATTAATCTCCAAGTCTGATACATTTCAGGTAGCAGCAAGGAGTTTATCATGTTCTGACAGAGGGATGACACCACATTTTCCTAAGCCACTGTGTGAACCAGCAAGATCTCAGAACCAATGTAAGGTAAGCTCCATGCAGATGATCCTATCAGCCAAGTTCAGAAGTGGGAGATGCTGGCAATGAGACCTGACAGAGTTGTGGAAGAGGGATATTTTACTCTGGGAACAGAGACTCATGTCTTGAGTGATGAGGTGGATGAACCATAGAATTGTTAAGGTTGGAAATGGCCTCTAAGGTAATCTTCTGCTCTGGTAAGACCTGAGTGGCCATCCCTGGAGCTGTTCAAGGCAGGATTGGACGTGGCACTTGGTGCCATGGTCTAGCCTTGAGCTCTGTGGTTAAGGGTTGGACTTGATGATCTGTGAGGTCTCTTCCAACCTTGGTGATACTGTGATAACTGTGATACTGTGATACTGTGTGTGATACTGTGTGAGTACTGTGTTCAGCTCTGGAACCTTCAACAAAAGAAGGACATAGACCTGATGGAGAGGGTCCAGAAGAGGACCACAAAACTCACCAGAGGGCTGGAGCACCTCTCCTATAAAAACAGGATGAGGGAGCTGGGGTTGCTCAGCCCGGAGAAGAAAAACATTTTGGTACCTGATGGGAACCCACAAGAAAACTGGAGAGGGACATTTTGCAAGGGATAATGTGGCAATGGTTTTAAACTAGAGAAGAGCATATTTAGGTCAGACATTAGGAAGAAGTTTTTCACTGTGAAGGGGATGGAACACTGGAACAAGTTGCCCAGGGAGATGGTAGAGGCCCCATCCCTAGAGCCATTCAAGGTCAGGCTTGATGGGGCTCTGAGCAACCTGATCTAGTCAGGGGATGTTATGATTGTTGCAGGGGGGTTGGACTAGATTACAGAATCACAGAATCAACCAGGTTGGAAGAGACCTCCAAGATCATCCAGCCCAACCTAGCACCCAGCCCTGGCCAATCAACTAGACCATGGCACTAAGTGCCTTATCAAGTCTTTTCTTGAACACCTCCAGGGATGGAAACTCCACCACCTCCCTGGGCAGCTCATTCCAATGCCAATCACTCTTTCTGTGAAGAACTTCCACCTAACATCCAGCCTAGACCTCCCCTGGCACAACTTGAGACTGTGTCCCCTTGTTCTCTTGCTGCTTGCCTGGCAGAAGAGACTGACCCCCACCTGATGATCTTAAAGGTCCCTTTCAATTCAATGCATTCTGTGATGTTCAAGTCCAACCATCAACTCAGCACCACCATGGAGAAGTTCTGCATTAGTTTGGATGGTAAACACAGGCACAGTGAGGAGGATCAGCAAGTACATATATGTGTGCAGGGGTGTGAGGAAGGGCTGGTGGCATCATGTCCCTAGCTGGGACTAATGAAGCCTGTGATGTGCCTTTGAGTTAACTTAATCTGACAGAACAGATTTCTTCAGACTGCCCCTTTTCCCACCTACACACACACACTCTGCCTTCCCCCCCTCCACCATCCCCCCTTAAATAAACCTCCAGCTCATTTAGTCTGAGTGGCTGCAATCAGCCTCAGATTAGTGCCACAGATAATGTTAATAATATGCTAATGTTTCATTAGTTGAAAGCCTCTTTGGTGCATGGGGTTTCTTTTTTTATGTCAGGGCGCTGTGAGGATCTGCCATCAGCATGGCTGGGAGAAGGGAAAAAATGCATGAGCTGGGAGCCCCATGGCTCTCCTCTGCTGTTCCTTTTATAGTCCCTCTATTTGCACAGGAGAAGGGGAGGGAGTGATTCCCCAGGAGACTCTCTCCAGCAGGGAGACTCAGCAGAGAGGAGCTGCAGAGATCTTTTCTCTCCACTGATCCTGGCTTTTTCCTGCTCTCCTATTCATAGAATCATAGAATCAATCAGGTTGGAAGAGACCTCCAACATCATCCAGGCCAACCTAGCACCCAGCCCTAGACAATCAACCAGACCATGGCACTAAGTGCCTCAGCCAGGCTTTGCTTCAACACCTCAAGGGACATTGACTCCACCACCTCCCTGGGCAGCCCATTCCAATGCCAATCACTCTCTCTGACAACAACTTCCTCCTAACACCCAGCCTAGACCTCCCCCACCACAACTTGAGACTGTGTCCCCTTCTTCTGTTGCTGGTTGCCTGGCAGAAGAGCCCAACCCCACCTGGCTACAATGTCCCTTCAGGTAGTTGTAGACAGCAATGAGCTCTGCCCTGAGCCTCCTCTTCTCCAGACTAAATGACCCCAGCTCTCTCAGCCTCTCCTTGGAGGGCTGTGCTCCAGGCCCCTCACCATGGTCTAGCCTTGAGCTCTGTGGTAAAGGGTTGAACTTGATGATCTATGAGGTCTCTTCCAACCTTGGTGACACTGTGATACTGAGATACTGTGACCTGGTGCTGGATTCTACAGGAGCATCTCACTCACCAATTGCTCTTCCAGGTGTGCCGCACGTGAGGGTCGTGTATGTTGTGTTTGTCAGCCTGCTCATCCAGGAAGTCAAACATGTATTTGATAGCCAAGGGAAGTGCACTGCCACGGTGAGCAGTGCTGAAGATGGTCTCAAAGAGGTCATCCACAAATTTCTGGAGGGTGCCCTGTTGGGAGAAGGAGGGAAAGAAACAGGTAAGACACCAAGTGGGAAAAGGATATTGAATGTTGATACCCCACTGAGGAAAAGAATCAGGCAGAAAGTGTAACTGAAAAATGAGAGCTATCTCTTATCTGTTAAATGTGACATGAGTTGAACATATTAATATAGATGTTCTTAATATGAACTTGTTGCAGCAGGTCCAGAGAATGGCATAAAAATAATCAGAAGGCTGATGAAGAAGAGAATGCTCCTGGTAGAGCTTCTTGTGGTCCTCCAGTACTTTAAGGGGGCTTATTGTCCAGGGGTGCCCCAAATTCTTTTCTTGTCCCTCTCACTCTGTGGGCTTGAATGGAAGAAGACAGGTGTGAGAACCTCCTTTCCTGCTCCCTGCCCTGCAGGCTTGAAGGGGGGCAACAAAAGGTGCCTCTCTGCATGTGGGCTGTCCTGTGTGGAAGCCCATGCTGGGATTGGGCTGGTGGTTGGCTGGGTTTTTGTGCCCAGTAGAACTGGTAAATGGACACTTTGTCTAGAAAAGGATAAATAGAGCAAAGGTTGGAAGAATGAAAAGAAAGTTCACCCTTCTTGGAATTTCAGAGTAATATTCCAAGACTGGCTAGGGCTGGGTGCTAGGTTGGACTGGATGGTCTTGGAGGTCTCTTCCAACCTGGTTGATTGTATGATTCTATGAAAGGTTCCTGCCTTGAGACTTCCTGTCTTGAGAGTCCCCTGCCACTGCAAAGGACAGGTTCATATTGTGACTGGACCATCCCCCCTCTCAGACCCTATCAGTAGCCAACTTCCTGGCTGCCTCCTGGACTGGGGGGCCCTAGCAGTTTTGGCTCTCCCCTGCCACTCTGAAGGCAGCATCATTCCACAACCATCCCACTTGGGAGGAAGTGCTCAGGACATTTCTGAGTTTGGCAGCCCTGCCCCTCACCTAAGGGCTTCTGTGGTGTGGATCTCTATTATTGGATATTGCCTGCAGCATCAGAAGGCTGCTCCTGCAGAGGAATCCAGCAAGAGATCATTGCCAAATGATCCCTGAGTAAGCTTTTCCCTTAATTCTCTGCTCAGCCTGATTGATAGTGGGGCAAAGCTGTGTTTATAGCTTAGCCTTCTCCATTTCCTGACTCCCTAAATATCTTGATTTATCTCTAATATCCTTTTGGAAGAATCTGTTAATAAACTGAACTAACTTTTGTACACAGTTTGGGGGCAGGGTTCCAGGAAGATAAACCAACTCTCCTTTGTTATAATTCCTGACTTGGCCACTTTAATTCCCTCCCTCCACAACACTTTTTCACATCTTCTTGTGACAGGTCAAGAGGTGATGGCTTTAAACTAAAAGATTTAGACTAGATCTAAGGAAGACAGTTTTTTACACTGGCATTGATGATGTACTGCCACAGGTCACCCAGAGAGGTGGTAGATGTCCCACCCCTGGAAACACTCGAGGCCAGGTTGAATGACTCTATGAGCAGTCTGATCTAGCTGAAGATGTCTCTGCTTACTGTAGCAGGGTTGGACTAGATGACCTTGGAATACTCCTTCCAGCCCAAATGATTCTAAGCAGGCATGTGCATATTCATTACCACCTAGTACATCTGGTCAGCAGCCAGATGTAGTAGACCAAGATGCTAGACCTCTATGGTACTAGCGCTCCCTGCCAGGCTGAGCTGTGGTGGAATACCTTATCCTGCCATAGAACCATAGAATCATAGAATCAACCAGGTTGGAAGAGACCTCCAACATCATCCAGGCCAACCTAGCACCCAGCCCTAGACAATCAACCAGACCATGGCACTAAGTACCTCAGCCAGGCTTTGCTTCAACATCTCCAGAGATGACGACTCCACCACCTCCCTGGGCAGCCCATTCCAATGCCAATCACTCTCTGTGTGAAGAACTTCTTCCTAATATCCAGCCTAGACCTCCCCTGGCACAACTTGAGACTGTGTCCCCTTGTTCTATTGCTGGTTGCCTGGCAGAAGAGACCACCCCCACCTGGCTACAATGCCCCTTCAGGTAGTTGTAGACAGTAATAAGATCACCCCTGAGCCTCCTCTTCTCCAGGCTAAACAGGCCCAGCTCCCTCAACCTCTCCTCATAGGATTTGTGCTCCAGGCCCCTCACCAGCTTTGTTGCCCTTCTCTGGACATGCTCCAGCACCTCAACATCTTTCTTGAATTGAGTGGCCCAGAACTGGACACAGCACTCAAGGTGTGGCCTGACCAGTGCTGAGTACAGGGGAAGAATAACCTCCCTTGTCCTGCTGGCCACACTGTTCCTGATGCAGGCCAGGATGCCATTGGCTCTCTTGGCCACCTGGGCACACTGCTGGCTCATCTTCAGCTTACTATCTATCAGTACCCCCAGGTCCCTTTCCTCCTGGCTGCTCTCCAGCCACTCTGTCCCCAGCCTATACGCCTGCTAAAATAACTGAAGGGAAATCAGCTCTCTAGAAGATCCTTCTTCATATGCAAAATGTCCTCTTCTGATACATAAACTCCTCCTCTTCCTCTGCAGCCCAAAGAAAGAAACATCTCCTTACTAGAAACAAAGCACCAGGTTCCACCAGAGTGGCTGAAGTTTACACACCTCTAACAAACCCTTAATTAGAAGGCTGCTGTCTCTTGCTGATTCACCACTCCATTTATTCTCTGGGAAACAACCAGAGGTACCTTTTTGCCTGTGGGAACCCTCTCCAGGGTGGATAAAGCCCTGCAGCACATCTCTGACTCAGGAAGGGCCCCCCGGGGGGAGATCTTGTTGGTCTGACATGGAAGAGCTGCCCTCAGGTTCAGTTTCTTGCAGAAGGAATTAGTTCTCTACATGCTCACCCACACGAACACAAATAAAACCTCTGAGGATTTCAGGAAAAAAGACTTCAGGTCTCAGAGGTCAAGGATTTACCAGAACAAAAATCATTGTCAGTTTAACTAAGTATTCCCTGAGATTGCATTACCAGCAATTGCTCTGTCTCCTCTTTCCCACTCTCAAACAGTCACAATGAGAAAAGAAAATTGCTCAGCCCAAGAGAGGAAACAATAAACCTTCATCTTTTCTGCACTCTCTGTTGCTGGGGTGGTTTTGCAGCTGCTTTCCTGCCATCTCCATAAAAACAGCCTCCCCTGAGTTTTGAGTTTGTGATCCATAACAGAAAGCAGTGGTGGGGTAGGGGACGCATCCCCAGACAACATAAATCAGCACTGGTCCAATGCTTGCTGGTTTCCACCAGCTGGGGCTCAAGCTCTGGGGAGCATCACTTTCTTTCCACATTGTGTGATCCATAAAACTATCCTGATGCCAGGGAGGTGGCCATGTACCATGGGCTAAAGACAAAGGCACTGCTTGTCCAAATCCCACTGCGATGTAGACAGCTTGAGTGAGGCTGCAGGGAGAGTCAGGCAACAGAGGCAAAATGAGTTGTTCAGCACATGTGCAGGTAAAGCTCTATGGTAGGACTCAAGCATGTGATGGAGACCTCTCTGATGGGCAAACTCAGTTGGTGTTTGCACAAAGGGAGGAAATTTGGTTTGTATCTACTAAGACCCTGACAAGAAGCTTTAAGTCAGAACCTCAGAGAAGAAGATTGGGTTGTTTGAGCACTGCTTGGTTTAACCCTGCTCAGAATGGAGTGAGATAATGCAATGAACCACCACACTTGAGCCACAGCTACCATGAACTTTCCACTTCTGGGATGTATTCAGGTAACTGGCATGCTACAGAAATTTGGCCACAGAGGTGCACTGCAGCAAATCTGTCTCTGACTATACTGCCTTCCTCTACACATAGAATCATAGAATCAACCAGGTTGGAAGAGACTTCCAAGATCAGCCAGTCCAACCTAGCACCCAGCCCTAGCCAGTCAACCAGACCATGGCACTAAGTGCCTCAGCCAGGCTTTGCTTCAACACCTTCAGGGACAGGGACTCCACCACCTCCCTGGGCAGCCCATTCCAATGCCAATCACTCTCTCTGCCAACAACTTCCTCCTAACATCCAGCCTAGACCTCCCCTGGCACAACTTGAGACTGTGTCCCCTTCTTCTGTTGCTGCTTGCCTGGCAGAAGAGACCAACCCCACCTGGGTACAGACTCCCTTCAGGCAGTTGCAGACAGCAAAGAGGTCAGCCCTGAGCCTCCTCTTCTCCAGGCTGCACACCCCCAGCTCCCTCAGCCTCTCCTCGCAGGGTTTGTGTTCCAGGCCTCTCACCAGCTTCATCACCCAAGTCCCTGCTGAGGTGCAAAAGAAGTTTGTTGCAGCCTCTTCACCAATGGAAGATTCTCCCATGAGGCCATCATCCACTGGGTGCAGGAGCAAATAAATGTAAACCCAGCTGCTTTTGCCCCTGGTCCTCTAGAACTTTTACAGGTGAGTGGAGGGTAGCCTTAGTCAGAGATGAAAGAAGATGAAAGGCCTGAGAAATTCTGTGTGAGTAAACTGCAGCAAGATCCTGCCATCTCCTTTATAGGGAAGAGGCAGCATGGTGGGGAGTAACAGTGAGTTCTTTCTGTGCAGACAGTGGCAATTTAGCCACTTTCTTTAGCTGTCCCAGAGCCAAAGGCCACTGCAGTATGTTTTAGACCTGCCAGCATAAGTGCAAGTGTCTTCTTCACAGTGCTGCATTCCCAACCACACTACACACTCACACATTGCCCTGTTGCAGAGGTTTTGCAAGCTCTGGCAAGCACACACGTAGGAGGAGGTTTGATGCCAGCATTTTTGAGAACATGAATTGAACAGTTGAGGTCTTTCCATATTCTCAAGACAGTCTTTACTCTCTCTCCAGAGCCTTGCCATGGGCCAGTTGTGATGTGTGAGATGTGCCTGGAGATTCAGTTCAGGATATGCCTGTTCAGCCTCCAGCTATCTTAATCTGCATTTCCTGTTTGGAGACACTGAGCTTCCTCTCCTTGGAGATGGATACCTATTAGCTACAACATGGTCACTTCAATCCCCTGCCAAGCCATCAGCCTAAGAGTCCTTGCAGACCTATTGGGAAAGGTGTAGCAAAACAATCAGAGGTTTGTGGCAGGGAAGCCCATTTCAGACTATGAGGAACCTGATCTGAGCATATCAACTGCCAGGTTCTTTATTTGCCCAATTCTGGTACAAACTACAAGCCAGATTAAAATACAACCCCAGCATCTAGCCCTGTGCCAGCTTTCCCCACCAGTCTCATGGCCCTCAGTACTTTACCCCCCAATGTTCTCCAATGTCCCCTTTCTGACTATGCTTGCTAAATTCAAGCTTCTTCTTCACATACTCAGAGCACTCCTCTCACTCTCCTTCCCTTCTGGTCTTCATCCCCCTTTGGCTACCTTTCAGCAGTCTCTCATTTCCTGCAGGCAAGAAGGTCTGCATCAGGAGCAGTGTGGCCAGCAGGACAAGGGAGGTTATTCTGCCCCTGCACTCAGCACTGGTCAGGCCACACCTTGAGTGCTGTGTCCAGTTCTGGGCCCCTCAATTCAAGAAAGATGTTGAGTGCTGGAAGGTGTCCAGAGAAGGGCAATAAAGCTGGTGAGGGGCCTGGAGCACAAACCCTATGAGGAGAGGCTGAGGGAGCTGGGGGTGTGCAGCCTGCAGAAGAGGAGGCTCAGGGGTGATCTTATTACTGTCTACAACTACCTGAAGGGACATTGTAGCCAGGTGGGGGGTGGCCTCTTCTCCCAGGCAACCAGCAATAGAACAAGGGGACACAGTCTCAAGTTGTGCCGGGGTAGGTCTAGGCTGGATGTTAGGAGGAAGTTGTTGTCAGAGAGAGTGATTGGCATTGGAATGGGCTGCCCAGGGAGGTGGTGGAGGCACCATGCCTGGAGGTCTTCCAGAAAAGCCTGGATAAGGCACTTAGTGCCATGGTCTATTTGACTGTCTAGGGCTGGGTGCTAGGTTGGACTGGCTGATCTTGGAGGTCTCTTCCAACCTGGTTGATTCTATGATATGATATGATATGATTCTATGATATGATATGATGTAAGTTCCACTTGCAGCCTTGGAAAAGAGGGCCACATTTCTCCCCATCTTCCCCACCCCCAGCACGTACCTTGGTGGCAAGTAGTCTTGTCAGGTAGATCTCAGAAACCATCTTGCTGCCCCGGTCACCTTCTTTTTGGTCTCCATGCTCATGGTTCTTTACCAAGTGCCACATCTTGACTCCGCTTTCGAGGTCAGGGGTGATCATGGGCGTGCGGGAGCGGAGGCTGTCTGGGCTCCCAGTGTAACGGATCATGTTTTCTGCAAAGAGAGATCACACAATAGCATCAGAGGACTAATTTGCTTGGAAAAGACTTTTTCAGACCATCAAACCCAACCACTAATCCAGCACTGGCAAGTTCACCACTCTACCGTGTCCCTCGGCATCACATCTACAGAGATTTTAAACCCCACCAGGGATGGGGACTCCAGCACTGCCCTGGGCAGCCTGTTCCAGGATCTGACAACCCTTTTGGTGAAGAAACTTTTGTTTACATCCAATCTAAACCTCCCCTGGCACATCTTGAGCCCTGGCACATCTTGAGCCCATTTCCTCTTGTCTTATCACTTGTTACTAAGGAGAGGAGACCAACTGCCACCTTGCTACAGCCTCTTTTGGGGGAACTGTAGAGAGTGATAAGATTTTCCCTCAGCCTCCTTTTCTCCAGGCTGAACAACTCTAGTTTCCTTATCTGCTCCTCATAAAACTTGTTTTCCATACCTTTCACTAACTTTGTTATGTGTCTCAGCACTAATACCACTTCACTGAGATGAACAGATTTCATCAAGGAAATATCTAATGACATTCCACCTAACAGAAGGTTTTCAGCAGACCTCTTCTGTCTGCAATTAGTAGCAGGGACCTCTCCCATTCATTATATGGAAAGACTGCTCAGGCAGATTCTGATGTGGGGCTGAGACAATCTCAGCTGCTAAGTCCTCCCTGGAAAGACATTAGTATGCATCTCCCAAGTGGAAGGGCTGTAGCTCTCAAGGGCTTCACATTTCCACATTAGCGTTAAATGGAGTCATAGAATCAAGCAGGCTGGAAGAGACCTCCAACATCACACAGGCCAACCTAGCATCCAGCCCTGTCCCATCAACCAGACCATGGCACTAAGTGCCTCATCCAGGCTTTGCCTGAACACCTCCAGGGACAGTGACTCCACCACCTCCCTGGGCAGCCCATTCCAATGCCAATCACTCTCTTTGGGAGACTCTTGAGTCCTGTGTCCAATTCAAGAGAGATGTTGAGATACTGGAAGGTGTCCAGAGAAGGGCAACAAAACTGGTGAGGGGCCTGGAGCAGAGCCCTGTGAGGAGAGGCTGAGGGAGCTGGGGGTGTGCAGCCTGCAGAAGAGGAGGCTCAGGGCTGACCTCATTGCTGTCTACAACTCCCTGAAGGGAGGCTGTAGCCAGGTGGGGTTGGGCTCTTGTGCCAGGCAAGCAGCAACAGAAGAAGGGGACACAGTCTCAAATTGTGATGGGGGAGGTCTAGGCTGGATGTGAGGAGGAAGTTGTTGGTAGAGAGAGTGATTGGCATTGGAATGGGCTGCCCAGGGAGGTGGTGGAGTCACCATCCCTGGAGGTGTTGAAGCAAAGCCTGGCTGAGGCACTTAGTGCCATGGTCTAGTTGATTGGCTAGGGCTGGGTGCTAGGTTGAACTGGCTGAGCTTGGAACTCTCTTCCCACCTGGTTGATTCTATCATTCTACACTTCTATGATCTCTAGAGGTCCCTTCCATCCCCTACCATTCTGTGACGCTGTCGCTTTGCAACATTTCCTCTCCAAGGACACTTTTAGCCTCTAGATTTTACCACCCTTTGCCTCTGAGTGATGGCATGAGGCATTCCCCTCTCCCTGACCTTCCAGAGATGCTGCATATAGTCTTTTCCATCCCTAATTAACAGAAGAGTGTTGCACCTTTCTGCAGCATGATCTGAATCAGCCTCATTAATGCATTACCAATCTCTACATATTAATTATCTGATGGAATAGCCTTTTTTTTTTCCTCTCTCTGGATGTTGTTTTCTTAATTGCAATTAACAATCACTTCTGACCTACCACATCTTCTCCTCTCCCTGCCTTTTTTCCCCACTCCCTCCTCCTGAAAAATCAAATGGCAAAAGAATTAAAGAAATGCAACAGGAATTAACCCCCCCCCCCAAGTCTTCCTTTCCAAAGGTCACTGTGTCTTTCAGTAATTGCAACAACACTGCAAAGAGGATGAATATTAATGAAGTCTGATGGATTGCTCATGTCCTTGGAGATCGAGGAAGGGGCTTCCTCTGGACATTAAGCAGCTCTACTTCCCTCAAGCTAAAAGGGAGTGAGAAGGATTGGAGATGCTTTCATAAAACAAAATAAGCACCAACTGACAGGACATCTGCATCCAGGTGGGAGGATGGTTTTGTTTTGCAGCACTTTGGTTGCACATTAGAGATGGTTTGATTTGCCACCTGGCATCACCAGAGGAAGATATGTCTATTATACATAGGCATAGACATAACTTGCACACAGTTATGGAATCATAAAATCATAGAATCAACCTCCAAGTCCAACCTAGCACCCAGCCCTATCCAGTCAACCAGACCATGGCACTAAGTGCCTCAGCCAGGCTTTTCTTGAAGACCTCCTGTGATGGTGCCTCCACCACCTCCCTGGGCAGCCCATTCCAATGTCAATCACTCTCTCTGACAACAACTTCCTCCTAACATCCAGCCTAGACCTCCCCTGGCACAGCTTGAGACTCTGTCCCCTTGTTCTGTTGCTGGTTGCCTGGCAGAAGAGACCAACCCCACCTGGCTACAATGTCCCTTCAGGTAGTTGTAGACAGCAATGAGCTCTGCCCTGAGCCTCCTCTTCTGCAGGCTAAACACCCCCAGCTCCCTCAGCCTCTCCTCATAGGGTTTGTGTTCCAGGCCCCTCACCAGCTTCACATAATCACGGAATCAACCAGGTTGGAAGAGACCTCCAAGATCATCCAGTCCAACTTAGCACCAAGCCCTGTCCAATCAACCAGACCATGGCACTAAGTGCCTCAGCCAGGCTTTGCCGGAACACCTCCAGGGACAGTGACTCCACCACCTCCCTGGGCAGCCCATTCCAATGCCAATCACTCTCTCTGTCCATCTGCACCACAGATTCATCTTCACAGCAGAACATACTCTAAGGTCATTGTCCACCAGGATGACTGCACTCATATAGTGTGCAGACCTTTGCCCTGTGCAAACCCTAAGAGTGAGATTCAGTGATCTAGAACATAGGCAGACAATGATACAGACTTCTTTCACTAATGAATGAGGAGAAATTCTTCCCAAAAGCAATCCAAACCACTTGCATTAACATCTTGATCCAGATGCCAACGTACTATATGGCTAAAATCTTTTCTCCTGCTGTCCCTTGAGCAATCTTATCAACTAGTCATCTGCCTATCACCTTCTCTGGTGGTGCTCAGTGTGTTCTAACCACCATCACATTTGGGATATCTTGTCCAGTGCTCTCTCAATCCATGTTAGTAGACAAATCCTTACCATACTTGCTGGCTGACGTCCGTGAGACCGTGGAGTTATTGACTGCATTGTAGGCAGTGACTTGCTTGGAGACTAAAGCTACCACAGATCCATCTGGCACCTGTAGAGTAAAAAGAGACATTGTCAAGAAGCATCTGAAATCTGACTGAGGAGCATGACATTGAAGCAGCAGAAATTGAGGTGTAAACCATTGTCACTGTAGGGTGGACATCAGCTTTGAACCAAAGCTTCAAATGCTTTCTATAGTGGTTCTTCTCTTAACCACTAGAACATGTTCTTGGGCAATAAGACAATTACTGCTCTTTACAGGTCCTCACTGAAAGTCTAGTGATGACATGTGAGTGTTTGCATTCACCTCAGCAAAGCTGGCACTGGCTTTATCCACAGAAGCTCTTGTCTAAAACAAGAGCATAGGAGGAATACAACCATCTGAGCTATCTCAATCATCAAGAAGGGGAAGGCTTGTAAAGAAGAAAAACATGGTGTGAGTATCTGTGGTACTTGGGGGTGCTGGTCAGCAGCTGTCTGGATATGAACCAGTGGTATATCCAGGTGGCCAGGAAGGCCAACAGCATCCTGGCTTGAATCAGCAATAGTCTGGACACTAGGACCACTGTCTGAGGCCACACATTAAATACTGTGTTTGGTTTGGGGCCACTTGCTCCAAAAAGGACACTGAGGCACCATCCTCTTTAACATCTTCATAGATGATCTGGATGAGGGCATGGAGTCAGTCATCAGCAGGTTTGCAGATGACACTAAGCTGGGGGCAGATGTGATTGAGTTGGAGGGCAGAAGGGCTCTGCAGCGGGACCTTGACCGCCTGGACAGATGGGCAGAGGCCAAGGGGATGGGGTTCAATAGCTCCAAGTGCAGGGTGCTGCACTTTGGCCACAGCAACCCCATGCAGAGATACAGGCTGGGGTCAGAGTGGCTGGAGAGCAGTCAGACAGAGCAGGGAGGTCATTCTGCCCCTGTACTCTGCACTGGCTAGACCACACCTTGAGTGCTGTGTTCAGTTCTGGGCCCCCAATTTAGGAGGGACATTGAGATGCTTGAGCGTGTCCAGAGAAGGGCAACGAGGCTGATGAGAGGCCTTGAGCACAGCCCTACGAGGAGAGGCTGAGGGAGCTGGGATTGGTTAGCCTGGGGAAGAGGAGGCTCAGGGGAGACCTTATTGCTGTCTACAACTACCTGAGGGGTGGTTGTGGCCAGGGGGAGGTTGCTCTCTTCTCTCAGGTGGCCAGCACCAGAACGAGAGGACACAGCCTCAGGCTGTGCCAGGGGAGATTTAGGCTGGAGGTGAGGAGAAAGTTCTTCACTGAGAGAGTCATTGGACACTGGAATGGGCTGCCCGGGGAGGTGGTGGAGTCGCCGTCCCTGGAGCTGTTCAAGGCAAGATTGGACGTGGCACTTGGTGCCATGGTCTGGCCTTGAGCTCTGTGGTAAAGGGTTGGACTTGGTGATCTGTGAGGTCTCTTCCAACCCTGATGATACTGTGATACTGTGTGTGATACTGTGAGTATGTTCAACAAAGGGCAACAAAGCTTTTGGATGGTCTAAAGAACAAATCTTCCAACAATCATCTGAGAAAGCTGAATCTGTTTAGCCTGGAGAAGCGGAGGCTTAGGAGAGACCTTCTCACTCTGTACAACTACCTGAAGGGAGGGATTCCTCTGTAGGTACTCCAGGCTTCTATACATTGATTCATCAGGCAGGGTTGGAAGGGAACACAAGGATCATCTGGTTCCAACTCCCCTGCCATGCCCAGGGACACCCTCCCCTAGAGCAGGCTGCACACAGCCTCAGCCAGCCTGGCCTGAAACACCTCCAGGGATGGCAGGGGTGTTGGCAATGCTTTTAATGAAGACTTTTTTTTCCTAATGTCTAACCTGCACCTCCCCTGCTACAATCCAAGCCCCCAGAGTTGGGACTGTTCAGTCTGGAGAAGAGGAGGCTCCCAGGTGACCTTCTTGTGGTCTTCCAGGATCTGAAGGGGGACTACAAAAAAGCTGGGGAGGGACTTTTTGGGCTGGCAGGGAGTGACAGGACTGGGAGGAATGGAGCAAAGCTGGAGGTGGGGAGGTTCAGAGTGGAGGTGAGGAGGAAGTTGTTGAGCAGGAGAGTGGTGAGAGGCTGGAATGGGTTGCCCAGGGAGGTGGTTGAGGCCCCATGGCTGGAGGTGTTTAAGGCCAGGCTGGATGAGGCTGTGTGCAGCCTGCTCTAGTGTAGAGTGTCCCTGCCCATGGCAGAGGGATTGGAACTGGCTGATCCTTGTGGTCCCTTCCAACCCTGACTGATTCTATGATTCTATCATCCCCCCTGCAATGAGCAGAGACATCATCAACTAGATCAGACTTTCCATTTCTACAGCAAGAAGGTTTGTGTGGGTCCCATATCAGAAATGTTAACAAGCCAGTGGTGCCATACTAGGAATATCTGTCATAAATAAGACATCACAAAAAGAAGATGGGTGAAAAAAAAATCCATGTGAACAATTTCTAGCTCTTGTCTGTGTAATAATAATAATAATTAGCACTTGCATAGAGTTTTTCATCTTCAAAGCACTGTGGAGGCTAATTAAATAGCTCCTCAGCAATCATGGGAGGCAATAATTGCCTCTTTGTAGTTTTAGCCCCACACTTCAGAGGGGGAAACTGAGGCAACAGTGTCTGTCTCAGTATGCTCCGTGTCTCAGGCCAACCAGGCTTAATGATATAGAGGCCAACACCCTGGCAGCTGAGTTCTGTCACAGCTTATGCATATAGCTGGGAGCTCATTGCCTGCAGCAAACTGGGAAAAGCAGAGGGAAAAACCCTAAATTGGCCAGTTTGTGGGTGAAATTAAATAGAAAACATTCCCACTCTCCCTGAAAAAAAACTTGTTCTGGAGACAGCCAGCAATGCTTCAGTCAATCTGAAGTGAGAAGTTTGGTTTCTTTCTCAATTTGTTGCTTCCTGCCTCCTCAGGTCAGCTCTTAAATGAAAGAAAGAAAAGAAAGTCATGTTAAGAGACAGAGATGGCCTGGGTGTGATGGAGGAAATGACAACATTGTCAGCTTTGGATTAAACTTAATGAGCTGCCTTTCTTCCTTCTTTTTTTCCCCCTCTTTTGGCAAGGTGAGAAAGGAGTAAGAGAAGCTTTGGACCAAAATTCCATTTCTTTTCCATGACATCTATTCACTTGTGCAAGATATTTTTGGACATCTTTAACCCTTTCTTATGATTCTCAAGGTCAGCCACAGATAGATGTCAACAGAATAGATGGATCCAAAACTGGAGCCCTGTCCAACTTTTTACCCACTCAGCTGTTGCTTGTATCATAGAAAAAAAGAACACTTTGCCCTTCTCCTGACTTTCTTAGGTGATCTGCATTCTACCCACCCTCTCCCACAGTTACCTGGTAGTGTGCCAGAGTGTTGAGTCTCTTCCAGTCATTCTCTATCTTGGTTGTGATGTCTTCATCCTGAAGGATCATCCTTGCCCCGCTTGCTTGTCGCCACTCTGTAAGGAGAACAGGGATGTTCAAGTCTGCTGTGCAAAGTCTCTGAGATAGAGAGCAGAGCTCTGTGTCCATCACATATGTGCAGGCTGGAGCCATGTAGCAGAGTGTCAGTCATTTCCATCACTCTCTCTCACATGCACAAATGCCCAGAGTCCTCCTTCCAGAGGGAAAGAGATGACAGATGAACCATGAAAGGGCCAAGGAGATGATTCAGGTAATGTGGCAAATTTGGAGTCAAGTTCTAGGTTATCCAGAGTGGTTTCTTTACCCTTGATAAAATGACACTGCTGTCACCAAACAGCTTTTGCACAGGAAATAGCCACCCCTTTAAAGAGCAACACCATACAATAATCAGAGCATAACACAGCTGCTTAGAGAGACAAGAGGTCCAAAGCTAGGGCCCAGCAATACACAGTGGTGAATAAAACAATGACCAGAAAGATGCTGATCCATTGGCAGAGAAGAACAGAGCATGGTCTGGTGCTTTAGTACCTTGATTGTTCATGCTTCTTGACTCCCTGCCTCTGTTCTTGCTTCAGTGTGGCCTTCTCCAAGATTAACCAATCCTTGACTCAGTTTAAACATCTCCATGGGACAGAACTAAATACATTTGTCAGGGCAGCTCATTCCTGGCCCTCTTTCTTTTAGTGGTATAGACACAGCATTTATTGATACCTGAGATATACTTAACCTCCATCACCTAGCCAGAGAAAGGACTCCTCTGGACAGAGCAGTGTCTGGTCCAGCACTGCACCAGACACCTGTGTTTGGCTTAGTTCATCTCCATTAGTGCAATACTTGCTGCTACTCAAATCCAGAGTTGATGGACAGCAGGGAGCCTTTAGCTTTGAGCACAGTAATTGCACAACAGGGAGAAAAGTCAGAGATGAAACCACCACTCTGCTCTGGGGAGCAGATAATCTCTATGACCCTTTAGTAGCATGTCTGTGGGCAGAAGGGCTCCAGTTTGTGACCACATGCAGTTCTCTAGCTTCCACTCCAAAATGCTCAATGGTTCTTTCCTACTGGAGGGCTGATGCACCCTCTGACTTCTCAGGGTACCACCTTTTGCTCAGATCTTGCAGAATGGAGAATTGGCAGAGCTTTCCCCACAGTGGGCTCAGAAACTTGGCTATGGCACAGCCAGGAGAAGGGAAGTGTATGGAGTCATAAAATCAGTTTGGTTGGAAAAGACTTTTACTCACAGAATCACAGGCACATCCAGGTTGGAAAAGCCCCTCAGGATCACCAAGTCCAACCTATACCCCTACTCCACAAGATTCACCATAAGCCATATCCCTAACTACCCTTAAACACATCCAGGGTGGGAGACTCCACCACCTCCCTGGGCAGCTCATTCCAGTGCCTGACCACTCTCTCCATGAAAAAACTTTTTCCTAATGGCCAATGTAAACCTAAAGCTTGAGGCCATTACCCCTTGTTCTGTCTCCAGTTACCTGTGAGAAGAGACCAGCAGCAGCCTCTCCACAACATCCCTAGCCAGGAAGAAAGGGACCTTGGGGTGCTGGTAGAGAGTAGCTGAAGATGAGCCAGCAGTGTGCCCAGGTGGCCAAGAGAGCCAATGGCATCCTGGCCTGGATCAGGAGCAGTGTGGCCAGCAGGACAAGGGAGGTTATTCTTCCCCTATACTCAGCACTGCTCAGGCCACACCTTGAGTACTGTGTCCAGTTCTGGGCCCCTCAATGCAAGAGAGATGTTGAGGTGCTGGAATGTGTCCAGTGAAGGGCAATGAAGGTGGTGAGGGGCCTGGAGCACAGCCCTGTGAGGAGAGGCTGAGGGAGCTGGGGGTGTGCAGCCTGGAGAAGAGGAGGCTCAGGGCAGAGCTCATTGCTGTCTACAAGTACCTGAAGGGACATTGTAGCCAGGTGGGGTTGGTCTCTTCTGCCAGGCAACCAGCAACAGAACAAGGGGACAGAGTCTCAAGCTGTGCCAGGGGAGGTCTAGGCTGGATGTTAGGAGGAAGTTGTTGTCCGAGAGAGTGATTGGCATTGGAATGGGCTGCCCAGGGAGGTGGTGGAGTCACTGTCACTGGGGGTGTTGAAGCAAAGCCTGGCTGAGGCACTTAGTGCCATGGTCTAGGTGACTGGCTAGGGCTGGTTGCTAGGTTGGACTGGATGAGCTTGGAGGTCTCTTCCAATCTGGTTGATTCTATGATTCTATCATTCTATGATTGAAGTAGTTCTAGACAGCAATGAGGTCTCACTTCAGCCTCCTCTTCCTCAATCTAAACAGCCCTAGCTTCCTCAGTTGCTCCTCATAAGATTTATTCTCTAGGCCCTAATATCATCAAGTCCAATCATAATAGCACCTGGTGACACCACGGAATGCTGTAGCTTAACCACAGACAACATGGACCATCCAAAGCTTATTTTGGTCATGGTCCCAGTCACAGTGACCAAGTCACACACAGTTTAGCCAGAGCCAAAGCAGAAAGTCTCTTCTCTTGCAGGAGTTAATTAAAATGAACTCTTGGCCAGGAAAGCATCACCTGCTACCCCTGCTTATTCCTCCTAACATAAAAATGCAAGGATGGTTGCAAATTTCCTTTGGTTTCAGCAGTTTTCTTATCACATAATTAAAATGTATTGGGAAAACTACCCTTGGCTTTATTATGCATTTAAATTAGCAGGAAGAGGTCAGCTGCTGTGTTGATTGCTGGGTGATACTTCCATTGGAGATACTCAGAGAGTAAGCAAAGGTTATGTCACCTAAGCACTGATCCTGACTTCCTTGCTGTCTACAACTACCTGAAGGGAGGCTGTAGCCAGGTGGGGTTGGGCTCTTCTGCCAGGCAAGCAGCAACAGAACAAGGGGACACAGTCTCAAGCTGTGCTGGGGGAGGTCTAGGCTGGATGTTAGGAGGAAGTTGTTGGCAGAGAGAGTGATTGGCATTGGAATGGGCTGCCCAGGGAGGTGGTGGAGTCACTGTCCCTGGAGGTGTTGAAACAAAGCCTGGCTGAGGCACTTAGTGCCATGGTCTGGTTGACTGTTTAGGGCTGGGTGCTAGGTTGGCCTGGCTGATCTTGGAAGTCTCTTCCAACCTGGTTGATTCTATGATTCTATGATGCATTTACTCCAGCTTCTTACCTCATCTACATAGCACCAGGCTTGGTAGTTAGATAACATTCGATGATCTTAAAGCTTCTTTCCAACCAAAATGATTCTGGACATCCCCTTTGATGGTCATGTATGATGCTTGCTGTTCATTCTCACCTGGAACGGGGTTTCAGAAGCTCAACCTGTCCCAGGCATTGCTTGGGAAAGCATAAAATGCTGAAGTTTAGGCTGGGCTGCAAATTGCCCTCTTACAAAGTGCTCCACAGAGTGCCAAAGCCAATTCTACTATCACTGTGCCTTTTTCATGGTCTCTTGAGGATGGTGTCTCTTTGATCTCCTTCCTTCAGTGTTCTGCACTTTCCACTGGTCCTCTTCTCTCCATACAAGTCACTGGAGGGGGACACACACTCATACAGTGTTTTGGGAGAGATGGACAGGTTCTCAGTGTGGCACATGGCTCTCACCTGAAGGGTAGGTCTGGCTTTCCTCATCCAGTGCTTGGTTTGCATTCAAGGACTGGACAAGGTTCTCAGAGAAGCAGAAGCTTTCCCTCAGCTGCAGGGAAGCTGATGATGCCACGGGATGTATGTGAAGGGAGGGATGTCACTTCAAGCCCTTTGTGCTCCTGCACAGACACAGGAGATTGCCAAGCCCTTTCCTTCGCCCTTCCTGCAGAAAGGAGCCATGGGAGGAAGAGGAGAAGCCAGCCTGACTCTACATGAGCTGGGCCAGGCAGATTTTGAAAGCCTGCAGAGAAGAAGACTCCATAACCATGGCTCAGAGCATCTGGCATCAGTTTTGCAACCCATTTGCCCTGCCCAAATCCAAACCACTTAGTCATGCATCTGAGCAACGACATGGGAAGGACACCCAGTTGCGAGCCTCCAACTTCTCCTCCTGTCACAGGAGCACTGCACAATTGATCCAAAAGGAAATGCAATGGCTGGAGCAAAGGAACAGGCAGGGAGGGTGCCAAGGAGGGAAAGGTGACCCTGACATCCATATGCAGAGTGCTAAGTGGAAGCAGTTAGCTTTGTCCTCGCTGGCAGCACCCTGTCCCCTTTCTCATCAGCTCCGCTGCCAGCCAGCACAAAGGACAGACATGCTCCAATCCAATTTGTTACACTTCCACCTTCCAGAGAGAAGGAGGCAGAGGGGGGGGGGGGGGGGGGGAGGAGGTAAAAAATCCCATTATCTTTATCAAGCCTTCCAATCAGGAGCAGTGGTAAATGCAAACTCAGGAGACAGCTGCTGTGAAGCCTTTATATTTCATTCAGCAGATAGTGTATCTTTTTATTGCATGCAGGAATTACTTCTTTCTCTCCCCCCCTCCTTTTTTTTCCTTCCTTCCCCCCCCCCCTCCTTTTTTTTTTTCCCTAAGAAACAACCTTTCTGTTCAACTTGACTGAGAAAAAGGAAATTCCAGGAGTTTTTGACAAAGGGCTGCTTGCCCACGGTGGGGGGAGAATAGGTTAGACAAGCTTCAAAGGTGTTTTCCAGCTCCAACTATTCTGTGGTTCTGTCATTCTTTGATTCTTTGAGCTGTAACAACATCTAGCTAGGGAATGACTCTGTAAGGAGATGGGAGATGAGTAGATGTCCTCCTGCACCTCAAATTAGACTACAACTACTTGAAGGGAGGCTGTAGCCAAGTGGGAGTTGTTCTCTTCTGCCAGACAAGCAGCAACAGAACATGGGGACACAGCCTCAAGTTGTGCCAGGGGAGGTCTAGGCTGGATGTTAGGAGGAAGTTGTTGGCAGAGAGAGTGATTGGCATTGGAATGGGCTGCCCAGGGAGCTGGTGGAGTTGTCATCCCTGGAGGTGTTGAAGCAAAGCCTGGCTGAGGCACTTAGTGCCATGGTCTGGTTGATTGGATAGGGCTGGGTGCTAGGTTGGACTGGATGATGTTGGAGGTCTCTTCCAACCTGGTTGATTCTATGATTCTATGAAATGTAAAGGATATGGTCTAGTGGGGTTTGGTAGCTCTAGATTTAGGGTTGGACTTGGTAATGCAACGTGGTTGATTCTGTGACTGTATGATCTCCAGAGATCCCTACCACCCTTCACCATTTGGGGATTCTGAGGTGAAGAAAGGACTGAGGTGGTGGAATCACCATCCCTGGAGGTGTTCAAGAAGAGACTGGCTGAGGCACATAGTGCCATGGTCTGGTTGACTGGATAGGGCTGGGGGATAGGTTGGACTGGCTGAGCTTGGAGGTCTCTTCCAACCTGGTTGATTCTATGATTCTATGATTCTAAGCTGGAAATAAAAACTTCATTCAATTTCCAGAGCCAGCTGAGTCTAGTCTGGGTAATTTCCTAAGTGTGGTGGGGCAGAGAACACCCAAACCATCACCCTCCTGAAGGCTGAACTCCAATTCCCAGCACTGAACAGTTTGCAAGGCAGTGAAAGATCACCTGACCTGGTCCACAAGGAGACAGCACGGAGAGGCAGGCAGCCAACCGAGTAGAATCAGAGAATCACAGAATCAAGCAGGTTGGAAGAGACCTCCAAGATCATCCAGGCCAACCTAGCACCCAGCCCTAGCCAGTCAAATAGACCATGGCACTAAGTGCCTCAGCCAGGCTTTGCTTCAACACCTCCAGGGACAGAGACTCCACCACCTCCCTGGGCAGCCCATTCCAATGCCAATCACTCTCTCTGCCAACAACTTCCTCCTAACATCCAGACTAGACCTCCCCTGCCACAACTCGAGACTGTGTCCTCTTGTTCTGTTGCTGGTTGCCTGGGAGAAGAGACCAACCCCACCTGGCTACAATGTGCTTTCAGGTAGTTATAGACAGCAATGGGGTCACCCCTGAGCCTCCTCTTCTGCAGGCTAAACACCCCCAGCTCCCTCAGCCTCTCCTCATAGGGTTTGTGTTCCAGGCCCCTCACCAGCTGCATTGTCCTTCTCTGGACACCTTCCAGCACCTCAACATCTCTCTTGAATTGAGGAGCCCAGAACTGGACACAGCACTCAAGGTGTGGCCTGAGCAGTGCTGAGTACAGGGGCAGAATAACCTCCCTTGTCCTACTGGCCACACTGTTCCTGATGCAGGCCAGGATGCCATTGGCTCTCTTGGCCACCTGGGCACACTGCTGGCTCATCTTCAGCCTAGCTTCCATCACCTCAGCAGTCCCTTCTAAAAAACAACTGAGAGAAGAGAGAATGACTCAGCACGAAGCCAAATCCCTGTTCTGTGATCTTCACCCCAATGCCTTCCCAAAGTCCAGGTACTTGAGCGATGGTGAGGGCTTTAAAAAGTAATAATAACAAAAATAGCTGCTGTAGAAAGAAGCCTCTACTCAGAGGGCTGCAATTTGGGGTTTGGACTAAAATGTAACCTCAGGGTGTCTGAAATAAGAGCTTTCAGCTGACAGGAGTCACTCTGCCTGCGGCTACCCTGCATTTAACAACTCCAAACAACTCATTAGCTTGTTTCCTTTCTTCCCTGTGAGCAATCTGGCCTTAGCACGGACAGAAAGCCCAGGAAATTGTAACTGCAATAGCAAATGGTGCTGCTGGTTAGAAAACTACCCATTTCAAGGCCAGATTACAATCATCTGCTCTGACCTACTGTTTAGCATGGGCTGGCGAGGCTGATCCAGCTGCCTTTGTAGTTCTGAGCTTTCAGCCTGGGGCAGGTTGATTCTGAGAGCTCTGTGGGGCTTCCCAAAGGCCAGCAGTGCTTTTTGCTCTCCCTTTGCTGTCACTGAAGGATGCCAGGTGCCAACCAACATGTTCTCTTGCAAAGGAGGTTGGGTTGCAGCTGTGGCTGGACGTGCATATTGCTTTGTTCCTGCCTCACACTGCTCCTGCCACTTTGTTAGCTGCTGTGCTGAAGAAGTCTGTGACTATATTGATGATGGCAAGGCTTTTCTACTAGATAATGGTGGGGAGTTGTGTTTTGATATTGCTCTCTTCTCCTCTTCTCTTCTCTTCTCTTCTCTCTTCTCTTCTCCCTTTTCTCTTCTCTTCTCTTCTCTCTTCTCTTCTCTCTTTTCTCTTCCCTTCTCTTCTCTTCTCTTCTCTTCTCTCTTTTCTCTTCCCTTCTCTTCTCTTCTCTTCTCTCTTTTCTCTTCCCTTCTCTTCCCTTCTCCTCTCCTCTCCTCTCCTCTCCTCTCCTCTCCTCTCCTCTCCTCTCCTCTCCTCTCCTCTCCTCTCCTCTCCTCTCCTCTCCTCTCCTCCTCTCCTCTCCTCTCCTCTCCTCTCCTCTCCTCTCCTCTCCTCTCCTCTCCTCTCCTCTCCTCTCCTCTCCTCTCCTCTCCTCTCCTCTCCTCTCCTCTCCTCTCCTCTCCTCTCCTCTCCTCTCCTCTCCTCTCCTCTCCTCTCCTCTCCTCTCCTCTCCTCTCCTCTCCTCTCTCTCCTCTCCTCTCCTCTCCTCTCCTCTCCTCTCCTCTCCTCTCCTCTCCTCTCCTCTCCTCTCCTCTCCTCTCCTCTCCTCTCCTCTCCTCTCCTCTCCTCTCCTCTCCTCTCCTCTCCTCTCCTCTCCTCTCCTCTCCTCTCCTCTCCTCTCCTCTCCTCTCCTCTCCTCTCCTCTCCTCTCCTCTCCTCTCCTCTCCTCTCCTCTCCTCTCCTCTCCTCTCCTCACCTCTCCTCTCCTCTCCTCTCCTCTCCTCTCCTCTCCTCTCCTCTCCTCTCCTCTCCTCTCCTCTCCTCTCCTCTCCTCTCCTCTCCTCTCCTCTCCTCTCCTCTCCTCTCCTCTCCTCTCCTCTCCTCTCCTCTCCTCTCCTCTCCTCTCCTCTCCCTCCTCTCCTCTCCTCTCCTCTCCTCTCCTCTCCTCTCCTCTCCTCTCCTCTCCTCTCCTCTCCTCTCCTCTCCTCTCCTCTCCTCTCCTCTCCTCTCCTCTCCTCTCCTCTCCTCTCCTCTCCTCTCCTCTCCTCTCCTCTCCTCTCCTCTCCTCTCCTCTCCTCTCCTCTCCTCTCCTCTCCTCTCTCCTCCTCTCCTCTCCTCTCCTCTCCTCTCCTCTCCTCTCCTCTCCTCTCCTCTCCTCTCCTCTCCTCTCCTCTCCTCTCCTCTCCTCTCCTCTCCTCTCCTCTCCTCTCCTCTCCTCTCCTCTCCTCTCCTCTCCTCTCCTCTCCTCTCCTCTCCTCTCCTCTCCTCCTCCTCTCCTCTCCTCTCCTCTCCTCTCCTCTCCTCTCCTCTCCTCTCCTCTCCTCTCCTCTCCTCTCCTCTCCTCTCCTCCTCTCCTCTCCTCTCCTCTCCTCTCCTCTCCTCTCCTCTCCTCTCCTCTCCTCTCCTCTCCTCTCCTCTCTTCCTTCTCCTTCTCTCCGCTATCAATTCATGGCACAAGTGAAAATTGCCTCAAGTTGTGCCACCAGACATTTATGTTGGATATCAGGAAAAGAAATTTTTCCTGCAAGAGTGATCAGGCATTGGAATAGGCTGCCCGAGGAGGTGGTGGAGTCAAAATCTCTGGAGATGTTTTAACAGAAGTGTAGACATGGCACTTTGGGGCATGGCTTCATGAGCATGGCAGTGGTAGGTCAATGGTTGGACCAAATGATCCTGGAGGATGGCACTTTAGGGCATGGCTTCATGAGCATGGCAGTGGTAGGTCAATGGTTGGACCAAATGATCCTGGAGGATGGTACTTTGGGGCATGGCTTCATGAGCATGGCAATGGTAGGTCAATGGTTGGGCCCAGTGATCCTGGAGGATGGTACTTTGAGGCATGGCTGCATGACCATGGCAATGGTAGGTCAATGGTTGGACCAAATGATCCTGGAGGATGGTACTTTGGGGCATGGCTTCATGAGCATGGCAATGGTAGGTCAATGGTTGGGCCCAGTGATCCTGGAGGATGGCACTTTGGGGCATAGCTTCATGAGCATGGCAATGGTAGGTCAATGGTTGGGCCCAGTGATCCTGGAGGATGGCACTTTGGGGCATGGCTTCATGAGCATGGCAATGGTAGGTCAATGGTTGGGCCCAGTGATCCTGGAGGATGGCACTTTGGGGCATGGCTTCATGAGCATGGCAGTGGTAGGTCAATGGTTGGGCCCAGTGATCCTGGAGGTCTTTTCCAATCAAAACAATTCTATGGCTTTGTGATTCTATGGTCAATGGCCCAAGAGCTGCTCATGAAGAAGTCTGGACCAGTATGGACCAAGCTGTCTTCTGTGGGGTTTTGCTAGTTGGAAGCTAGCTGGGATATTTTAGTGAGAGGAATTAGATGACAGGCTGTGAAAAGGAAACAATGGTGATGTCTGCTTCACTCATAGGCTTGCTGAGATGGATAAAAACAAGACCATAAACATAGATAACAGAGTTTGCTCTCTGGCTTTTGGCTTCCTTCCTTCTTTCTCTAGCCTGATGTCTGTGTAACTAATCCCTCTGCTTCCTAACCCACTCTGGCTGATCCTCCAAACTCACCTGAAACATAAGGCAAAGTCTGGGATAAGGTAGAGGAGTGGAAAGGAGGTGGAAGGGTGGTTGGGAGGCCCTCCTGGGGACTCAGGTTTCTGGGAGGGCTGCTGTGTTTCTGTATTACATTTTTAACTTGTCTATTTCTGGCTACAGCTGTATAGATTGTAAATCCCTGCTTGTATCTTGTATGCTAAGTTGTAAATATAAAGCTTGGTTCCAATTTCTAGCTCAGCTGAGTCTAGTAGCCCCTGTTACAAGAGGGCTGTGGAGATGCTGGAGTGTGTCCAGAGCAGGGCCAGGAGGATGCTCAGAGGCTGCAGCAGCTCTGCTGTGAGCACAGACTGAAAGAGTTGGGGCTGTGCAGTGTGGAGAAGAGAAGGCTCCCAGGTGACCTTCTTGTGGCCTTCCAGGATCTGAAGGGACCTACAAAAAGCTGGGGAGGGACTTTTGAGGCTGTCAGGGAGTGACAGGACTGGGGGGAATGGAGCAAAGCTGGAGGTGGGAAGAGTGAGAGTGGAGGTGAGGAGGAAGTTGTTGAGCAGGAGAGTGGTGAGAGGCTGGAATGGGTTTCCCAGGGAGGTAGTTGAGGCCCCATGACTGGAGGTGTTTGAGGCCAGGCTGGATGAGGCTGTGTGCAGCCTGCTCTAGGGTAGGGTGTCCCTGGGCATGGCAGGGGGGTTGGAACTGGCTGCTCCTTGTGCTCCCTTCCAACCCTGACTGATTCTGTGATTCTGTGATTCTAGTCTGGGTGATTTTCATACATGTGGGGGTCAGGTAACACCCAAACCATCACAGGGCTGAACACACTCATTAAACACTCTGAAACTTGCTGGTCCTCAGCACCATTCAGCTGGTCAACAGTTCTTACAACGTTAAGAGTCCTGGATGAAAAGGAGTCAGTCTGCAGCTGGCACCCTGCACACACACACACACACACACAGAGTTCTGTGTCTGCCAACTGTCAGAGCTGCAGCAAAATCTGGAGCCTCCCAATTTATCCCTGATATTTACAACATGCAGATAAATTCCCTGCCTCCTGTTATGGATGCATCATTCATCCCACAGCCAAACTACTTTCTGCTCACACTCAGTCTGAGTTGTGAACAGAACAGGCTCTGTGGCCACCCTCCAGCAGCAGGCAGGTGAAGAGATCTGGCTGCTTTGGCCACAACTCCTCCAGTTTGCTGTGCCCTGGCACTCTGCCCAGTCTGCCTTCATGCTCTTTCTAGCTCCCACCATTCCCTGGCTGACTCACAGAAGCTTCAGAATCATCTTGGGTCCTTTCTTCATGATGTGTATGCTCTGTTCTTGACTGCTGCTGGTTTTGGCAGCTTGTTTTTGTTATTCTAACCACCTTTCAGGAGCAGGAATCTCACTGCAATTTCTGTCAGGAGTCTCCTCCTCCCCTACACTTACATACATACACAAACAGACACTTCACTTTAATCCCTGACCTCTCATTCCTGCCTCCATTATTGCTGTGAATTGTTTCTTGGCATCAATCCATCCCTCCTCCCTTTGGTTCCTCTTCTACTTTGCTGGGTTTTATAGACTCCATCATTTTCCACTCAAGTGTCTTTCACTGAAGGTCACTGAGTGCAAATTCTGGCAGATACAGCCACACTGCAGTCCCCAGCTCCCCACCAGCCACCTCAGCATTGGCCTGAGCACATTTTTCTACACAGAATCATAGCCATGGTCTGGTTGATTGGCCAGGGCTGGGTGCTAGGTTGGACTGGATGAGCTTGGAGGTCTCATCCAACCTGGCTGATTCTATGACTCTATGCAATGGTGGATGAGCTGAGTTACTCCAAGACATCCCTTTGCTGGAGTCTCAGTGTGAATTGTGCCTTTATGATGCAGAAAATGCAAAGCAGAGAATGACCTTGGCACAAGAAGCTGGCATTGGTCAAAGTACCTCCTTCCCATTCTTCAAGGATTAGTTTTCCACCTCTTTGGATAGGATTCTATGAACTGTTTCATTTGGAGATGATCTCTAAGATCATGAAGCCCAACTGTCAACATAACACCCCCATGGCCATTAAGTCATGTCCAAAACTGCCATGTCTACATGGTTTTTGATGACCTCCAGACATGGTGACTTCACCACTTCCCTGGGAAACCTGTTTCAATGCCTGACCACTCAGCAGAGATCTTAGTTTCCTGATATCCATAGAACAGAATCATAGAATCAACCAGTTTTGAGGAGACCTCCAAGATCAGCCAGTCCAACCTAGCACCCAGCCCTATCCAATCGACCAGACCATGGCACTAAGTGCCCCATCCAGTCTCCTCTTGAACATCCCCAGGGATGGTGACTCCACCACCTCCCTGGGCAGCCCATTCCAATGCCAATCACTCTCTGTGAAGAACTTCCTCCTAACACCCAGCCTATACTTCCCTCTTCACAACTTGAGACTGTGTCCTCTTGTTCTGTTGCTGGTTGCCTGGCAGAAGAGACCAACCCCACCTGGCTACAACCTCCCTTCAGGTAGTTGTAGACAGCAATGAGGTCCCCTCTGAGCCTCCTCTTCTGCAGGCTGCACACCCCCAGCTCCCTCAGCCTCTCCTCATAGTGTTTGTGTTTCATAGTAGCCTCCAGATATAATACCACATCTGATTTCAGACATCTGCCACATAGACCTAGCACTTCAGGACATGATTTAATGGCCACAGTGGAGTTAGATGAACAGTTGGACTAGATAACCTTAAAGGTATTATCCAACCAAAACAATTCTGTGGTTCTATGGACCTCAACATCAGACATCTCACCCCTCCCAGCAGACTTGACTCAGATGTTAGGAAGAAATGGAAATGTTTCTTCTTTGGGGAGAAAGCCCTGCACTGCTACAGCTCCCAGAGTGCCCCAGAGATCAACAACACAGTTTGTAGAAATACAAATGAAGCTGCTGCTGCTCTCTCCATCCTCTAAGCAAAGCAGTGCATGAATGAGCAAACCAAGAGGATGAAATCATAAACAGCAGAATTAATCTTTGCTTTAGATGCTAAAGAAAGGGAACTTCAGAGCAGCAGTTCCCAGCAGCAGTGCTGGTGAGCTGCTGGCAGGAAAGGGAAGCAGTCAGGGGTGAGATGGGTGCAGGTCACTGGATGGAGGATGCTTCATCTCTTCTTCTGTGCCTGCACAACACATAATTAATGCTGCTTGGGCTGTGAAAATTACAGCAAGAACATACACATAATCCAAGCCCTCACTACTCAGAGAAGAGCTAGGACTAAATATGGCACTTAGTGCCATGGTCTAGTTGACTGGCTAGGGCTGGGTGCTAGGTTGGACTGGATGAGCTTGGAGGTCTCTTCCAACCAGCTTGATTCTATGATTCTATGATTCTATATCTGCTTCCCAAACACTGCTGACACCATCAGCCTCAGCATTTGGGACTCTTCTCTTTTTTACAGAGGTCTTTGGCAGAAGAGAAGAATCATAGAATCATAGAATCAGCCAGATTGGAAGAGACCTCCAACATCATCCAGTCCAACCTAGCACCTAGCCCTAGCCAATCAACCAGACTATGGCACTAAGTGCCTCAGCCAGGCTTTGCTTCAACACCCCCAGGGACAGTGACTCCACCACCTCCCTGGGCAGCCCATTCCAATGCCAATCACTCTCTCTGACAACAACTTCCTCCTAACATCCAGCCTAGACCTCCCCTGCCACAACTTGAGACTGTGTCCCCTTGTTCTGTTGCTGCTTGCCTGGCAGAAGAGACCAACCCCACCTGGCTACAGCCTCCCTTCAGGTAGTTGTAGACAGCAATGAGGGTCCCCCCTGAGCCTCCTCTTCTGCAGGCTGCACACCCCCAGCTCCCTCAGCCTCTCCTCACAGGGCTGTGCTCCAGCTTTGTCACCCTTCTCTGGACACAGTCCAGTGCCTCAACATCTCTCTTGATTTGAGGAGCCAAGAACTGAACACAGTACTCAAGGTGTGGCCTGAGCAGTGCTGAGTACAGGGGCAGAATAACCTCCCTTGTCCTACTGGCCACACTGTTCCTGATCCAGGCCAGGATGCCACTGGCTCTCTTGGCCACTTGGGCACACTGCTGGCTCATCTTCAGCCTCTATCTACCAGCACCCCCAGGTCCCTTTCTGCCTGGCTGCTCTCCAGCCACTCTGCCCCCAGTCATACCATTTCTGTATCCCTGTCCAATTGGAATTCTTGTCTTTTTTGGTCCTCAAGGCCAAAGATTTCATAAACCAGGATCACATACATCACCTGACCAGGCTCTTCTGCTATCTCTCCATTGCAGCTGCTCTGCCTTGCACAAGTATTAAGGCTGCACTCTGTCTAGAGAAGTAACATCTGCTCCAGCAGTGTCTGGATTGAACTCGACTCTGTCCCATCTCCCTCCTCCTTGCCCAGGGGCAATCAGGCCCATTGTGCATTCACATACCCAAGTCCATATCAGCAGCTTTGGGTCTGTGGGAGCAAGGCACGTTCTTGAAGATGGCATCCAGGATCTTCTCCTTGACCTGCGTGATGGTGTCACAGTTCAGGATCTTCACCGGGACCTCGGAACTGTTCACGTTGTCAGGGTTCACACAGCTCAGCACCTGAGAGGGAGCAAATGAGACTCACCACACATTTCACAGCAGCCATGAGTACCCTGGGGCTGTCTTTCTTGAAAGTCTCCTTCTCCTACAAGCCAAAGGGACCCAGCATTCAAAAAGTGGAGAAAGGTATATTGAGAGTATTCCCTCCCTCAAGGCAGCACTGGTTTCACACAGGGGAATTCCATATATCCATGCCTGACAAACTATATCTGTGCTCTGAGATCTGAGCCTCATCTCCTTGGCATTCTCTCTTTAGCTCATGACAGAAAGCCCCTGAAGACCTGCTCAGGTTGTGGTGCTTTCAGTACAAATGACACTCAGCCAAGTGGCACCAGACAATGGTCATTGTCACACTCTTCATAACAACCAACCAGGCCTGACTCTGATTGGTGCTGAATTGATTCACCCAAGGCAAGCACAGAATCACAGAATCAGCCAGGTTGAAAGAGACCTCCAACATCACCCAGTCCAACCTAGCACCCAGCCCTAGCCAGTCAACCAGACCATGGCACTAAGTGCCTCAGCCAGGCTTTGCTTCAACACCTCCAGGGACGGCAACTCCACCACCTCCCTGGGCAGCCTATTCCAATGCCAATCACTCTCTCTGACAACAACTTCCTCCTAACACCCAGCCTAGACCTCCCCTGGCACAACTTCAGACTGTGTCCCCTTCTTCTGTTGCTGCTTGCCTGGCAGAAGAGCCCAACCCCACCTGGCTACAATGCCCCTTCAGGTAGTTGCAGACAGCAATGAGGTCAGCCCTGAGCCTCCTCTTCTGCAGGCTGCACACCCCCAGCTCCCTCAGCCTCTCCTCACAGGGCTGTGCTCCAGGCCCCTCACCAGCTTCGTTGTCCTTCTCTGGACACATTCCAGTATCTAAACATCTCTCTTGAACTGAGGAGCCCAGAACTGGACACAGTCACCTTTTCATAAAGACCAACCAGGCCTGACTCTGGTTGGAGCTGAATTGACATCCTCAGGGCTCTCCAGAGCTTTCTGTGGCCCCAGATCCATTCCATGCTTTCTGAAGAGCTGGCAGGATGACCTTATTCAGTAGTGGCCTCCTTGCACTGTCACATGGCTTTGACAATTTGGCTAAAAGTGCTTTATAGTCTCTCAAAGTGTGGCCAGCAGGTCGAGGGAGGTGATTCTGTCCCTCTATTCCAGTCTGATGAGACCCCACCTGGAGTACTGCATCAAGATCTGGAGCCCCTATTACAAGAAGGATGTGGAGATGCTGGAGTGTGTCCAGAGAAGGGCCAGGAGGATGCTCAGAGGCTGCAGCAGCTCTGCTGTGAGGATAAACTGAAAGAGTTGGGGCTGTGCAGGCTGCAGAAGAGAAGGCTGCGAGGTGACCTTCTTGTGGCCTTCCAGGATCTTAAAGGGGAGCACAAAAGAGCTGGAGAGGAACTTTTGAGGCTCTCAGGGAGTGACAGGACTGGGGGGAATGGAGCAAAGCTGGAGGTGGGGAGATTCAGAGCGGAGGTGAGGAGGAAGTTGTTGAGCATGAGAGTGGTGAGAGGCTGGAATGGGTTGCCCAGGGAGGTGGTTGAGGCCCCATGGCTGGAGGTGTTTCAGGCCAGGCTGGCTGAGGCTGTGTGGAGCCTGCTCTAGGGGAGGGTGTCCCTGTGCATGGCAGGGGGGGTTTGAACTAACTTATCCTTGTGGTCTCTTCCAACCCTGCCTGATTCTATGATTCTATAATTCTCAGCCTTAAGTTTGTCCATCTCCTGCAGAGTCAAAGACCTGACCCAGACCCCTCTCAGAAAGGTCTGCATTGACTTGAAATGCAAAGCATCTTAAGAAAGGAGACACAGAACAGCAACCACTTCTGCTTCCACAGACAGAACAAAAAACTTGGCCCTACTAGAAAGGCCTCTCATTTCTTAGAAAGAGAACATCATTTTCCCCCAAAAACTCTGCCCAGGATTAAATAGAAAGCAGGTGGAGTGCACATGCACACAGAGTTTAACAGCAATCTGCCTGCAAACCCTTGGCCGAGTCTACATTGAGGATTCTGCTCACATCTGGCTTCAGGAGTGTAAAGTCAATAAGCTTTCATAAACCATAAACTGAACACAACTTGGCCAGCACCAGAATGAGAGGACACAGCCTCAGGCTGCGCCAGGGGAGATTTAGGCTGGAGGTGAGGAGAAAGTTCTTCACTGAGAGAGTCATTGGACACTGGAATGGGCTGCCCGGGGAGGTGGTGGAGTCGCCGTCCCTGGAGCTGTTCAAGGCAGGACTGGACGTGGCACTTGGTGCCATGGTCTGGCCTTGAGCTCTGTGGTAAAGGGTTGGACTTGATGATCTGTGAGGTCTCTTCCAACCTTGGTGATACTGTGATAGCTTTGCTCTTGGAAGGAGGTGTTCAGTGATGCTCCTGGCTATATATGGTCATTAAATGCCCCCATACCACTTTGACAAGTGCAGGCATGTTAGTTTTGGAGCCTTTGACAAGTTCTACTTTGACCATAAATTTCTATTGATAGAATGTGTCCAGTTCTGGGCCACTCAATTCAAGAGAGATGTTGAGGTGCTGGAAGGTGTCCAGGGTGAAAGGCCTGGAGCACAGCCCTGTGAGGAGAGGCTGAGGGAGCTGGGGGTGTGCAGCCTGCAGAAGAGGAGGCTCAGGGCAGAGCTCATTGCTGTCTACAACTACCTGAAGGGAGGCTGTAGCCAGGTGGGGTTGGGCTCTTCTCCCAGGCAAGCAGCACCAGAAGAAGGGGACACAGTCTCAAGTTGTGGCAGGGGAGGTCTAGGCTGGATGTTAGGAGGAAGTTCCTGTCAGAGAGAGTGATTGGCACTGGAATGGGCTGCCCAGGGAGGTGGTGGAGTCACCATCTCTGAAGATATTCCAGCAAAGCCTGGATGAGGCTTTTAGTGCCATGGTCTGGTTGATTGGTTAGGGCTGGGTGCTAGGTTGGCCTGGCTGATCTTGGAGGTCTCTTCCAACCTGGTTGATTCTATGAATGCAGTAGGTACTGGACTCTCCACCACTTTCCATCTTAACCTACTAGGATGAAGTGGGACCTCAAAATAGCAGAAAACTGGGTGAAATTCTATCAGTACCATTATGTATTGCCTCAGCAGGCTCACTTTGGTGCTGTTATGCTCAGCTAGGAGGGACTTGTGAAGATACTGCTTACAAAGAGCTCTGTGATCTTCCTGGATGAAAGGGGAGATGTAAATAGGAGATATTGATTAGATAATAATGTTATTATTTATATGTCACTTCCAGGAGGATTGAAGAAGCATCAATTCAGATAAAAAATAACAATGCCTTGGATTTAGAGTTCTGTACCATCTTTCATCTCAAGGGATCACAGAACTAGGCATAAAAAGAACTGTTGAAATGCATCCAGTGTCAAGGTTATTAATTGTCTCTCTCTCGTTACACATCTGCAGGGAAATGAAGCAGTGATGGCAGCCTTGGACAGCTCTTTTGAGGGTGCTAGGGGGGCACACATGGTTCTGGAGACATAGTTACTCTACAGGCCTCTCTCTGAGCATGTTGAGTTGAAATACTCCACTCTGCTGAGACCCCAGCTGCAGTACTGCAGCCAGTTCTGCAGCCCCTATTATAAGAGGGATGTGGAGATGCTGGAGTGTGTCCAGAGCAGGGCCAGGAGGATGCTCAGAGGGCTGCAGCAGCTCTGCTGTGAGCACAGACTGAAAGAGTTGAGACTGTGCAGGCTGCAGAAGAGGAGGCTCCCAGGTGACATTCTTGTGGCTTTCCAGTACCTGAAGGGGGCCTCCAAAAAGCTGGGGAGGGACTTTTTAGGCTGTCAGGGAGTGACAGGACTGGAGGGAATGCAGCAAAGCTGGAGGTGGGGAGATTCAGAGCGGAGGTGAGGAGGAAGTTGTTGAGCAGGAGAGTGGTGAGAGGCTGGAATGGGTTGCCCAGGGAGGTGATTGAGGCCCCATGGCTGGAGGTGTTTAAGGCCAGGCTGGCTGAGGCTGTGTGCAGCCTGCTCTAGGGTAGGATGTCCCTGGGCATGGCAGAGGGATTGGAAGTGGCTGACCCTTGTGGTCCCTTCCAACCCTGACTGATTCTGTCATTCCATGATGCCAGTCATAGCAAAACTCTGTGGTGTGATTTGTCACTGATGCCAACACCTGGGGGCTCAGTTCCCCACAAGATGGAACACAGGGCTCTTTAAAATAACCCAGGCTACCCTACTTGGTCCAAAAGATCCAACATCTCCTGTCAGTTCTGACTAGTGTCCATCACACTGGCACTTTTCTTCTAACTAGCTGCTGATGCTGATGATTTGTCTTATAACTTGGTTGTCCTTGAGTGTCACAGGGTGCTGATAGGCAAACTCTACCTGAGTGCTCCATGACCATTCATCCCCTGATTACAGTAGCCCTTGATTTCCTGTTTGCCAGCTCAGTTGGAGAAAAGAAGGAGCAGGGAATGCAATCTTTCAAAGTGCTGTGCAGAGAGCAGTCTGCTTTTGGCAGTTTCAAACCTAGATGGGAGCAGCAGGTAGCTCCTGCAAGCCCCTCAATTCCAGCACGTTCATTCCAAAGACAGTCAAGAGGCTCCTTTCAACATCATAGGGAATTCAATCATGGCTTAAAGAAACCAACACCCTTCCCAGAGCACACTGGCTTTGATGCACATGTCCCAGGCTTCACATCAGCTCTCAGTTGGTGTTTTCCAACTGTTCTCTTGTGAAGCACTAAACTTTTCTCTGTGTAAAAACACCAGGAGTTTTGCAGGTGCTTCTGTGTATTGCACACACTAAATAGCTCTTCATGGAGGCTGTCATGGCCCCTGTAGAAGCTATTCTTACACCACAGACTGGAAATCTCTGCTCCCCTTCCAACAGACTGAAGCTCCTAAGCAAAATGAGATGTTTCCAATGGAGAGATTCCTACCACTTTGGTGGGAATCCTCCCAAGGGCTTCCTCTATTGTCACACCAGGCTCTATTAATTGATTCATCAATTTACAGAGTCATAGAATCAGTCAGGGTTGGAAGAGACCACAAGGAGCAGCCAGTTCCAAGCCCTCCTGCCATGCCCAGGGACACCCTACCCTAGATCAGCCTGGCCACAGCCTCATCCAGCCTGGCCTTAAGCACCTCCAGCCATGGGCCCTCAACCACCTCCCTGGGAAACCCATTCCAGCCTCTCACCACTCTCATGCTCAACAACTTCCTCCTCACATCCACTCTGAACCTTCCCACCTCCATCTTTACTCCATTCCCCCAGTCCTGTCACTCCCTGACAGCCTAAAAAGTCCCTCCCCAGCTTTTTTGGAGGCCCCCTTCAGATCCTGGAGGCCACAAGAAGGTCACCTCACAGCCTCCTCTTCTGCAGCCTGCACAGCCCCAACTCTTTCAGTCTGTGCTCACAGCAGAGCTGCTGCAGCCCTCTGAGCATCCTCCTGGCCCTCCTCTGGACACACTCCAGCATCTCCACATCTCTCTTGTAATAGAGGCTCCAGAACTGGATGCAGCACTCCACGTGGGGTCTCAGCAGAGTAGAGTTCAGGTTGTTCCAATCTCACTACAAGATTAAGGTTTGCCCTGTGCTTCCACCCAAAGCACACTCTTCAGAAGCAGTGTAAAACAGAGAACCAAACCCATTGCTCCTGCAGTGCTGCTCAGCTATGTCAACACAATCTTTGCTGTTAACTGGTGGGGAAGATACCTTTGAGATGGCTTTTCTTCCTATTCCTACATGCTTAGTCACTTGGAGGGAAGCTTTGTGATGCTGATTTGCTGAATGCATTCACTAATACTGCTCAGTCACCCACCGCCTGCCTTTGAGCAGAGCTGCCTTGAACATCTCTGCCTGTGAAGCAGAGATGGAGGAAGACCTCAGTATCACTGGGGGAGTCACTGGGTATTTCTCCACTGAGAAGATACCAGCATTTGGCAGCACTGTTCTGTCATGCACTGAGGTCTATGTCTGCATAGGATAAGAACTGTGCCAGCTGTGGGCTCAACATGAAAAGGAACGAGTCTAGCAGCAAGCAAAGTGCTCATCTCTGATCCCTGTTCTCCCACTGACTGCATATGGCCTTGGGGCATCTCCCTGACTTTATGTTTACTGACCTTCATCTGCATCCTTGGGCCTTTTTTTTGTCTGCCAGCCCTTCCAGCTATGAGCTCTCTCTGAGGGTATGTACACATGCAGTGCTCAGCACAGCTAAGCCCCCACCTCCACTAAAGATTACTGGCATTTAAGTAATAAAGGGATGGATTGTGGTTACTCATGGGGTGACCCTGACTCTGAGTCCTCTGCAGTCTTTGAGTGGTCTGCCTTGAGATCAGGACATCACTGCACTTTCTGTCCAAGGGTAGACATCTTTCTCTCTTTCTAAAATGAGTTAAGGAAGGTGAGGGAGCTACCATACAGTGAGGTTTGGCAACAAACAAGGAAGAGAAAGAAGGACATCCAAAAAAGCCAAGCACAGGAGAACCTTCAGATATCGTGGTAGTAGCTTCTTCCCTGCCTCCAAAGCCCAAAATGTCACAGAATCATAGAATCAACCATGTTGGAAGAGACCTCCAAGATCATCCAGTCCAACCTAGCACCCAGCCCTGGCCAATTAACCAGACCACGGCACTAAGTGCCTCAGCCAGTCTGGGTCTGCTTCTGAGTTCATTCTGGGACTTCCTCAGCACCTGCCCCCTGCATCAGCGGTGATGGTGTCCTCAGGGTAGCTGGGGTCAAAATTGGTTTGTGTCTATTTCATTTCATTGTCATTATTTTCATTCAATCTGGTTTAGCTCCTTTTCCAACCCACCAGGCTATTCCCCTTATTCCCTTTCTCTTTCCTTTGGGAAGGAAGAGAGGTTAACAGCTTCTTTTCCTCCCCACCAGTCTATTCCCCTTATTCCCTTTCTCTTTCCTTTGGGAAGGAAGAGAGGTTAACAGCTTCTTTTCCACCCCACCAGTCTATTCCCCTTATTCCCTTTCTCTTTCCTTTGGGAAGGAAGAGAGGTTAACAGCTTCTTTTCCACCCCACCAGTCTATTCCCATTATTCCCTTTCTCTTTCCTTTGGGAAGGAAGAGAGGTTAACAGCATCTTTTCCACCCCACCAGTCTATTCCCCTTATTCCCTTTCTCTTTCCTTTGGGAAGGAAGAGAGGTTAACAGCTTCTTTTCCACCCCACCAGTCTATTCCCATTATTCCCTTTCTCTTTCCTTTGGGAAGGAAGAGAGGTTAACAGCATCTTTTCCACCCCACCAGTCTATTCCCCTTATTCCCTTTCTCTTTCCTTTGGGAAGGAAGAGAGGTTAACAGCTTCTTTTCCACCCCACCAGTCTATTCCCATTATTCCCTTTCTCTTTCCTTTGGGAAGGAAGAGAGGTTAACAGCTTCTTTTCCACCCCACCAGTCTATTCCCCTTATTCCCTTTCTCTTTCCTTTGGGAAGGAAGAGAGGTTAACAGCTTCTTTTCCTCCCCACCAGTCTATTCCCATTATTCCCTTTCTCTTTCCTTTGGGAAGGAAGAGAGGTTAACAGCTTCTTTTCCTCCCCACCAGTCTATTCCCATTATTCCCTTTCTCTTTCCTTTGGGAAGGAAGAGAGGTTAACAGCTCCTTTTCCAACCCACCAGTCTATTCCCCTTATTCCCTTTCCTTTGGGAAGGAAGAGAGGTTAACAGCTTCTTTTCCAACCTACCAGTCTATTCCCCTTAGAATCATAGAATCAACCAGGTTGGAAGAGACCTCCAGGATCATCCAGCCCAACCTAGCACCCAGCCCTGTCCAACCAACTAGACCATGGCACTAAGAGCCTCATCCAGACTCTTCTTGAACACCCCCAGGGATGGTGACTCCACCTCCACTCTTGGAGGTCTCTTCCAACCTGGTTGATTCTATGATTCTAGTTTGAAAAGAAATCAGACTGAAACAATCTAAACTTAGTGAAGGAGCTGTATAATGTAAAATCAGTAATTGGAGATGTTTCAAGGTGCTCTCTCTCTTCTCTTTTTCTCCATGGAGAATTCAGTTTCTTTGCATCTGCTTCTCACTCAAATGATATTTCAAACCACGACTTCAAATATTTAGCCATGATCAGTGAAGGCTAAAGGAAGTGAAGGCCTTCCCCAACCACATCTTCCTGGAGAAATCATAGAATCATAGAATCAACCAGGTTGGAAGAGACCTCCAGGATCATCCAGCCCAACCTAGCACTGAGCCCTATCCAGTCAACCAGACCATGGCACTAATCAAAGAATCATAGAATCAAGCAGGTTGGAAGAGACCTCCAAGATCATCCAGGCCAACCTAGCACCCAGCCCTAACCAATCAACCAGACCATGGCACTAAGTGCCTCATCCAGTCTTTTCTTGAACACCTCCAGGGATGGTGACTCCACCACCTCCCTGGGCAGCCCATTCCAATGCCAATCACTCTCTCTGTGAAGAACTTCCTCCTAACATCCAGCCTGTACCTACCCTGGCACAACTTGAGACTGTGTCCCCTTGTTCTATTGCTGGTTGCCTGGCAGAAGAGGCCACCCCCCACCTGGCTACAGCCTCCCTTCAGGTAGTTGTAGACAGTAATAAGATCACCCCTGAGCCTCCTCTTCTCCAGGCTGCACACCCCCAGCTCCCTCAGCCTCGCCTCATAGGATTTGTGCTCCAGGCCCCTCACCAGCTTTGTTGTCCTTCTCTGGACACCTTCCAGCACCTCAACATCTCTCTTGAATTGAGGGGCCCAGAACTGGACACAGCACTCAAGGTGTGGCCTGACCATTGCTGAGTGCAGGGGAAGAATAACCTCCCTTGTCCTACTGGCCACACTGTTCCTGATCCAGCCCAGGATGCCATTGGCTCTCTTGGCCACCTGGGCACACTGCTGGCTCATCTTCAGCTACTATCTATCAGTATCCCCAGCTCCCTCTCTGCCTGGCTGCTCTCCAGCCACTCAGTCCCCAGCCTGTAGTGCCTCATCCAGGCTTTGCTTGAACACCTCCAAGGACGGTGCCTCCACCACCTCCCTGGGCAGCCCATTCCAATGCCAATCACTCTCTCTGTGAAGAACTTCCTCCTAATATCCAGCCTATACCTACCCTGGCACAATAAGCATGACAATAAGCAACCTGTTTCAACTTGCCAGACTCTTGGACCTGGAACTCAGCCAAGCAATCATCTGCCACTCAGGAAACATGAAACACCTGAAGAACTTTAGCTGCAGAACACTGCAAGCTCAGGGTGGTGACTAAGTGAATTTGGTAGAGAGCAGAGCACGTTGAGGGAATCCTTCTCTTACAAGCACTGAATCAGTTCTTGCTTTATTTCATTGCTATATATGTTCAGTAAAACATAGCAGACTGCTCAAGGAAGGTAGAGAGAGGACAAAACAAAGCAGAAGGGAAGAGGAACAGAAGAATCCTATTCACAGTCTGCTTCTTCTTAATCTCCTTCTTGGAATCTGATCGCTGTAAATCTGCTGAGATTCCTATCAGGATAGATTTGTCTGCTCTTGAGATGTAAGAGGGAGAGCTGATTAACATCAAAAGACACCAAGTGAGTGGAGGAGAGCTTTGTTCAGGCTGATGTGTAGTTACTGCCCTTGGCTGGCTTCTTCGTATCAATCCTAAAAGGATTGGAGGGATTTCCTTTGGTGAAAGTGATTGCTCTCTGCCTGTGTTTGCCTGCCTTTTCCTCACTCTCCCCATGTGAGATCAGGCCTCCAAATTGCCAGACAACCACATGTGACTGAGGAGAAGCACTGACTGCATAGGGAAGTCACATTTTTAATATGCAGAATGAAATTAGAATCACAGAATCAGGCAGGGTTGGAAGGGACCCCAAGGATCAGCCAGTTCCAACCCCCCTGCCATGCCCAGGGACACCCTACCCTAGAGCAGGCTGCACACAGCCTCAGCCAGCCTGGCCTTAAACACCTCCAGCCATGGAGCCTCAACCACCTCCCTGGGAAACCCATTCCAGCCTCTCACCACTCCCATGCTCAACAACTTCCTCCTCACCTCCACTCTGAATCTCCCCACCTCCAGCTTTGCTCCATTGCCCCCAGTCCTGTCACTCCCTGACAGCCTCAAAAGTCCCTCCCCAGCTTTTTTGGAGGCCTCCTTCAGATCCTGGAAGGCCACAAGAAGGTCACCTCACAGCCTTTTCTTCTGCAGCCTGCACAGCCCCAACTCTTTCAGTCTGTCCTCATGGCAGAGCTGCTGCAGCCCTCTGAGCATCTTCATGGCCCTTCTCTGGACACACTCCAGCATCTCTACAACCCTCTTGTAATAGGGGCTGCAGAACTGGATGCAGTACTGCAGCTGGGGTCTCACCAGAGCACAGCAGAAGGGCAGAATCACCTCCCTCCACCTGCTGCCCACACTTCTGCTGCTGCAGCCCAGGCTCTGGTTGGCCCTGCAGGCTGCAAGTGCACACTGCTGGCTCATGTTGAGGAACAGGATGATCTTTGAGGTCCCTTCCAACATAAACCATTCTGTGATTCTATGATATCTAATGCACTTTATCTAATGCTCTTTAATCAAGTGTAATCATAGACTCAACCAGGTTGGAAGAGAACTCCAAGCTCATCCAGGCCAACCTAGAAGCCAGGCCTAAACAATCAACCAGACCATGGCACTAAGTGCCTCATCCAGGCTTTGCTTCAACACCTCCAGGGATGGCGACTCCACCACCTCCCTGGGCAGCCCATTCCAATGCCAATCACTCTCTCTGCCAACAACTTCCTCCTAACATCCAGCCTAGACCTCCCCTGGCACAACTTGAGACTGAGTCCCCTTGTTCTGTTGCTGCTTGCCTGGCAGAAGAGCCCAACCCCACCTGGCTACAGCCTCCCTTCAGGTAGTTGTAGACAGCAATGAGGTCAGCCCTGAGCCTCCTCTTCTGCAGGCTGCACACCCCCAGCTCCCTCAGCCTCTCCTCACAGGGCTGTGCTCCAGGCCTCTCACCAGCTTCATTGCTCTTCCCTGGACATATTCCAGTATCTCAACAAACCCATCTCAGAGTAGAAGCTAAAGCTGGACCTATGGGAGGTACATCTTTCACAACTGCACTTTGAAGCAAGTGGCTCAGCAACAAGGACTAATTTTCTTTCCCTTGAAACCTTTAAATCAAGTTCATTTTTCTTTGCCTTCTGCTTCCTCAAGAGGAATGGCTGCAGTGGCTCTAGAGAAGGCCTCATGAGTTCCTCCACTGTGTGCCCCTAATATATTCTTTGATGCTGAAATATTCATTTGAGGAGCAGGTATTTGCTTTTGTTATTTCTGAGGGTGAGGATTATTCTGGAGAAGGTCCTTGCAATATACCACCATAAAAGCTATTTTTGCTGTCACTCACAGAAGGCCACAGGTTTGACACTGACACAACACCACAGGGCTTCAGGATGGCTCTAGGCTTTCTCTGCCCTGAGCTGCATGTCCTCATGATCACAAGTGGGTCACAGTTAAGGACTTGTGGCTGGTCTACCTAAAGTCAGTGCTGGGGACACTCAGCATGGCCAAGGTCTTCTGCCTGAGGCAGGCACTGCCCCAGCAAACACCTTCCCTTTGTTGTGCTCAGTCATAGCACAGAGCAGTTCTGCCACTGGGTCTGGGGACCAGGGAGAAGGAAGCAGGTGGTGTGGAGGGTGGGGATGAAGGTACTGTTGGAGAGACCCTAAAGTAAGGAGGGAGAAGTGAAATAAATCCCAGCATAAACACCGCCCTCCTGCCAGGGAAGAGCTCATGTTGGTGACAACTTAAAGTGACAGCCCCACTTTTCTGCTATAGGAGGACTGTTACCTTTGACTTACACAATCAGTAAGCACTTCCAGCCCCACAAGGACACCAATCACAGTATCACCAAGGTTGGAAGAGACCTCACAGATCATCAAGTCCAACCCTTTGCCACAGAGCTCAAGGCTAGACCATGGCACCAAGTGCCACGTCCAATCCTGCCTTGAACAGCTCCAGGGACGGCGACTCCACCACCTCCCCGGGCAGCCCATTCCAGTGTCCAATGACTGATTGTCCTTTAGGACCTTTGACTTACAACTCAGAAGGATGTTGGACAGGTGGGCAACACTCCAGGGAAAAGAGATGGTGCTAGAAAGTGCTGTCTCCAACAGAACAGACAAAGTTGCCCATATCTATTGTCTTCACATGACAGGGAGTCCCTGCTTGTCTTCCAGTGCTCCTGGACCTCACCTAATCCAAGCAATGGTAAATGATTGGCACTGTCAGCCTACCCTGCAAGGAGGGGTAGCTTCCAGTGAACAATCAGTGTCCTTGGGGGGGCTGGAAGTGCTCTGGGTATAGTGCAGGACACAATGGAAGCAACTGGAAGCAACTTGGAAGTGGTTTGCTTTCCTAGTAGATGCTTCAGCCCCAAGCCTTGCTGTGCTAGCAGATGTGAGCAGTCAGCACTCATTAGGACTGCAAGAATACATTGTCCCAGAGGGTCAGGGTGCCCACTGATGGCTTCTTTTCTCTCTAAATCCCCTTTTGCTAGAAGAGGCTGGACAGGAGGATGTGTTGAGAGCACTCACCAGTGTCTTGTAATCAATCTGCTGTCGGATGAGCTTGTCCTCACTCAGGGAGTACCGGGCCTCCCCCGTGATCGAGTCGATTGGCCCCTTCTCCATCTGCTGCTTGATGGCACAGAAAAGGGAGAACAGAGGCTCCCCAGCACACTCCTGCAGAGGTGAGAGACAACCATGAAGGAAAACAGGACAATTAGAGGTAAGAATCCAGCTCAGCACCTCAGTGACTACCACAGCTTGGCATGCCCGACCACTCGAGCCATCAGAAGGGATATCAGTCTATTCCATATAGGCTGGCAACAGTGATGCCCCCCCCCACTTCCACTGAGTGCAACCAGCCCTCTTCAGTGTCCTGACGTGGGACAAAGGTATCAGTTATCCTTGACAATATTTGAGCCAGCAGATCCTTGTAGGAGCTGTTAAAGTAATTGCCAGCAGGTCAGAAACTTTGCACTGGAGCACATGCTGGGATGGCTCCTGGCGTACATGCTGGGAAGGGTCCCAGAGTACCTGGAGACAGGTCTGAAAGGGAGATAGGTTGCTGGTGCCTCGTTCTGTGTGTTTGGGCAGAGTCCACACTCTCCCTGAGCACTCTCTCGCTGAGGGCAAATGGGGACACTCAGGCAGAAGCAGCTCTGTGACCCAGGCTGGATGTGTGCCTGGATCCCTACACTTGTTCAGGTGATGTCAGGTGTGTGCAGCCCCACCCAGGACAGCAGCAAGCAGCCCACAGGCAGGGCCAGCAAAGCACACCTCTCCATAAGCTCTCCTTCCCACCATTCACACTCACTGCACTGCTCTTCCCATGCTTTTCCTTCCCTCTCTTCTGAACGTTCACTGTCGTGCTGTCCTCCTCATTCTTCCTTCTACTGCCTCCCTTCCTCTCTCTTCCACTTCAATGTCTCCATCCCTACTGCCCTCTTCCCCACTTTGCCCTCTCCTCTGGCAGTGTGTTCCATCTCAACGAGCCAGGTCCTTTTCCCACTGTGTAAATCCCAGCAAACCCAAGTTAATAGTCTGAAGCAAAGTGGCCCCTTTTCTCCATCCCTACACCTGTCTCCCACTTAATTAGCTTATCTGCCAGCAGCATATTGCTGCTCTGTGCCTGTCTCTTGCCCTTATCAGGCCTCTGCTCAGACTAAGGCAAGAAGACAAGTAGCTGAGTGGGGTGAAAAAGCCTATTATAAAAGCAGCTCTTTAGAGAGTCACCTCCTTATATCCTTTCCTTTCAGCTGAAGGCAGGGAATCTGATACTGAAGTCACTGAAATTACCTTCCAGGGACCTTCAAAACTTTCCCCAAGCGTTCATCTTTGGAGTGGTTGTGCCTAAGGAAGGCTCTAAGGGAATGGGATTGGCTTGTAAAGGCTTGAATTGCCAGGTAGAGAGAAGCTTTTCAGTCCAAATGGGGGTGTGAGGTGTAAGGAGGTGTAACAACTGCATTGGGAGTGGAAGACAGGTGCAGAGCCCAACTTCTTCCAAAGATGTTGACTCTGAGTTTGGACACTTGGCAATTTCCATACTTGAAGTTCAGTGGGAATCAAAGAATGACAGAAGAGTGTGTGTGGGTGGTGGTGAAAGGTTTGGAAAGGACCTCTGGAGATCATCTAGTCCAAACCCCCCTGCAGGTCAGCTAGATCAGGTTGCCCAGGATCATGTCCAGGTGGGTTTTGAAAGTCTCCAGAGAAGGAAACTGCACAATCTCTCTGGGCAACTTGTTCCAGTGTTCTGTGACAGGAAAGAAGTTTCTCCCTAAGTTAAAGTGAAACCACCTGTGTGTACAGCCCTTGCCCCTTATCCTACCACTGGGCACCACTAAAAAGAGCCCAGTTCTATCATCATGACCTCCACCATTTGAATACTGATCAACACTGAGAAGATCTCTCAGTCTTCTCCAGGCTGAACAGCCCCAGGTCTCTCAGCCTTTCCTCATCACAGATGCTCCAGTCCCCTTCAACATCTTTGTAGCCTCTGCTGGACTCTCTATAGTAGTTCTCTGTCACTCCTGAACTAGGGAGCCCAGAACTGGACACAACAACCCAAATGGAGTCTCACTAGGACAGAGTAGAGAACTTCCCTTGACCTGCTGGTCACACTCTTCTTAATGCATCCACAGAGCAGTAGGCATCCCCAGTAGGGATCTGGCTATGATGTATGTAAGATAGATAAGGGTGATAGAAGCACTGGGCCTCAATACTGCCTCTGAACTGAGGTGGGATGAGATGTTCAGTCACTCTGCACTGAGAATACAGGTCATCATGTGATGGAGATCTGAGACTGCTAGTAAAAGAAGAACATTTTCCATCTAGGTCTCCATCAGCCTCTGAAACCCTTCACATTTTATAACTGACCCTTGGATCCTGCTTCTCCAAATGCCCCTCTTTCTTCTCCTTAGATCAGAAAACAGCCCCTCTCCCATGAGGCAGTGAGCTCTCTCCAGAGGAAAAAAGTCTTTTCCTTTATATCTGAGGGTTTTTTAACCCCTAAACTAAATCCCAACAAGAAGAAATGAATTAAAGCAGCTGTTCATCCAGGCATGCTGCTCCTCTTACCTTGAGGAACTTATACAGGAGGAAGGTGAACCAGTTGGTGAGCATTTTCTCAGCCACAGATTCTGTCCTAAAATCAGCCAGGGAGAAAAGGCAAATTGGAAATTAGTTGGTTGTGCTGGGTCATATCAAAGGGTTAGCCAAAGGATGGGCTTTGTCCATTTTGCTGCCCAGATCTCTGAGCCCCATGGAAAATGTGGGATGACACCACCAGGATCAAGCATGTCCTGGGTTCTAGGGTTTACCTTTAGGTGTAGAAAACCTGCAGGCAAATCCTCACTGCCCTGTGGTTTCTCCTTTAACTGAGGAAGTCCTTACATGGCTTTTTCTCAGTTTCTCCATCAATGAGGAGGAGATGACAAAGTTCGAGGGAATCTTCTCAAAGGAGCTCAGAGAGGATAAATCCATCAATTTGAGGAGCTCAGAGTTAGGTCATATGACAAGAAGGCTACATAAATACTTAAGACAGAGAGATCTAAATCACCAGAGAACACTTATCTGGCACTGCCTATCTCCCTGGCATTTAAGAGTGATTATACTCCTCAATATGTCAACACGGTGCATATACTGAGGTCATCTGTTTGCCCTTGAGCACTCTGTCCTCAATCAAACTAAAACACATCTTGAGCCTTCAGGGTGAACATTTCATACAGCAGGTCCAACTCAGACCTGTAAATGTGCTGTGGACGCCAGAAGCACAGAATAAACTCTTGTACTGGTGTTGCTCAAGAGGAAAGCAAATGTCCCTACCTGAATTAAAGTGGGTCTTACTTGCCCTGGCTGCCTCCAAAGCCATGCAGAAGGACATGCACTTAGGACTTCAGCTTGCCTTTTGGACTCCCTAACTCTTCAGCATAAAGCTGATCTTTCTTCCTGGAGCATGAGACTTGCAAGGAGGAGGGGAGCTGGAGCTGCATGCTTGGAAGCCACCAATGACCTTGCCTGAAAGCAGTGTCCTGTTACACCAATACAGAGCAAGTGGTGGTGGTCCCTTCCCTAGCTAAATACAGCTGATCTCTAGCCTGTTTTCCACTAGGATTTCTCTGTTCCTGTGGGAAAATCTCACATTAATACCAGGAAGAGTAGGGAGAGGAATGATGAGGGTGATTGGAGGTCTAGAGTTAGAAAAGAGATGGAAGGAGAAAGAGGAAAAAATGGAATGCTTAGGAAAAGACAGGGATGAACAACCAGAAATGGAAGAAGGGAAACAAAAAGGAGCAAAGGAGGAGACAGTTAGGAGACAGTGCCACTTAGCATCAGAGGAGAACAGAGAGAAAGCCTGGGGACATCAAAAGGGAGGTCACCATCCAAGCTGTAGGACTATAATCACATCAAGGAGCCAACTGACACCCAAGGAAAGTCCAGTCTCTGCCCCTGGCATTGCTGTTCTGAATGCCAGCAAGTGCCTTCTCCACCCTTTTTGGATGGCTTTCCATACTAGGCTGTGTGCCAGATTAGAAGTCTCCCAGTAGGCACCATATACCTCTTCCCTGCCCAAGCCATCCATCATAATCAGCTGAGGGCTCCTCAAAGTTGGCTCTGAGCAGTTGCAAAGGTCATTGATCTCCAGAAGACTCCTCCTGGTTTTACTTAGGGTACTTGAACCAGAAGGGTTGCTTCAGACTGTGAAAGGGAGATGAACATGATCCTAATGGGAGAAGAGGCAGCATTTCCCTAATCAGGGAAAGAACATTAATTACAGAGCAGTAGGCTTCTAGTTCAAGGGTTCCTACAGAAGACTTTAAGCTTCAGACTTGGCCAAGAAGCACCAATCCAATCTTATGACTTATATGGAGCCAGTTCTGCTCTGCTCTTCTACTGTCTTCAACAAGTTCCCAGCATCATTGCTCAAAGAGAGACAGGAGATCAGTTCCATGGTGGAGCTGAAGAAGACTCTCCATGTGTCTACAGCTGCCATGAACAAGAAATAATGCAGGACAGTCCATGTCCCAGGCAGGAGACAGCTCTAGGGTTATAATATAGTCTACTCCATCAGATACACTTGCAGATCCCTCACACTGCAACTGGCTTTTCCAGGTTAAAAGGGAACACAAGCATAAATTAGCATCTTAAACACACAAAGAGCCCAAAACAAGGGTTAGGAAGCATGGGCTCTTGCTGCTTTTATGAAGCTTTCTGGTTGATCTGTTTAACATCCAGAGGTGCTTTTGTTCTGTGACTTAGAATCATAGAATCAGTCAGGGTTGGAAGGGACCACAAGAATCATCTGGTTCCAATCCCCCTGCCATGCCCAGGGACACCCTACCCTAGAGCAGGCTGCCCACAGCCTCAGCCAGCCTGGCCTTAAACACCTCCAGCCATGGGGCCTCAACCACCTCCCTGCCAGCCTCTCACCACTCTCATGCTGAACAACTTCTTCCTCACATCCACTCTGAATCTCCCCACCTCCAGCTTTGCTCCATTCCTCCTAGTCCTGTCACTCCCTGACAGCCTCAAAAGTCCCTCCCCAGCTGTTTTTTTAAGCCCTCTTTAGATCCTGGAAGGCCACAGGAAGGTCACCTGGGAACCTCCTCTTCTCCAGACTGAACAGTCCCAACTCTGATTACATTCTGATTAGGGAGGAGACAGAGCCAGATCTAAGGACACACCTGCTGAAATGAGAGGAAATTCAGAGTGGATGCTGAGAGGAAGAGGAAAGTCCTTTAAGAGAAGGCAAACTCTATCAGGAAGCCATGCATGAGCAGGAAACCATAAAGGGAGAAGGACTCAGTCCATTCAGCCCTACTTTCCTTACCCCTTTCATAGAATCATAGAAGCATAGAATCAATCAGCTTGGAAGAGACCTCCAAGATCATCCAGTCCAACCTAGCACCCAGCCCTACCCAATCAACTAGACCATGGCACTAAGTGCCTCAGCCAGTCTCTTCTTGAACACCTCCAGGGATGGTGCCTCCACCACCTCCCCGGGCAGCCCATTCCAATGGGAACAGCTTCATGCCAGCCCTACCAGGTCATAGGAACTGTGGCTGTGCCATCCTCATTTCACAATCTGCTACACAAAACCCAAGCAAACTTGCCCCTTTCCTCCCAAGGTGACTTGCAATCCTCATGCTGGACAGCAGAGCACAGGCTGCCCCCCCAGCTTCCTCTAACCCCAGGCATCCTTACCTCCTGAGCAACAGCTTGGGGTGGTTCTTGCTCTCCAGGTTTTTATCTATGAGGTCAGCCAAGAGCTGTTTGAGGACATCAGTAGCATACTCCAACTTGCTCTGCAGCACAGTCATGATGAGAGAGGCCACGTTGCCACGGTCTCGCATGGAGAAGCTGCGCTGGGACTCCAGGGTACGGATGAAGGACAGCAGGAACACCTTGTTGTTGATGAGCTGTGCAAAGAGCTTCAGGCCTTTCTCCACACGTTCCTGCCTATAGCCAGGGACCTGCACAGGAAGAAAGTGAGTTTATATCTTTCCCTCACTACCCACTGTCAGACCTACCCAGGTCATGCAACCTTTGATACCTCTCTGCCTTCATCATGCATTCAGCCTGGAGAAGACAAGGCTCCAGGGAGATCTTATAGAAGCTTTGCAGTACCTAAAAGGTACTGGGGAGGGACTTCTTATAAAGGCCTGTATTGATAGAATCATAGAATCATAGAATTAACCAGGTTGGAAGAGACCTCCAAGCTCATCCAGTCCAACCTAGCACCCAGCCCTATCCAGTCAACCAGACCATGGCTGCCCAGGGCAGTGGTGGAGTCCTCATCCCCAGAGAGGTTGCAAAGCTGTGTATATGTGGTGCTGAGGGTCATGGTTTGGTGGTGACCTGGCAGTACTGGGGCTAATAGTTGGACTTGATAGTCTTAAAGGTCTCTTCCAGTCTAAACAATTCTATCATAGAATCAACCAGGCTGGAAGAGACCTCCAAGATCGTCCAGGCCAACCTAGCACCCAGCCCTAGCCAGTCAACCAGACCATGGAACTAAGTGCTTCAGCCAGGCTTTTCTTGAACACCTCCAGGGACGGTGCCTCCACCACCTCCCTGGGCAGCCCATTCCAATGCCAATCACTCTCTCTGTGAATAACTTCCTCCTAGCATCCAGCCTAGACCTACCCCAGCACAACTTGAGACTGTGTCCCCTTGTTCTATTGCTGGTAGCAATAGGAATAGGTAGAATGGATTTAAGATGGAAGAAGGTAGATTTATGCTGACTATTAGGAAAAAAATTAGTTACAGTGAGGCTGGAGCTGGTCTGCTATGAGGAGAGACTGAGAGAGTTGGGGCTGTTCAGTCTGGAGAGGAGAAGGCTCTGAGGGGACTTTACTGTGACCATCCAGTATCTGAAGGGGGCCTACAATTAAGCTGAGGAGAGACTTTTTAGGCTATCAGGTAGTGATAGGACTGGGGGAAATGGAACAAAGCTAAAAACAGGCAGATTCAGACTGGATGTTAGGAAGAACTTCTTCAGCATGAGGGTGGTGAGAGGCTGGAACAGGTTGCCAAGGGAGGTGATGTAAGCCTCATCCCTGGAGGTGTTTAAGGCCAGGCTGGATGAGGCTCTGAGCAGCCTGATCTAGGGTAGGGTGTCCATGCCCATGTCAGGAGGGTTGGAATTAGCTGATCTTTGTGGTCCCTTCCAACCCTGCCTGATTCTATGCTTCAGCGAAGATACACTGGCACAGGTTGCCCCAGGAAGGTGTGGATGCTACCTCCCTGGAAGTGTTCAAGAGCAGGCTGGACAGATATTTGAGCAATGTGGTCTAGAGGAAAGTGCCCATGCCCATGGCAATGGATTTGGAACTAGGTGATGATCTGGATGAGGGGATTGAGTCCAGCAACAGTAAGTTTGCAGATGACACCAAGCTAGGAGCAGGTGTGGATCTGCTGGAGGGTAGGAGAGCCCTGCAGAGGGTCCTGGCCAGGCTGGATGGGTGGGCAGAGGCCAATGGGAGGAGACTAAACAAGGCCAAGTGCAGGGTTCTACACTTTGGCCACAACAACCCCAAGCAGCACTACAGGCTGGGGACAGAGTGGCTGGAGAGCAGTCAGGCAGAAAGGGACCTGGAGGTGCTGGTAGATAGTAGCTGAAGATGAGCCAGCAGTGTGCCCAGGTGGCCAAGAGAGCCAATGGCATCCTGGGCTGGATCAGGAACAGTGTGGCCAGTAGGACAAGGGAGGTTATTCTGCCCCTGTGCTCAGCACTGCTCAGGACACACCTTGAGTACTGTGTCCAGTTCTGGGCCCCTCAATTCAAGAGAGATGTTGAGGTGCTGGAAGGTGTCCAGAGAAGGGCAACAAAGCTGGTGAGGGGCCTGGAGCACAGCCCTGTGAGGAGAGGCTGAGGGAGCTGGGGGTGTGCAGCCTGCAGAAGAGGAGGCTCAGGGCAGACCTCATTGCTGTCTACAACTACCTGAAAGGAGGCTGTAGCCAGGTGGGGTTGGGCTCTTCTGCCATGCAAGCAGCAACAGAACAAGGGGACACAGTCTCAAGTTGTGCTGAGGGAGGTCTAGGCTGGATGTTAGGAGGAAGTTGTTGTCAGAGAGAGTGATTGGCATTGGAATGGGCTGCCCAGGGAGGTGGTGGAGTCACAGTCTCTGGAGGTGTTGAAGCCAAGCCTGGATGAGGCACTTAGTGCCATGGTCTGGTTGATTGGCTAGGGCTGGGTGCTAGGTTGGGCTGGATCATCTTGGAGGTCTCTTCTAACCTGCTTGATTCTATGAGTCCATGTTTTTTTTTAATCCAAACCTATCTGGCATGCTTAAAGCAACCAAGTAATGTAAGACCCATGTAAGAGTCATAACTTTTTTCATTCTGTAAATTACAGCTTTATTTTTGCATGCAGCAAGTAAATTACTTAGCAAATTGCCTGAGACAACAAACCAACCACCACCACCACCACTCCTGTAAGTGTTTTTAACTCACTTGCCTGAACATTTAGCATTGTCTAGCCTTAGGTTATTATGGAGAATTAAAACAACCAAAAATAACAGGAGAAGGATTTTGTATGGCATCTGGAAGCAGTTAATTAGCAAATGAACTGGAAATAAGTAAGACTTCTCACTGCAGGGATCTATACTGGGGCCTTCTGCAATAAACAGCAACTTCTTTTAGGTGCCCCAGAAAAGGGAGCAGAATGGGAAATGCCTTCCCTGATGTGCTGGTAGCCAAAGATGTTGGTGCTGAAAGAGCTGGTGAGGCTTTGTGAAGGATTAAGGTGGGGGGAAAAAGGGGAAGGGGAGGGGGAGGGGGAGGGGGAGGGGGAGGGGGAGGGGGAGGGGGGAGGGGGGAGGGGGAGGGGGAGGGGGGAGGGGGAGGGGGAGGGGGGAGGGGGAGGGGGAGGGGGGGGGGAGGGGGAGGGGGAGGGGGAGGGGGAGGGAAGGGAAGGGAAGGGAAGGGAAGGGAAGGGAAGGGAAGGGAAGGGACGGGAAGGGAAGGGAAGGGAAGGGAAGGGAAGGGAAGGGAAGGGAAGGGAAGGGAAGGGAAGGGAAGGGAAGGGAAGGGAAGGGAAGGGAAGGGAAGGGAAGGGAAGGGAAGGGAAGGGAAGGGAAGGGAAGGGAAGGGAAGGGAAGGGAAGGGAAGGGAAGGGAAGGGAAGGGAAGGGAAGGGAAGGGAAGGGAAGGGAAGGGAAGGGAAGGGAAGGGAAGGGAAGGGAAGGGAAGGGAAGGGAAGGGAAGGGAAGGGAAGGGAAGGGAAGGGAAGGGAAGGGAAGGGAAGGGAAGGGAAGGGAAGGGAAGGGAAGGGAAGGGAAGGGAAGGGAAGGGAAGTTTCTTCTGAAGCAGAAGTGCCAAGTGTCTTTATCCATAATGCTTGTTCATTGTTATTAGGGGAAAAAAAACACCCAACAACCAAACAATAAGTTGTTTGGTGTTCTTCCTTAGGGTCATTGCTGTGGCTCTACAAGTTTTGGCCCCTCCTGAGCAGCCCTTGTTGTCTACCAGGTGGGAGGAGGTGTTGGACTTTTGTGTTGTTCCTCAGAGCTATTATTGTGATTCTAGCTGTGCTAGTTTGAGCCTAGCTGGGATGCTCTGGAGAGAACAACTAGATGCTAGGCTGTGAAAAGGAAACAATGGGGATGTCTACTGCACTCATAGGCTTGCTGAGATGGATAAGAACGAGAACACAAACATAGGTAAGAGAGTGTCTCTCTGTCTTTGAGGCTGAACTTTTTTCTCTCTCTAACCTGCTGTCTGTGTGACTAATCCCTCTGCTTCCTAACCCCCCTGGCCAATCCTCCAAACTCATCTGGAACATAATGCAAAGTCTGGAGTAAGGTAGAGGGGTGGGGAGAAGGTGGAAGGGCAGTTGGGAGCCCCCCCCCCCGGGGACTCAGGTTTCTGGGAGAGCTGTTGTGTTTCTGGATTACCTTTTACCTTGTCTATTCCTGTCTATAGCTGTATAGATTGTCAATACCTGCTTGTATACTGTGCTAGGCTGTACATATAAAGCTTCATTCAATTCCCAGATTGGCTGAGTTTAGTTTGGGTGATTTTCTTAAGTGTGGGGGAGGCAGGTAACACCTAAACCATCACACTGGCTGCTGTTGTGGCCCTGCCAAGCAGGGTTAGCTCATTTGGGGGATTAAAAAGATTCACCTCCCTCATTGTCCACCGAGTGGGACAGGACACCTTTTCATTCATACAGTTTGTTGATGAATTTTGGCTCTCCTGAAAGGAAGGAGCAAAGATGAGCAGGCACTTCTGATTATACAGCCAGCCAAGCATGGCATTTCCTGTGCCAGCTCTGCTCCTCTTTTCTGCCAACTAACCCCAGTCTTGGCCTCTGGCAATCTCACCAGCCCATGCCAAAGCCTTGTTAAAGCTCAGAGCTTGCCAAAGACTTTGAAGAAAGCTTAGCTCGCAACCTCCCTGGCCTTGTCCATGGTGTATCCTCCACTCCCCTTGCCCAGGTATCCTTAGAACAAAGCCTGTCCATCTGCCAAAGCCTGAACCAGTTTCAAACCTCACTTGGGATCCCATCAAGCTTACTGTCACTAGAATCACAGAATCATAGAATCAACCAGGTTGGAAGAGACCTCCAACATCATCCAGTCCAAACTATCACCCAGCCCTAGCCAGTCAACCAGACCATGGCACTAAGTGCCTCAGCCAGGCTTTGCTTCAACACCTCCAGGGACAGCAACTCCACCACCTCCCTGGGCAGCCCATTCCAATGGCAAATGGAATGGTGTCCTCACAACCCAATACCATTTGTTGCATTCAGAAGCTGGAGGGGAGTCACAAGCAGCAGGCAGTGATTTCTTACCTCCAGATCCCTCAGGACTGGGTGATCTTCAATGCCAGGGAAAAGCACCCTCATAGTGTAGGTTCGGTAATCGAGGAAAGGGATCCCAGCTCCATCCAGATCACTTGTCAGCTCATGAATGTCTGTCTGCAGCTCTGCAAAGGCTGACACAAAACAGGAAGCACTCATGTAGCAGTGACAGTCCAGATCTTCACCACCACGATGAAAAAGGCCCTCAGACATACATGCGTGAAAGCAAGGTATAAGTGAAGAAGCATCATGTGGAGAGGAAAATGAAGGTAAGCAAGAACAGTTTCACCTCTCCTGTAACACAGCCTTTCCCCAGGGACATGTACCAAGGCTGTGAGTGGACAAAGGCTGAAGCCACAGAAACAGATAAAGTTAGACTAGGCACAAGCTTGAGCCATACCCACAGCCTTCAACACTTCCTTTTGCCTGTGATAACTGGGCTCAAAGGCTGGATGGCTGTCTTCTACCCCACTGACACAGTGTCAGCTGTACTCCTTCATCCTACCTTCTTTGCACTCCAGTGCCACCCTGGACTCCAGGTTGTCCATCTGCATCTGCAGGCGCTTGAGGGTGAGGTCACTCTCTCTGGATTTGCGCTTGTACGCTATCAACACGGCCACGATGAAGATGATGAGCAGGCCACCAGCCACTGCAATGCTGACAATAGCTGGCAAGCTGAGAGGGCTGTCTGGAGAGATGTAGACCATCCCTGGGGAGAATTCCATCCCTCCTACACGAGCCTAGACAGAAAGCAGGACAGAACTGCACTGAAGCTGCTGAACAAGCAGGAAAACAAAAGAACTCCATCGCTAACTGACTACAGCTGTATAACCTGATCTGGCTGCAGGGTTCTGCACTTTGGCCACAACAACCCCAACCAGTGCTACAGGCTGGGGGCAGAGTGGCTGAGAGCAGCCAGGCAGAGAGGGACCTGAAAATACTGGTAGATAGTAGCTGAGCACAAGCCAGCAGTGTGCTCAAGTGACCAGAGAGCCAATGGCATCCTGGCCTGGATCAGGAGCAGTGTGGCCAGCAGGACAAGGGAGGTTATTCTTGCCCTGTACTTGGCACTGGTCAGGCCACACCTTGAGTGCTGTGTCCAGTTCTGGGCTACGCAATTCAAGAGAGATGTTGAGGTGCTGGAAGGTGTCCAGAGAAGGGCAACAAAGCTGGTGAGGGGCCTGGAGCACAGCCCTGTGAGGAGAGGCTGAGGGAGCTGGGGGTGTGCAGCCTGCAGAAGAGGAGGCTCAGGGCTGACCTCATTGCTGTCTGCAACTACCTGAAGGGAGGCTGTAGCCAGATGGGGTTGGTCTCTTCTGCCAGGCAAGCAGCAACAGAAGAAGGGGACACAGTCTCAAGTTGTGGAAGAGGAGGTCTAGGCTGCATGTTAGGAGGAAGTTGTTGTCAGAGAGAGTGATTGGCATTGGAATGGGCTGCCCAGGGAGGTGGTGGAGTCACTGTGGCTGGAGGTGTTGAAGCAAAGCCTGGATGAGGCACTTAGTGCCATGGTCTGGTTGACTGGCTAGGGCTGGGTGCTAGGTTGGCCTGGATGATGTTGGAGGTCTCTTCCAATCTGGTTGATTCTATGATTCTATGATTGTAATATGTTCACTGCAGGGGAGGGAGGATTAGAGGACCTTTAAAGTGTTTCTCCAACCCAAGCCATTCTATGACTGGTGATATCTCCTTGCCTCCCCAGCTAAAATGAGTGTGAAACACTTGGACAGAGAACAGCTTAAAGACATCTGTAATGCCATATAAAAGCACCTTTGTTGGCTAAGTCACCATAAAATCAGCCAACAAAGGATTTGTGGTGAAACAAATCTCACCAGTCTCAGTACCCTGGCTACATACCATTTGAGTTTCATTCTGTTTTCTCCATCCCTTGTCCCAAACAGCTACGGTACTCTGGACTGCCAAAATGCACACAGGACACAGAGCTGATGGTTGTAGTCTGATGGTTCCTAACCTTACAACAGGAAAGGTGGCATCTGATCCAGACTGCTAGTGAGGTGAGTATAATAGCTGCTTGCCTGGCAGAAGAGACCAACCCCACCTGGCTACAGCCTCCCTTCAGGGAGTTGTAGACAGCAATGAGGTCTGCCCTGAGCCTCCTCTTCTGCAGGCTGCACACCCCCAGCTCCCTCAGCCTCTCCTCACAGGGCTGTGCTCCAGGCCCCTCACCAGCTTCATCACTTTTCTCTGGACACCTTCCAGCACCTCAACATCTCTCTTGAATTGAGGAGCCCAGAACTGGACACAGCACTCAAGGGGTGGCCTGACCAGTGCTGAGTACAGGGAAAGAAGAACCTCCCTTGTCCTGCTGGCCACACTGTTCCTGATGCAGGCCAGGATGCCATTGGCTCTGCTGCCCACCTGGGCACACTGCTGGCTCATCTTCAGCTACTATCTATCAGTAGCCCCAGGTCCCTTTCCTCCTGGCTGCTCTCAGCCACTCAGTCCCCAGCCTGTAGTGCTGCTTGGGGTTGTTGTGGCCAAAGTGCAGAACCCTGCACTTGGCCTTGTTTAGTCTCCTCCCATTGGCCTCTGCCCACCCATCCAGCCTGTCTAGGTCCCTCTGGAGGGCTCTCCTACACCCCAACAGCTCCACAGCTGCTCCTAGCTTGGTGTCATCTGCAAACTTACTGATGCTGGACTCAATGTCATCGTCCAGATCATTGGAGATAACAAAGTAAATGGGACTTAAAAACCCTCACAAAACCCACAGGGTTTTGCTCCTTAAAACACCTCTCCTAGACACACATTGGCAGAGTGACTGCAAATGCTCTCCACTGAGACAGGGAGCTGTATGTAGCTTTCCATTCTCTGTGTGCTCCCAGAGGTTCCCAGGGCTGCTGCCAGCCTCCAGAACAAGCTGCTGTACTAGGAGCTGGCTTTTAAGAGCCAGAAGGAAACTTGGAGGAGGTACTGCTGCAAGCTCAACAAAACAATCTGCTCAAGTCCATTAGGAGCCCAATTTTACAACATGAACATCACTCCCAAAAGCAATCCCAAATGGTACCACTTGCTTAAGGCTACTAAAAGGTTGTTCAAGGCTGCTGGTAGAGTACAGTAGGTTTGAATGTCAGGGAGAAAAGCACTGCTGACTATCCTGAGGTATAAAACAAAGCTCTAGGACTGTGCTGTGGCAGGGCAACACTGGTTGCAGCTGCCCTATAGTTGCCTCTGTGTTCAGAGAAGGGCAACAAAGATGGTGACAGGTCTGGAGAACATGTCTTAAGAGAAGCATCTGAGGGAGCTGGGATTGTTTAGTCTGGAGGAAAGAAGGCTAAGGGGTGACTTCTTGCACTCTGCAACTACCTGGAAGGAGGGCTGTTTTTCACCTCAAGTAGCCAGTAATCAAGTATTACAGTACTGAAATTATTTCTAAGGGAAGGAATAGTGACAGTGACACACATTGGAGCCAATGAGTTTTTATGTACCTAGTTCAGCTATTTTTGATACAGAGTTAAGGAAAGGAAAGGAAAGGAAAGGAAAGGAAAGGAAAGGAAAGGAAAGGAAAGGAAAGGAAAGGAAAGGAAAGGAAAGGAAAGGAAAGGAAAGGAAAGGAAAGGAAAGGAAAGGAAAGGAAAGGAAAGGAAAGGAATATAGAATCATAGGACCCTCACCAGATTTGTTGCCCTTCTCTGGACACCTTCCAGCACCTCAATATCTCTCTTGAATTGAGGAGCCCATAACTGGACACAGCACTCAAGGGGTGGCCTGACCACTGCTGAGTACAGGGGCAGAATAACCTCCCTTGTCCTGCTGGCCACACTGTTCCTGATACAGCCCAGGATGCCATTGGCTCTGCTGCCCACCTGGGCACACTGCTGGCTCAGCTTCAGCTACTCGTTACCAGCACCCCCAGGGCCCTCTCTGCCTGGCTGCTCTCAGCCACTCAGTCCCCAGCCTGTAGCACTGCTTGGGGTTGTTGTGGCCAAAGTGCAGAACCCTGCACTTGGCCTTGTTCAATCTCATCCCATTGGCCTCTGCCCACCTGCCAAACACTCTTGCTAATCTATGCACTGAAAGCTGCTTCCTTTTACCTCAGACCTCCATCCTACATCCTCCAGCAAAATTTGCTCACCAGCTCAAATATTTTCCTTCCTATCACATTAGATCAATGAATATCAACATATTTCATAGAATCATAGAATCAACCAAGTTGGAAGAGACCTCCAAGACCATCCAGTCCAACCTAGCACCCAGCCCTATCCAATCAACTAGACCATGGCACTAAGTGCCTCATCCAGGCTTTTCCTATTTCTCTATATCTTTCATATTTCATGTTCTACTTCCAACAGCAACCTTTTCCCCCCAAGCCTCACTGTTAGATGAGTCCATTCCAGGAGTATTAGACTAGAATCAACCAACCCCATCCCAATCCCCAGTGCAGGTCTGTGCTCAAAGCTCACAGAACAGCCTGTCTCCATGGGTGGGTTTGCTCTCACCAAAGGTTTGACACGCACATCTGAGTCAGTCAGACATCACAACATGCTTTCAGAGTCAATACAGAGCAAAAGCACTTTTTAGGATGTGATTTATGTGAGCTGCATTTGACACCTGCTTTGACATTAGGATGAGTCACTTCATTCAGGTGAAGCTCTCATTTCTCTCCATTAAAGGGATCTAGACTCCTAGAGGTAGGTGTCCAACAAAGTTAGCCCCAGTGCCTTCCTCTCTAAAGGTGGTTTCAATGCTGAGAAGGTCTCACAGTTCACAAATCAAACTGCCATGATCTGAGGGAATCTGTCAAAGAAAGCCTTCAAGGTTTGTTATTGTGAGCATTTGAAAGGAAAACAAGCAAGTATGTGGATTCCTCCCTACTTTGTTTCTTGGGCTGCTGAGTGCTTCTGAAAGAAGCTATCTATGACTTCCAGAAGGCTGAACATGAGCCCTCCATATTCCCAAACAACAGTCTGGCCACCCTTCAAGTCTGTTAACCCTGAATTTGTCTTAAATGATATTAGGGCAGAGGCCAGGTTCTCCAGCAAAGTCTTAGACAACACCTATAGTGGCTCAGGAGTTCCTGTTGTGTAAAACTTGACTGTGGTAGCAGCTTTCTTAGCATAGCTTGCCCCAGCCAAACCTAGGTGTCTACCTTAGGATGAGATTGTGTGCTCAATTTCATAGAATCATAGAATCAACCAGGTTGGAAGAGACCTCCAAGATCATCCAGTCCAACCTAGCACCCAGACAATCATAGAATTATACAATCATAGAATCAACCAGGTTGGAAGAGACCTCCAAGATCAACCAGACCATGGCACTAAGTGCCCCAGCCAGGCTTGGCTTCAACACCTCCAGGCACGATGCCTCCACCACCTCCCTGGGCAGTCCATTCCAATGCCAATCACTCTCTCTCTGCCAACAACTTCCTCCTAACATCCATCCCAGACCTCCCCTGGCACAGCTTGAGATTGTGCCCCCTGAAAAAAAATATTTAGAAAGCCCTTTCTAGGTCTCTGTAAGCATTCAAATAGCTTTCAGTCATGGACATAGAGAGGACTCCTACCTCTTGGTATGTGGTATCTAAACACTATCTCCTGCTGATCTCCCCCAAGGTAACTAATTGTTGTGTTCTGTCAATGCAGTTTGGTGGAAGTCATAGAATTGCTTAAGTTGGCAAAGACCCTGAAAATCTCCAAGTGCCCTCAAGGTAACAACTCACAGCTTAGAAATGGAAGTGTCTCCCTCTCCAACATGAGCAGAGGATCTCTGGGATTACTTTAGTTGTTAGGAAGTGCAGCAAAGGGGATGGGGCTGCAGTGCGCCTGCGTCATGGTGCTCCAACACTTGCACCACTCCCATGATCCCCTCTCAGCTCTAGGCCACCTCAGTTGGTAAGAAAGGGTTTGTTCAGCAAACATGACCATGAGCCAGCAGTGTGCCCAGGTGGCCAAGAGAGCCAATGGCATCCTGGCCTGCATCAGGAATGGTGTGGTCAGCAGGAGCAGGGAGGTCATTCTGCCCCTGTACTCTGCACTGGTTAGACCACACCTTGAGTACTGTGTTCAGTTCTGGGCCCCCCAGTTTAGGAGGGACATTGAGATGCTTGAGCATGTCCAGAGAAGGGCAACGAGGCTGGGGAGAGGCCTTGAGCACAGCCCTACGAGGAGAGGCTGAGGGAGCTGGGATTGGTTAGCCTGGAGAAGAGGAGGCTCAGGGCAGAGCTCATTGCTGTCTACAACTACCTGAGGGGTGGTTGTGGCCAGGAGGAGGTTGCTCTCTTCTCTCAGGTGGCCAGCACCAGAATGAGAGGACACAGCCTCAGGCTGTGCCAGGGGAGATTTAGGCTGGAGGTGAGGAGAAAGTTCTTCCCTGAGAGAGTCATTGGACACTGGAATGGGCTGCCTGGGGAGGTGGTGGAGTCGCTGTCCCTGGAGCTGTTCAAGGCAGGACTGGACGTGGCACTTGGTGCCATGGTCTGGCCTTGAGCTCTGTGGTAAAGGGTTGGACTGGATGATCTGTGAGGTCTCTTCCAACCCTGATGATACTGTGATACTGTGATAGTGCAATTTTGTCAAGGTCACACAGTAAATCACCAACAGAAACAGGAGGAGGACCTGGGAGAGCTACTTGTCAACTATCCTGTCCATCAAAGCAACATTCATGTGCAGCACAGGGATAGATTTAGTACCAACCCAAGCGACGGAGATGCTGGGCCATGCTGGAGGAGGCATCTCCCAGCCCAACTGTCCCCCTGTTAAGTTCCAGATGCAAAGTCCATCCTTGAGCAGTGGCTTCCACTGCAGGTGACCTTCCCAGCAGGTTGCCAGCCCAGACACAGTCAAAGCATCGCCTCGGTGCTGGCAGTTGAATGAGAAATCCATAACTTGCCCCTAAAATTGATGCTCATTAACAGCTTCAATGGGATCATCTTCCCATGTTTCTACTACCATCTTCTGTTTGATCAGCATCCTCAAAAAGAGATTATTTTTCTCTATGCCTTCACTTAAGCTGTCCCAGGTTGCAGAAGCAGAGGAGTCTTCCCAATGAGCAGGACCTGACCAGATGTTCATCCTCCCTCATCCCCAGGGGTTGATTATTGCTCACCTGATGTTGAGTTTTCTCTCTTCAGGGTTGGCTTTGCCCATCTCTGACTAACCATATGTTTAATTATATTCATGGAAATGACAGGGAACATATAATGCCTTGTTGAAAAGGTTTGGTATTCACACAGAGAAAATCTCCCACTTCATTATTGCTCCTCTTGGAGTGTCTTAATGTGCTTTATAAATGAATCGAGAGCCACAGTATATTTGCATGGCTGAAAAGGATTATTATGACTTCTATTTTCCAGATGACAAACTTTGGCACAGAGAAGTCAAGTAGTTGGTAGGAGATTTCACAGCAGCAGTCACAGACTAGACCCAAAATGGTCACCAGAAGCTTTCTGCTTCCAAAAAGTCTCCAGAAAATTCTTTTTAAAGAGCCATGCCAAGCATCATAGAATCATAGAATCAACCAGGTTGGAAGAGATTTCCAGCATCATCCAGGCCAACCTAGCACCCAGCCCTAGCCAGTCAACCAGACCATGGCACTAAGTGCCTCATCCAGGCTTTGCTTCAACACCTCCAGAGATGACAACTCCACCACCTCCCTGAGCAGCTCATTCCAATGCCAATCACTCTCTCAGCCAACAACTTCATCCTAACATCCAGCCTAGACCTCCTCTGGCACAACTTGAGACTGTGTCCCCTTGTTCTGTTGCTGCTTGCCTGGCAGAAGAGACCAACCCCACCTGGCTACAGCCTCCCTTCATGTAGTCCCATCTGAGCCTCCTCTTCTCCCTCTATGAGTTTCACTGCTTTGAAATAAATATGTGACAGATACAGCTTCAGGAGGGCAACAGGGAGGTGGAAAAAAGTTGATCACAAGGAATGAGAAACATTGATCATCCCTGAGTCTGATGTCAGCTGTTAGCTTTGGTTGTCTTTCCAGCCACAGCTCAGATGAATTTGCTGATGTGCTGTTTATCAAGCAACAACACTGAGGAATGCAAATTACTGAGAGGAAAGCAAAGAAGGAGTGAATAAATCAATGGTGGGAGGAGAAGAAGCTCCCTCTGATGTAATCATTAAATTCATTTTTCAGAAGCTCCAGGAGGGATATGCAGGAGCATGCTAAGTTGTCCAGATGTCAAAAAATCTAAGTCCAGTCCCACTATCACCTATATCCTACAAGATTTTTTCTTTCTCTTACATAAAGGCAAGTTTTAGCCACCAGCAGGTTAGTAATCATAGAATCACAGACTCAACCATGTTGGAAGAGACCTCCAACATCATCCAGCCCAACCTAGCACCCAGCCCTAGACAAGCAACCAGACCATGGCACTAAGGGCCTCAGCCAGGCTTTGCTTCAACACCTTCAGGGATGGTGACTCCACCACCTCCCTGGGCAGCCCATTCCAATGCCAATCACTCTCTCTGACAACAACTTCCTCCTAACATCCAGCCCAGACCTCCCCTGCCACAACTTGAGACTGTGTCCCCTTCTTCTGTTGCTGGGTGCCTGGCAGAAGAGACCAACCCCACCTGGCTACAGCCTCTCTTCATGTAGTTGTAGACAGCAATGAGGTCAGCCCTTAGCCTCCTCTTCTGCAGGCTGCACACCCCCAGCTCCCTCAGCCTCTCCTCACAGGGTTTGTGCCCCAGGCCCCTCACCAGCGTCATCACTTTTCTCTGGACACCTTCCAGCACCTCAACATCTCTCTTGAATTGAGGGTCCCAGAATCAATGATGACTGTGCTGGATCTAACAAAGTCTGACATGTAGGAAACATGTTCCATATATGAACTCACATGAGTAAGCAGGCAGGGGGATGAAGGGATGGAAGGAGGCCCTGAGGAGAAGAACTTAAGGGTGCTGGTGAGTGAAAATCTGGACATGAGGTTATTAAGATGTGACAGCAACCCAGAAGCCAGCTGTGTCCTGGGCTGCTGCTCAGAAGTGAGGGCGGCAGGTGGAGGAAGGAGGGGATTCTGCCCTTCTGCTCTACTCTGTGGAGAACCCACTTGCAGTGCTAGCTCCAGCTCTGGAGTCCTCAGCACTGGGTAGACTCAGACCTGTTGGAGTAGGGTCAGAAGACACAAAACTGATCAAAGGACTGTAAGCCCTCTGCTGGAGTACTGCATCCAGCTCTGGAGCCCCTATTACAAGAGAGATGTGGAGATGCTGGAGCGTGTCCAGAGCAGGGCCAGGAGGATGCTCAGAGGCTGCAGCAGCTCTGCTGTGAGCTCAGACTGAAAGAGTTGGGGCTGTGCAGGCTGCAGAAGAAGAGGCTCCCAGGTGACCTTCTTGTGGCCTTCCAGGATCTGAAGGGGGCCTACAAAAATGCTGGGCAAGGACTTTTTAGGCTGTCAGGGAGTGACAGGATGAGGAGGAATGGAGCAAAGCTGGAGGTGGGGAGGTTCAGAGTGGAGGTGAGGAGGAAGTTGTTGAGCAGGAGAGTGGTGAGAGGCTGGAATGGGTTGTCCAGGGAGGTGGTTGAGGCCCCATGGCTGGAGGTGTTTCAGGCCAGGCTGGGTGAGGCTGTGGCCAGCCTGCTCTAGGGTAGGGTGTCCCTGCCCATGGCAGGGGGGTTGGAACTGGCTGATCCTTGTGGTCCCTCCCAACCCTGACTGATTCTATGACTCTATGATTCTAATTGGGGTTTTCAGCCTGGAGAAGAGAAGCCTTCAGAGAAACCTCTAGTGGCCTTTCAGTACTCAAAGGGGCCTGGAAGAAAGATGCCCTTAAAGATGTCCATCTTACTTTCCTACTTCTCCAAATTACTCTTGATGAAGCTAATATGCCAGGAAGAGGCCCTAATGTTTACAGGATCTACAGAAGACAAATGCTGTTGCAACCTCCTGGGAGATCCCTGACAATTATTCAACATTGGTATGCCCTCCCAAACCATCCATGGAGGAAAGCCTGAGGATAAGCACCACTTACCATCACCTTGTGCCTTCCAGTGAGGTTTGGAGACTCACACAGTAGCTGCACATCTGACACAGTCACTGCACAGGGTTTCTCCCCAACCAAAACAGTGTAGTTCAGCTTGGCATTCCCTCCTGCCACTGGTGGGATCAGGTTCTTGCCCTAGATAGAAAGGAATATCATCATTCCCCCCCAAAAAAAAACCCCACCAAACACATCAAGAAACAGTTTGCCTTCCACCTCTAGTTTGCTCCTGTGACAGAAGGTGTACAAGGCATTTAACATTCGTGGGCCACCTTTAGCTAGCACAGAGAGGAAAAGCTAATTCAGAAAGTCATGGAGAGGACAGCATGGATGGACAGAGACTGCCATTAGTCCCAAGTGCCTGCTCTGTTCCAAAGTCTCTCTGGAACTAAAGCAGGAATTTTGCACAAGTCTTGCACAAAGAGACTCTCCCAAAACACATTCAGGCCAGTAAACCTCTTTCCAAACGTGTATGAAGATGTTCTGCAGGCACCTCCCTCCTCTTTGCACCTCTACCACTTTACAAGTGCTGATATGGAAATGTTTGACCATACATTTCCTTCTTTTTAGATACCAGAAGTGAGAAAAGACTGGGGTAGGACTTAACCAGGAATGAGTGGAAGAGATGCCAAGAAAGAAGATTTGGGTATTTAACTGCCAGTGGTAGGAATTGTTCTTCGGTGGACAGCAGCAGGTACAAGGTTGGGCTGCAAACAGGAGTTTAGTTACTTGTAGGCAGTAAGATGCTGATTTGTGTTTGCACCTGGTGCCTCAGGTATGATAAGAGATGGTGGGTGCAATGAGTGAAGGAAATGCCAGGGTACCACTGTAATTCATGAGGTGCTGACAGACGTGGAGAGGCAATCAGCAGCATGTGTTTGTCCCTCCTCATCCAATCCTTGGTCCTCACCTTTAGTATGATGGGACTCCCCGGCTTCAACTCCAGGATGCCTGAGGGATTGAAAACCTCAAAGATTGGGTTTGGGTAGTAGGTGAAGTTGGTTTTGTTGAGAATTAGCAGAGACTGCACATTGTCAAGAATGAAGCCAAACTCTTCTGGACGCTCAGCCAGCTCAGACTGGTGGTTGGGGTCAACAGCCAGCGCTGGAGCTTGGCAGGTCATCTCTGTGCTGTTTTGCACCTCACAGTTCTGGAAGAAGAGATTCAACAGAAGGAGAATTTAATGGAAACTGTCCCCCAGTCCTCCAAGTGGGAAAATACCTCCCAGTGAGATCACAGAATCACAGAAACATTCCAGTTGGAAAAGACCCCCAGGATCATCAAGTGCAGCTGTTATCCCTACCCTACAAAGTTCACTCTTAAACCATAACCTCAGGCACCACATCCAAAGAGCTTTGAAATACATCCAGGGTTGGTGACTCAATCACCTCCCTGGGCAGCCCATTCCAATGCCTGACCACTTTTGCTGGGAAAAACTTTTCCTAATATCCAGTCTAAACCTACCCAGTCTCAGCTTGAGGCCATTCCCTCTCATTCTATCCCAATTTACCTGTGAGAAGAGACCAGCAGCAGCCTTTCCATGATCTTTTTTAGGTAGCTGTAGACAGCCATGAGATCTCCCTTCAGACTCTTCAAACTAGCCAACTCCAACTCCTGAAGTCACTCCTCATAAGAGTTATTTTCCAGGCCCTTCCCCAGCTTTGTTGCCCTCCTCTACACTTGCTCCAGTACCTCCACATCCTTCTTGTAATGAGGTGTCCAAAACTGAACACAACCTAGCACCCAGCCCTAGCCAGTCAACCAGACCATGGCACTAGGTGTCTCATCCAGGCTTTGCTTCATCACCTCCAGGGATGGGGACTCCACCACCTCCCTGGGCAGCCCATTCCAATGCCAATCACTCTCTCTGACAACAACTTCCTCCTAACATCCAGCCTAGAACTTGAGGCTGTGTCCCCTTGTTCTGTTGCTGCTTGCCTGGCAGAAGAGACCAACCCCACCTGGCTACAACCTCCCTTCAGGGAGTTGTAAACAGCAATGAGATCACCCCTGAGCATCTTCCTCTTCAAGCTAAACAACCCTAACTCCCTCAGCCTCTCCTCACAGGGTTTGTGTTCCAGGCCCCTCACCAGCTTCATCACCCTTCTCTGGACACAAGGAACACACATCATCACCCAGACCAGGCTGTTCCCAGAATTCATGAGTGACTTGCAGATTGCCTGTCAAGGTCCACACCAGGCCTAGAAACCAACCTCAACAGATATTTGTGAGTCTGATGAACTTGGTTCTGTGGACTTGGTTCTGTTAGGTTGATGGTTGGACTTAAAAGTCTTTTCCACCCAGAACCATTCTGGGATTCCATGAAAATTTGCTTTAGGAAGAGAGATGCTCATTCAACCTGCAAACTTCAGAGGCAAAGCAGTCTCCCTGATAGTCCTTCAGCCTCTTTTTGAATCCACCACAATTTCACCATTGCTCAAGTGGGCAGCAGATTATTTGAAGTCCAGAGAGTGCTTTGAGAATCTTGGGTGGGAAGCCCATGGAATAACCTTAAAATCTGAGAAAAGGAGACAATCTGGACTTTCTGCCTTCACCTCAGTCAGTCTCTCTTCAGCTTTTACTTCTGGATCCTTTTCTGGGATTCTCTTTCACACTAAAAAAGATGCCCCAGGAGGTGGTGGAGTTGCCATCCCTGGAGGTGTTCAAGCAAAGGCTTTGCCCCAGAAAGTGCCCATAAGCAGTCAACACCTTCTCAGATGCTGTTGCATGGCTCTATCCTGCAGTGTACTGTAGGTGTCAGCAGGTTCTTCCTGCTCCTGAGTCTCCTAATTGGAGGTGCTAGCCCCACATCTTTCACACCTCTATCAGGAGTTGCTGGGTGTCTACTGGTAATTGGCTCCCTCAGAGTGAAATTTCCCTCCCAGCCCTTCATAGAGTCTTGCTGACCTCTGCAGAATGGTTTCTGATTCCTCAGTAGCCACTGGGAGTTAAATGCAGCTATAAATCTAGCTAGTTAAACCTGGATACACTCCTGTAAGACCCTAAATAGTCCTGGGACTGGATACAATAGTACCAAGAGGATCATTTGCAGCTCCTTCTGATCCCAGCACGTTTAACTAATTACTTAATTTGAATCTAATTATGCATAGGCATGGCTAATAAATACTGTAGGTTGCTTGTGGAACAAGAGAGAAGACAGATATCCTTGGGCCAACAGAATAAACAGGCTTAGGAGCTGAATCACCCCTCATGCTGCCTCTTTCTATCCCTTCTTTGGTCCAGTGTCCCTTCCTGGAGAGAGGCTAAGGTGATCTATCTGAAAGCATGGCACTGCAGCGTTTTCTGGATGCAACAGAAGATTTCAATCTCTAGAGGTGTCAGCCAGCTCCTGACACCACCTTGGACATGACTCCTCTTGTGACTGATCCTCAGCTCAGCAGCCATACTCACATTGATGTGTTCCTTTCCACCGTGCTTTGCCCGGATCTGAGGGTTTTGGATCAGGTCTAGGTGAGTTCCCCAAACTGCAATGGGTGTGTTGCCACTAGAGAGGAGGAAAGCAAAGGTTTGCATGAGTCCAGCTAACAGATATCAGGATTGATTGCACCCTCAGTGGGTGATCTGTATTCCTAAATGTTGATTGCAAAGTGTCTCACCACATTTCACAGTCCCATGGGAAGGGAGAGTAAAACAAAGCAGATGAAATATTTCTTTTTCCTCCCATAAGGGCAAAAAGCAGCAGAAGCAGAGGCTTGTTAAAACTGCCACCTCAAACTGCATCCTGCTTCTTTCTCACTGATAGGATTCAACAGTCACAACCTTCAGCAATGACAACAGTGGAACATTTCATAGAATCATAGAATCATAGAATCAATGAGGTTGGAAGAGACCTCCAAGATCACCCGGTCCAACCTAGCACCCAGCCCTAGCCAATCAACCAGACCATGGCACAAAGTGCCTCATCCAGGCTTGGCTTCAACACCTCCTGGGGACAGTGACTCCACCACCTCCCTGGACAGCCCATTCCAATGACAATAACTCTCTCTGCCATCGACTTCCTCCTAACATCCAGCCTAGACCTCCCCTGGCACAACTTGAGACTCTGTCTCCTTGTTCTGTTGCTGCTTGCCTGGCAGAAGAGACCAACCCCACCTGGCTACAGCCTCCCTTCAGGTAGTTGTAGACAGCAATGAAGTCTGCCCTGAGCCTCCTCTTCTCCAGGCTGCACACCCCCAGCTCCCTCAGCCTCTCCTCATAGGGTTTGTGTTCCAGGCCCCTCACCAGCTTCGTTGCCCTTCTCTGGACACAGTCCAGCACCTCAACATCTCAAACCGAGGAGCCCAGAACTGGACACAGCACTCAAGGTGTGGCCTGAGCAGTGCTGAGTACAGGGGCAGAAGAACCTCCCTTGTCCTGTTGGCCACACTGCTCCTGAGCCAGCCCAGGATGCCATTGGCTCTCTTGGCCACCTGGGCACACTCCTGGCTAATCTTCAGCTACTATCTACCAGCACCCCCAGGTCTCTTTCTGCCTGGCTGCTCTGCAACCACTCTGTCCCCAGCCTGCAGCACTGCTTGGGGTTGCTGTGGCCAAAGTGTACAACCCTGCACTTGGCCTTGTTCAATCTCATCCCATTGGCCTCTGCCCACCCATCCAGCCTGGCAAAGTCTCTCTGCAAGGCTCTCCTACCCTCCAACAGCTCCACACCTGCTCCTAGCTTGATGTCATCTGCAAACTTACTGATGCTGGACTCAATCCCCTGGTCCAGATCACCAATAAAGATATTGAACAGGACTGTGCCCAGCACTGATCCTTGTGGCACACCACTAGTGCCAGCTGCCAACAGGATGTGGCACCATTCACCACCACTCTCTGGGCCCCAACCTCCTGCCACTTCTTGACCCATATCAAAGTGAATCTCTCCAAGCCAGGAGCTGCCAGCTGTGCCAGGAGCTTGTTGTGGCAGATGGTTTCAAAGGCTTAGCTGCAGTCCAGGCAGACTATAAGGACGTGGGAGGTGTTGGTGGGTGTTAACACAGGCCCTTCAGAATGCTCCACAGACTACTCTTCTATATCACTTAAGGAAAGAGCCTAAAAAACCCCTCACAGATCCTGTCTTGTGCAATGAATTCCCAAGGATCCAGCACTACCTTGTCAGATGTAGCTCCATTTTACACCCTTCTTGCCTTTCCCTTGTCTATTCCAGCTGCAGCCAGCAGTGCTGTTTCTGACACTTCAGGGACTGTGAGAAGGAAGGAAACTGCAAAAGAACATTCCCAGGCTTTGGTAGGAGCTGATGTGTGGGTTGGCTTGGACAAGGGGGTGTGCAGCCTGCAGAAGAGGAGGCTCAGGGCAGACTTCATTGCTGTCTACAACTACCTGGAGGGAGGCTGTAGCCAGGTGGGGTTGGGCTCTTCTCCCAGGCAAGCAGCAACAGAAGAAGGGGACACAGTCTCAAGTTGTGGCAGGGGAGGTCTAGGCTGGATGTTAGGAGGAAGTTGTTGGCAGAGAGAGTGTTTGGCATTGGAATGGGCTGCCCAGGGAGGTGGTGGAGTCACCATCACTGAAGGTGTTGAAGCCAAGCCTGGGTGAGGCACTTAGTGCCATGGTCTGGTTGCTTGTCTAGGGCTGGGTGCTAGGTTGGGCTGGGTGAGCTTGGAGGTCTCTTCTAGCCTGGTTTATTCTATGATTCTAAGAGGAAAGGTTTGTTGCAGGAGGTCCATCCCTGGAGGTGTTTAATGCCAGGCTAGATGAGGCTCTGGCCAACCTGCCCTAGGGTAGGGTGTCCCTGCCCATGGCAGGGGGGCTGGAACTAGATGATCCTTGTGGTGCCTTCCACCCCTGACTGATTCTATGACTCTATGATTCAATAGGATACTTTGGCCTGATCAAAACACCATTGCCAGGGCAGAGTGTGCTCTCCCTTTGCAGAACTGTGGTGTAGGCAATGGAATGCAAGGGTGAGAGTGCAAAACCCTCAGCTGTCAGGGCTCACACACTAGGGCAGGAGGAGGAAATGTCATCAACAGACAGCTTCATCTCTGAGAGTTTCCCAGGGTGAGGAGTGCTCTCATCAGTTTCAGCACCTGCCCCCATAACTGCCCTTGGGAACTGTCCAGGCTGCAGTTTGTTTCCTGGAGTACTCTGCTGAGAATGGGAGGCTATGTGGAAATGAGTGGGATTGGGAAAAGAAAGCTCAGAATCCCTTTCCTGCTTCCAGGCAGCTCTACCATAGCTGAAAGGTGAACCAAGTGCATTATAAACGAGAAGACACCAGAGGATACACACTGTAAGGAAGAAGCCTCTGCTGGCCAACAGATCTCCAGTTCTAATCTCTGTTTTCCATGTTTCCCATTTATCTTCCATTATAAAACAGGTGGGAATTAATGCAAATACACATCTCTGCTTGGCAGTGCAGCTATCAGTGAGCTGGCCACAGCTAGCTGGGGTTGTAGGAAGGCAACAAGGAAGGCCAAAGCCCTCCTGGAACTGAAGCTGGTGAAAGAAGTAAAACAGAACAAGAAGGGCTCCTTCAAATCCATCAGTAGGAAAAGGAAGCAGAGGGAAAGAGTGGGCACCCTGCTGAACAAGGAGGCAGCCTCCATAACTGAGGATGCAGAGAAGGCAGAGTTGCTGAATGCCTTTTTTGCTTCAGTCTTTACACCTAAGGCTGAACTTCCCTATGTACTCCAGACCCTGGATGAAGGAGAGGAAGCCTGGAGGAGGGAATGCTCCCCACTGGTCAGTGCAGACTGGGTTAGGGATCAGTTATACAAATTAAACATTCACAAGTCCATGGGCCGGGCCCTGATGTAGTCTACCTTGACCTTAGCAAGGCCTTTGACAGTGTCTCCAATGATGTTTTAGTGAGCAAGCTGAGGAAGTGTGGGATGGAAGAGCAGACAGTGAGGTGGGTTAGGAACTGGTTGCAAGATAGAGTTCAGAGGGTGGTGATCAATGGTGCCAGGTCCAGGTGGAGAGCTGTGACCAGTGGTGTCCCTCAGGGATCAGTGCTGGAGCCAGTCCTGTTCAACATCTTCATCAATGCCATTGAAGAGGGCACAGAGTGTCTGCTCAGCAAGTTTGCTGACAACAACACCAAGCTGAGAGGCTTGGCTGACCCAGCTGCAGGCTGTGCTGCCATCCAGAGAGACCTGCACAGACTGAGAGCTGGGCACAGAGGAACCAGATGAGGTTGATATTGTCTGAAGGGACACTGTAGCCAGGTGGGGTTGGTCTCTTCTCCCAGGCAACCACCAATAGAACAAGGGGACCCAGTCTCAAGCTGTGCCAGGGGAGGTCTAGGCTGAATGTGAGGAGGAAGTTGTTGGCAGAGAGAGTGATTGGCATTGGAATGGGCTGCCCAGGGAGGTGGTGGAGTTGCTGTGCCTGGAGGTGTTGAAGCAAAGCCTGGCTGAGGCACTTAGTGCCATGGTCTGGTTGACTGGATAGGGCTGGGTGCTAGGTTGGCCTGGCTGATCTTGGAGGTCTCTTCCAACCTGGTTGATTCTATGATTCTATGATTCTAAATGCTTGCTTCTGGCCACTTTTCCCCCAGGTGTGATCAGAGCCTAAAGACCTGCTGCTGCCCAGCCAAACAGAGGTGCCAGCACCACTGGCTTTCTTAATTTAACTCCTTGTTGTCCCAAACCCTCTGAGTGTAATTTGCTGTCTGCAGACTCAGATAATTGCTGGACATTACTCAAACCATACCAAAAGTCTTAATGGATCAAAGGTATTAATGGAGCCTCATGAAATTCTAGTAACCTGCCAGCCCAGCCTGACTTGGGGGTTTGTGCTTTTCTTTGGCTATGGGAGTAAATTAGCAGTAATCTTTTCTTTATTCTCATGGAAAATGGCACTTGAGAAGGTTCTAAGCCAGGCTGGGTACATTCATTCCCTAATTTTGCAAAGCTGGTTTAGTAGCAATCTATCCCTCAAAACAGCTTAGCCCTACAGCCAGGAGTGATGAATCAGAGAAGCGGAGTGGATTTGCTGTAATGAATCACACTGCATAACAAATACACTGAGGAACTGCCTCCTCACTCCAGCTCCAGATTTACGTGTCCTGACTACCCTATGTCCTGCCTCACTCTCAGGACTTGGGGTTGGCTGCATTTGGATCCAGCTCTGTGTGGAGGCCTTACTCTAAGCATAGAATGAAATCACAGCATCGCTTCAATCGAGAAGGAGCTTTAAGATCATCCTGGCCTGGCTCAGGAGCAGTGTGGTCAGGAGGACATGGGAAGTTATTCTGCCCTTGTACACTGGGCAGGCCACACCTTGAGTGCTGTGTCCAGTACTCTGGGTGAACTCTGGGAGAACTGTGTCCAGTTCTGGGCTCCTCAATTCAAGAGAGATGTTGAGGTGCTGGAAGGTGTCCAGAGAAGGGCAACGATGCTGGTGAGGGGCCTGGAGCAGAGCCCTGTGATGGGAGGCTGAGGGAGCTGGGGGTGTGCAGCCTGCAGAAGAGGAGGCTCAGGGCAGAGCTCATTGCTGTCTACAACTGCCTGAAGGGAGGCTGTAGCCGGGTGGGGTTGGTCTCTTCTGCCAGGCAAGCAGCAATAGAACTGTTGAGACTGTGTCCCCTTGTTCTGTTGCTGGTTGCCTGGCAGCAGAGCCCAACCCCACCCGGCTACAGCCTCCCTTCAGGCAGTTGTAGACAGCAATGAGCTCTGCCATGAGCCTCCTCTTCTGCAGGCTGCACACCCCCAGCTCCCTCAGCCTCTCCTCACAGGGCTCTGCTCCAGGCCCCTCACCAGCATCGTTGCCCTTCTCTGGACACCTTCCAGCACCTCAACATCTCTCTTGAATTGAGGAGCCCAGAACTGGACACAGCACTCAAGGTGTGGCCTGAGCAGTGCTGAGTACAGGGGCAGAATAACCTCCCTTGTCCTACTGGCCACACTGTTCCTGAGCCAGCCCATGATGCCATTGGCTCTCTTGGCCACCTGGGCACACTGCTGGCTCATCTTCAGCTACTCTCTACCAACACCCTCAGCTCCCTCTCTGCCTGGCTGCTCTGCAGCCACTCTATCCCCAGCCTGTACTGCTGTTTGGGGTTGTTGTGGCTGAAATGTAGACCCCTGCACTTGGCCTTGTTAAATCTCATCCCACTGGCCTCTGCCCACTCATACAGCCTGGCAAGGTCCCTCTGCAGGACTCTTATACCCTCCAACAGATGAACACCTGCTCCTATCTTGGTGTCATCTGCAAACTTACTGATGCTGGCCTCAATGCCCTCATGCAGATCATCACCAGGACACACAGTGTGCATCCAAGGTGTTGCAATGAGTGCACAATGCACAGTTGGTCTTTAGTCTTTGCAGGAGGCAAGTCAACTAATTCTCATGGTCTTGAGCTCTGGGAAGCTGTTTTGCACAAGTCCAGTTCTAGTGAACGTTTTGCATAGAAATTAATTTTTCTTTCCCTTTTTTTTTGGCTTTTTTTGGATTTGTTTTGTTTTGTTGGGTTGGGTTTTTTGTATCAAAGACCAATTGAACATGCCAGTGCTGCATTAGAAAACCATAGGAGGTGATAAGCAGTGTCCACATGATGCTCACCTGAAAATGCTCCACTCTGGCTCAATCCTCAGGATGGTTGGGTCCTCTACATATTCATACTGCAACTCCTGGTGTATCTTGGCCTTGTCCACTCTCACAGAGACCTTCACCTTCTCAAAGCCTTCATCTGAAGCAGTGGTGTTACAGACAATGTGCTTGGTGGATCTCCTGTGAGCAGATGCAAGGAAATATAGAATCATAGAATCAATCAGGTTGGAAGAGACCTCCAAGATCATCCAGGCCAACCTATCCAACCAAGATCATCCAGTCCAGCCCTATACAGTCAACTAAACCATGGCACTAAGTGCCTCATCCAGTCTTTTCTTGAACACCTCCAGGGATTGTGACTCCACCACCTCCCTGGGCAGCCCAATATAAATGAGGTGCTACCAGCAGCAAAACAAATGGTGCCCAAAAGGGATCAGGTACACAGTCTTATGTCCTGTGACCTTAACCTTAAACTCAGCTGCTACATGAATATCTTGTGACTGGTGCAATATATTTATCTGAGGAAGTGACACTGCCTTTTCACTAGTTTAAATAGAATCACAGAACCATAGATTCAACCAGGTTGGAAGAGACCTCCAAGATCAGCCAATCCAACCTAGCACCCAGCCCTAGCCAGTCAACTAGACCATGGCACTAAGTGCCTCAGCCAGGCTTTGCTTCAACACCTCCAGGCACAGTGACTCCACCACCTCCCTGGGCAGCCCATTCCAATGCCAATCACTCTCTCTGCCAACAACGTCCTCATTGCTGTCTACAACTACCTGAAGGGAGGCTGTAGCCAAGTGGGAGTTGGTATCTTCTCCCAGGCAACCACTAAGAGAACAAGGGGACACAGTCTCAAGTTATGCCAGGGGAGGTATAGGCTGGATGTTAGGAGGAAGTTGTTGTCAGAGAGAGTGATTTGGCAGTGGAATGGGCTGCCCAGGGAGGTGGTGGAGGCACCGTCCCTGGGGGTCTTCAAGAAAAGCCTGGCTGAGGCACTTAGTGCCATGGTCTAGTTGACTGGCTAGGGCTGGGTGCTAGGTTGGACTGGATGATGTTGGAGGTCTCCTCCAACCTGGTTGATTCTATGATTCTGTGATGTGTTCGTCTGTGATCTGTGTTAGATAGTACTGTCCTGCTCTGGCAGGGGGGTTGGACTCAATGAGCTCCTTGGGTCCCTTCCAACCCCTAACATCCTGTGAGTTGCAGAGAGCAATGAGGTCTCCCCTCAGCCTCCTTTTCTTCAGACTAAAAAACCCAGTACCCTCAGTTGTTCCTCTTAAGACTTGTCCTCTAGACCCTTCACTGTCTTCATTGCCCTTCTCTGGACACACTCCAGTAACTCAACCTTATACTGTAGAAAGGACAAAGCAGAGTGCATCCTTCCATTGGAGTCACCTTTGCTGACAGCACTCTCTAGGTGGTCTCTGAATTCCTCTGGAAGACTATGCTCAGTCCCTCCTAAACCCCCTAATATCTGCAGTCATCAGCTCTGAGAATCTGTGCTTCTCATTTTGCCTTTTAAATCACAAGCTATGACTTCACCCTCCTGAATTATAGATGCTAAATCACACCACAGTCATGGCAGGCAGCTAAAGAAGATCCTCACAGCCAGGAGAGGGAAGTACATTGTCCCGAGACAGCGATCCCAGGTCTCCTGTGAATGAGTCCAACTTCTGCCAAGGGCATGCTAGAATAAATATGCCAAGTTCATCTCAGTCTCCATCAAAACTGGCAGCTAAATCTGTTGCATTGGCTAGTTTTGAGCTGTGGGAGCCCCTGGGAACAGGATTCAGGCTCATTCTCACAGGGATCAGGGAATATTCAGCAGGTACCACTGACATTAAGCCTCTCTGAGCTACAATTGAGCAGGAGCCAAGCCAGAACTAAAATGCTGAAAATCATCCATTTCTTAGCACTACAGGGATAAAAGGGAGGTGTTCTAATGCTCAGAACTGATGTTGTCAGATTGTCACCTCTGCTAAAGCAGGCACATGAAAATGAATCTTTTAAACTACATTCTCTCAGAGCAAGTAGAAATGCACAAGACCATGGAGAATGGTAGTAAAATTTGACAGGGAGCCATGGACAAGATCACATCAAATAGCAATCAAGACAGTGAAATAAATCCTATTCTTCCCACCACCCCAAAAGATGAACAGTAAGGTTGTGCACGGTGTAGAATGCTAAGAGTCCCACTGCTGAGCAGGCACAGCCACAGGTAAAAGCTCACTCAGAGGGACAGTGTCTGGGCTGCAGAAGTCACTGTAATTGCTCACATCTTTGAGACTTGGGTATGTCCAGCAGGAAGCATTCACCTGTACCTGTAAAAGAGGCAGGGCTGTCTCCCAAAGGTCACGATGACGTTGCTGCCTGCATTGAGGTTGTTGCCTGTAATTGTCACCTGGGTGCCACCCGACACTGGTCCCCGCTTTGGCTTAAGATCAGAGAGTGTCAGAGTCTGTGAAAGCAAAAGGTCAAGTTGAAAACACAGCTGAGGAACAGAGTTAGCTTCCCTCTCTCATCTTCCTGATGGAGAGAGGTAGGTCCCTTCAGGGGTTAATCAGGTGGTAGTTGGAATTATGAAGATGACCTAGAAAGGAACCTATGATGACATCAACCCTACCATAGACACAGAATCACAGAATCATAGAATCAACCAGGTTGGAAGAGACCTCCAAGGTCATCCAGTCCAACCTAGCACCCAGCCCTAAACAGTCAACCAGACCATGGCACTAAGTGCCCCATTGAGTCTTCTCTTGAAGACCTCCAGGGACGGTGCCTCCACCACCTCCCTGGGCAGCCCATTCCAAGGCCAATCACTCTCTCTGACAACAACTTCCTCCTAACATCCAGCCTATACCTACCCTGGCACAACTTGAGACTCTGTCCCCTTGTTCTATTGCTGGTTACCTGGGAGAAGAGGCCACCCCCTACCTGGCTACAATGCCCCTTCAGGTAGTTGTAGGGTGATTCAGCAGAACATATGAGATCTCCCACATGCCCAATACTTGACCTTAAATCTTTCTCTTGTTCTTCTCAGTCTTGGGTGTGGAGACAGCCTACTGCTGCATAAGTGTCACAGAATCATAGCATTTCCTAGATTGGAAAAGCCCTTCAGGATCATCAAATCCAAGCATTAGTTTCACACTGACAAGTCCTTGACCAAACCACAGCCCTCAGTACAACATCTAAGCACTGTGAATCACTATGGTTGGAAAGGACCACCAGGATCAGCCAGTCCAACCTTCATCCCAGCATCCTTCATCACCAGACCATAGCCTCAAGCTCCACATCCACTCTCCGTTTAAACACCTCCAGGGATGGTGACTCCACCACCTCCCTGGGCAGCCTGTGCCAGTGCCTGACCACCTGCTCAGGAAAGAACTTCCTCCCAACAGCCAACCTAAACCTCCCCTGATGCAACTTGAGGCCATTTCCTCTTGTCCTGCACTGATACAGCAAGGTGGTGTTCGTGTTGGGATGTATCCTGGAATACTACAGCTGCAAAGGGGCACTGTCCAGGCAAACACTTTCCCCCTCTTTTCACTGATATTCCAAGGCTTTTTGCCAAGTGTGACAGGGTGAGATGTTAACATATCCAAAAAGAAAAGGCCATAATTTAGGGGCTCCAAATCTCCAACCTATTTTTCTTACCCTCTTGCTCTCCCTTCTTCCCAAAATCAAGTTCACAGGCTCACAGAATATTAGAGATTGGAAGGGACCCAAGGAGGTCATCCAGTCCAACCCCCCTGCCAGAGCAGGACCACACAATCTAACACAGATCACAGAGGAACACATCCAGACAGGCCTTGAAAGGCTCCAGAGAAGGAGACTCCACAACCTCTCTGGGCAGCCTGTGCCAGTGCTCTGGGACCCTTACAGGAAAGAAGTTCCCCCTTGTGTTGAGATAGAACCTCTTTGGCTGCAACTTACACCCATTGCTCCTTGTCCTATCCCAGGGAGCAGTGAGCAGAGCCTGTCCCCCTGCTTCTGGCCAGCCCTCAGGTATTTATAAACATTTATCAAATCCCCTCTCAGTCTTCTCTTCTCCAGACTAAACAGCCCCAGGTCCCTCAGCCTCTCCTCATCAGGCAGTGCCCTCCAGTCCCCTCATCATCCTCGCAGCCCTCCTCTGGACCTTCTCCAGCAGATCCCTGTCCCTCTTCAACTGGAGAGCCCAAACCTGAAGGCAGTGTATTCCAGATGAAACACTTGCCCTCTGACGGCACAGATCACCTGTTACCACAGTGCAGAGAGGAGACATCCATTTTCAGGGGAGAAATCTGGAGTTGCAGTTTATTCTTTCATTTGCATTTTAATAGAAAAACTTTCCCTTCAGTCCCAAGTGAAAAGCTACTATATGCATTTAAATGAAGATTATTTTCCCTCCCTCTCTTTAAGAATAATGACACAAATGCTTGAAGCTCTCCTCGGCTCCTCTCAACAAGCAGGTACACCAGGCAGGCACCTTATTGAGCTTTGGAGACCATTAATCCACGTTTACAAAGCTGCCTGACACACACTACAGCTCCCTCTTCTCTTCCCCACCCCCCAGCACTGAGCCCTTCCTATCCCTGTCCCACTCTGGTTAATCACTTTGAAATACAACAGCAAGGTTTCCACGTTGCTTGTGTTCAAAATGCAGCTGCCACTTAGAGAAAGGCATGAACATGGCAATCAGACACAGGGTAGGAACATCTAATGTCAGACTCAGGCACCTCTTGGGATTAAACAGTCTCAAGTTGTGCCAGGGGAGGTCTAGGCTGGATGTTAGGAGGAAGTTGTTGTCAGAGAGAGTGATTGGCATTGGAATGGGCTGCCCAGGGAGGTGGTGGAGTCACTGTCCCTGGAGGTGTTGAAGCCAAGCCTGGCTGGGGCACTCAGTGCCATGGTCTGGTTGATTGTTTAGGGCTGGGTGCTAGGTTGGACTGGATGATGTTGGAGCTCTCTTCCAACCTGCTTGATTCTATGATTCTATGATTCTAAACCTGGCTGGTTTGGACATGATGATTTGCAAACTGCTTTTATACTTCTCTGGGAATGTTCTCCTCCTGGTTTGGGCTAGAGTAGAACTAATTCTGGTGAGTGATTTGGCTTCTCAGTTCAGGTTTTCCTCAGACACTGTTCTTCACAGAGAGAGTGATTGGCATTGGAATGGGCTGCCCAGGGAGGTGGTGGAGTCATTAGTAACTGGGGAGAAGAGACCAGCTCCAGCCTCACTACAACCTCCTTTTAGGTAGTTGTAGAGGGCAGTAAGTTACCCTTTCAGCCTCCTCTTCTCCAGACTACACATTCCCTTGGCCTCTCCTCATAGGTGATGTTTGCCAGACCTCTCCCCAGCCTCATTGCCCTTCTCTGCTCCCACTCCAACACCTCAATGTCCCTCCTACACTGTGGTGACCAAAACTGGACACAGTACTCGAGGTGTGGTCTCAGCAGTGCTGAGTACAGGGGCAGGATGGCCAGTTTGGTGCACACAGCCTGCACAGCAACACTACAACAGCATCTGCTTTGCAAACCACAGAGGAAGATTTGAGCCAAAGACCTAAAGCCCTTGTCCCATCCCTGGGTGGGTTTCCTGCCTTCTCCTCAGGGGTGGATAAACTAACCATGTGCTTTTGAGGATGCCTGCAGACCAGAACTATGTCAGCAAAGCTCACTGGCAAAGCATTGCTGTGTCTGGTGCAGGGTGTGTGGCTGAGCTCTCAAAGTTGTGCTAGGCCATTAATTATTCACTGTGGCCTTCATAAATATTGCACAGCATGTTTGCAGCAAAGCCCAGCCTCCAGAAGAGTTAGGGTTTCCTTGCTGCTGAAAAGTGAGGGGAATGCAAGGGGCTCCAGTGCATCTCTAGCAGGCTGAAGTGGACAGTGGCAAGGAAGGAAAGAGGACAGAACATCTGCACCTTTCAGGAGCTTGCCTACTGTCCTTTGCTCCCCCACTCTCTGCTTTCCTCTGGTACCTCCTCCACACAGGCTGTCCACAAAGAAGCTGCCATCTGAGCTATGTTTGAACTGACCTCATGGTGTGTGTAAAGACCTTGGCTCCCACTCTATTCCTCCTGGGGACATGGGTAGAGCAAGATGTGACTCATGGACAGCTGTGTGCCTGGGTTTACTTTCTACAGGTTCAACAGTAGCAGCAGGAGAGAACAGACAAAAGGGAGACCTCTTGCAAATGCTCTCTCCTGGGATAAGGATATTGGAATCATAGAATCATATAGTCAGGGTTGGAAGAGATCACAAGGATCATCGAGTTCCAATCCCCCTGCCATGCCTAGGGACACCCTACCCTAGAGCAGGCTGCACACAGCCTCAGTCAGCCTGGCCTTAAACACCTCCAGCCATGGGGCCTCAACCACCTCCCTGGGCAACTCATTCCAGCCTCTCACCACTCTCCTGCTCAACAACTTCCTTCTCACATCCAGTCTGAAGCTACCCATCTTCAGCTCTGCTCCATTCCCCCCCATCCTGTCACTCCCTGAGAGTCTAAAACGTCCCTCCCCAGCTCTTTTGCAGGCCCCCTTCAGATCCTGGAAGGCCACAAGAAGGTCACCTCACAGCCTCCTCTTCTGCAGACTGAACAGCCCCAACTCTTTCAGTCTGTCCTCATAGCAGAGCTGCTGCAGCCTCTGAGCATCCTCATGGCCCTAGCAGCAGACCTAAAGAGCTGCAGTCAGAGTCACCTACACTACCTGCACTAAGTCTGCACAATTTCATTCTAATCCAGAATAAAGGCAAACTTGCTCCAGCATCTGAAAGATCTGATTGAAAAACCAGACAATAAAGACAATAATCACAGCAGCAAAATGAATAACTTAGGGGGGAAAAAAAAAGGTAAAAATAAATTCTTTTCATTTAGATCAACATAACTTTAATTTCAGCCTGCAACCCAATGCTTTGTTTCCCTTTTGGCTTATTGTACTCTCTAATGCAATTTATAGTTTTGATCACAGATGAGGCTTGTGTTAGTTTGAAGCTAGCTGGGATATTTTGGTGAGAAGAATTAGGTTACTGGCTGTGAAAAGGAAACAGTGGGGATGTCTGCTTCACTCCTAGGCTTGCTGAGATGTAAAAGAACAAGAACCTAAATATACATAACAGAGTTGCTCTCTGCCTCTCTGGGGCTGAACTTATTGTGCTCCTGTACTCAGCACTGCTCAGGCCACACCTTGAGTTGCATCTCTCAATGCAAGAGAGATGTTGAAGTGCTGGAAGGTGTCCAGAGAAGGGCAACAAAGCTGGTGAAGGGCCTGGAGCACAGCCCTGTGAGGAGAGGCTGAGGGAGCTGGGGGTGTGCAGCCTGCAGAAGAGGAGGTTCAGGGCTGACCTCATTGCTGTCTACAACTACCTGAAGGGAGGCTGTAGCCATCTGGGGCTGGTCTCCTCTGCCAGGCAAGCAGCAACAGAAGAAGGGGACACAGTCTCAAGTTGTGGCAGGGGAGGTCTAGGCTGGATGTTAGGAGGAAGTTGTTGGCAGAGAGAGTGATTGGCATTGGAATGGGCTGCCCAGGGAGGTGGTGGAGTCACCATCCCTGGAGGTGTTGGAGAAAAGCCTGGGTGAGGGTTTTAGTGCCATGGTCTGGTTGACTGGATAGGGCTGGGTGCTAGGTTGGAATGGATGACCTTGGAGGTCTCTTCCAACGTGGTTGATTCTATCATTTGCATGAATGCATCTTTTATCTACCATCTGATGCCCTTTCTTAGTTTCCAAACATCCTCCTGCCCTTAAAGCTGCCATCCACCACTGCAGGATGCCAAAGCATGTTGTGATGCCTGCAATAACATCTCAACCCTCCTGACAGAAGTACCAGAGGAAGCCAAGCTGTGCCAATAAACACATCTCCTGCTATGAAAGCAAGGGAGAGGGGAAAGTGTGTGTGGTGGGCAGGCTGGAGGATGTCTGTGTTGGGGTGTTTTTCTCTGTCTAGCACAAAGCTACTGAGGTATTCAGCAGAGAAAACCCTGTTGACTTCATGCTCACGCACGGCTGGCATAGCTGGCAGCCAGAAAGCCAGCAAGCAGCAGGAAAAGCTGTCACAGATGGACATGGATGATCAAAATTGGACAGTCATTCAAGAGTAGCAAAGGTGATGTGTTGAACTGTAATGTCTTGGAATGAGCCCTTCTGTCTGCCTAGTGGGGGTTGACTTTCAAGGTGTTCCACTGTCCCCACCACCATAGCAGCTTGGTGACATCAGGAGACAGAGAGAACAAAGACATTTCTGTAGCTTGAGAGGGGAATCTAACATATTTGTATTAATTGTCAGCTCCCTTTACCACAAAGGCATGTGAATCATTTCAGAAAAGACCTATTCCCTTGCAGGAGCTTTTGATGGGAACAAAGAGACTCTCTTACCTCAGCCCTTCACAGATCTGCACAGATGAAGGCCAGGAAAGGCTTGCATGTCCACAGCTAGGGAGCTCAGAGGAATAAGCAGGTCTTGTGGACAAGGAGTAGCCTCAGAAAGGAGTAAAAACTGAGTAGAGTTTACAACATATTTGTCCCTGCTGCTCTCTTCCATGAGGCTTTTGCTGGAGCAAAGCAAGAATTTCAGGCTGAACTTGCAGCAGTAGTAGTGGGGAATTAGGTCCAGAGCCCCTCTGGTACCTTTGCAAGGTCATGCCCCATACAGACAGCACAGCCAGGCAACTGTCCAGCCCCAGCAAAAAAAGAGGAAGAGTAGCTGCTGTCTAAGTCTTAGGAGGAAGTTCTTCACAGAGAGAGTGATTGGCATTGGAATGGGCTGCCCAGGGAGGTGGTGGAGTCACCATCCCTGGAGGTGTTGGAGCAAAGCCTGGCTGAGGTACTTAGTGCCATGGTCTGGTTGACTGGATAGGGCTGGGTGCTAGGTTGGCCTGGATGATCTTGGAGGTCTCTTCCAACCTGGTTGATTCTATGATTCTAAGTGCCATCAACACACACCAAGTAGAAGTTGTGTGTGTGTTCCCACCACTCAATGCCCCTAGGGGCTTATGAATTCACCTCCAAATTCCCCATGGCTAAGCCCTCTCTCCAAACCACCCAGCCTTAATAGCTAACTGAAGTCCAGACTTCCTAGTGTCTATCATTTCACCATGAAGCAAAACCAGCTCCCCCCACCTGCACTGAGCCCCAGTCATACTCAATAGTTCACCTGCACTCTGGGTGGTGAATTGGCCCCTCCTAATACAGTGGTGCTGGGGGACAATTCAGGGGTGACCTAACTGCTGTCTACAGCTACCTGAAGGGAGGTTGTAGTCAGGTGGGGGTCAGTCTCTTCTGCCAGGCACCCAGCAACAGAACAAGAAGAAACAGTCTTGAGTTGTGCCAGGGGAGATATAGGCTGGATGTTAGGAGGAAGTTCATAGGATCATAGGATTACAGGATGTTAGGGGCTGGAAGGGACCCAAAGAGATCATCAAGTCCAACCCTCCTGCCAGAGCAGGACCACACAATCTAACACAGAGCACAGAGGAACACATCCAGACAGGCCTTGAAAGTCTCCAGAGAAGGAGACTCCATAACCTCCCTGGGGAGCCTGTTCCAGTGCTCTGGGACCCTTACAGTAAAGAAGTTCCCCCTTGTGTTGAGGTGGAACCTCTTTTGCTGCTCTTTTTTCTTCCCAGGGAGAGTGACTGGCATTGGAATGGACCACCAAGGGAGGTGGTGGAGTTGCCATCCCAATGGGATGAAGCATTTAGTGCCATGGTGTAGTTGATTGGCTAGGGCTGGGTGCTAGGTTGGACTGGATGATCTCAGAGGTCTCTTCCAACCTGGTTGATTCTATGATTGTATGATTCTCCTGGATGCCCTCAAGACCAGCTAATGCAACCATGCCTTGAATGCTACATCTTGCAGAAACCCCTGCCACTGTTACAGTGACTGTAGCCCAGTAAGTGGAGTTTTCTTTTCCCTTGCTAGCAGAAGGCACTGAGCAGCTCTGCCACAGGTGCTGGAGACCAGGGAAGATGGAGCAGGTGATGAGAAAAGGCAAGATAAAGATTCTCTTTGGGCCATACAAAAGTGAGGAGGGAAAAAACCCATCATGAGCATCACAATCCTCCTGATGAAGACCTCAGAGTGGTAATAACTGGTGGTAACTCCCATGTTTCTTCTGGAGGACACTGGTGTCTCCAATTGTAGAGCCTGGAGGGTTGCTGGTAGGGCAAACATCACACTCAGGGAAAGTAAGATTCTAAGGAAGTCTTTTTACTTTCTATTCCTTTGTCTTCTTTTCCTCCCTTACAGCATTTTTAACTATTAATGAGGATTTTCTGCACTAATTTGGACCACGTCTGCATGTAACTGTAACTGGACTAATAATTTGGGCTATTATTAGGGTGTTAAAACATTAATTAAGTGAGCTATTTTTTGCTTGTAATGACTTTGAAAGGAAATGGAAGGAACAACTTGGTGAATTCAGAACAGAGATCAGAGGCTTAAAATGGTCAGGGGTGATGGAGACAGGCAGCAAATGGAACAAAGATCCAAGGACCACCAGGGCCAAGGAGAACTTCTTTCAGAAGCTTACCATAAAGTAGTAGAGTTGTGAAGATCTGGCCATGAACTCTGGCTTGCACTCAGCCACACAAATCTCCACGAATCCAGCATGCTGGCTGGGCTTGGCCTCCCCCATCTCACATACTATCCTGTGGAGAAAAAATGAAGCAAGGTTTAAGGAATGGTTTGGTGGTCTTGATAAGAAATGGAGCAAAAAGCCCACACTGCTGGGGAATGGAATGTATCTCTCCTCTGCTTTCTGGTCATACAATGACTTGGGTTGGAAAGGAACATTAAAAGTGGTTCACAGGATCACAGGATGTTAGAGGTTGGAGGGGACCCAAAGAGGTCATTGAGTCCAACCCCCATGCCAGAGCAGGACAATACTATCTAACACAGATCACAGAGGAACACATCCAGACAGGCCTTGAAAGCCTCCAGAGAAGGAGACTGTCCAGCCCCTCTGCAGTGAGCAGGGTCATCTCCAACATCAGATTGTTCCAGCCCCTCTGCAGTGAGCAGGGACACCTCCAACATTAGATTGTTCCAGCCCCTCTGCAGTGAGCAGGGTCATCTCCAACATCAGATTGTTCCAGCCCCTCTGCAGTGAGCAGGGACACCTCCAACATCAGGTTGTTCCAGCCCCTCTGCAGTGAGCAGGGACACCTCCAACATTAGATTGTTCCAGCCCCTCTGCAGTGAGCAGGGACACCTCCAACATTAGATTGTTCCAGCCCCTCTGCAGTGAGCAGGGACATCTCCAACATCAGGTTGTTCCAGCCCCTCTGCAGTGAGCAGGGACATCTCCAACATCAGGTTGTTCCAGCCCCTCTGCAGTGAGCAGGGACACCTCCAACATCAGGTTGTTCCAGCCCCTCTGCAGTGAGCAGGGACACCTCCAACATCAGGTTGTTCCAGCCCCTCTGCAGTGAGCAGGGACATCTCCAACATCAGGTTGTTCCAGCCCCTCTGCAGTGAGCAGGGACACCTCCAACATCAGGCTGTTCCAGCCCCTCTGCAGTGAGCAGGGACATCTCCAACATCAGGTTGTTCCAGCCCCTCTGCAGTGAGCAGGGACATCTCCAACATCAGGTTGTTCCAGCCCCTCTGCAGTGAGCAGGGACATCTCCAACATCAGGTTGTTCCAGCCCCTCTGCAGTGAGCAGGGACACCTCCAACATCAGGTTGTTCCAGCCCCTCTGCAGTGAGCAGGGACATCTCCAACATCAGGCTGTTCCAGCCCCTCTGCAGTGAGCAGGGACACCTCCAACATCAGGTTGTTCCAGCCCCTCTGCAGTGAGCAGGGACACCTCCAACATCAGGTTGTTCCAGCCCCTCTGCAGTGAGGAGGGACATCTCCAACATCAGGTTGTTCCAGCCCCTCTGCAGTGAGCAGGGACACCTCCAACATCAGGTTGTTCCAGCCCCTCTGCAGTGAGCAGGGACATCTCCAACATCAGATTGTTCCAGCCCCTCTGCAGTGAGCAGGGACACCTCCAACATCAGATTGTTCCAGCCCCTCTGCAGTGAGCAGGGACACCTCCAACATCAGATTGTTCCAGCCCCTCTGCAGTGAGCAGGGACATCTCCAACATCAGATTGTTCCAGCCCCTCTGCAGTGAGCAGGGACACCTCCAACATCAGATTGTTCCAGCCCCTCTGCAGTGAGCAGGGACATCTCCAACTACATCAGGTTGTTCAGGGCCCCAGCAAGCTTGGCCTTGAGTGTCTCCAGGGATGGGGCCTCCACCACCTCTCTGAACTTCCTTTTTATGTCCAACCTAAATCTAACCTGCCCCAGTTTCAAACCACTGCCCCTTGCCCTATTGTTACAACCCCTTCTAAACAGCTCCTCCCCACCCTTTCTGTAGCTCCCCTTCAGGTATCAAAATGCTGCTATAAAGTTTCCCTGGAGCCTTCTCTTCCCCAGGATGAGCAAAACCACCTCTCTCAGCCTGTCTTTGTAGGATAGGTGTTCCAGCCCTCTGATCATCTTTGTGGCCCTCCTCTGGACCAGCTCCAACAAGTCCATTCCCATCTTCTCCTGAAGACAAACTGTGAACTAAGTTATTCTTTAAAGAGTGGTGGCTTTTGGTTGTTGGCACTTGGTGGGACAAATGCTTAACAAGTGTCAATCGATATAGCTTCACTTAGTTGAGCTGAGGTTTGATCTCAGGAGTCTTTCTGTCCTCCAGCCTTGCATGGTGGACAGCTTTGCAGACATAAGGCTTAATGAACACTCCTGAACCTGATAAGCCCCTTCTTGGGACTGCTGGCCCTCCTGAACAGCCTTGTGATGACTGTTAAGTGAAAGACAGAGGGTAACCTCAGGACACATGCCATGAGGACTGCCTAAATATGCAATCCAAATGTGGCAACAAAGGCATTGTTAGCTCCTGAGCTGCCAGTGAGAAACAGCATCTTCCATTCCTCATTTCTAAGGCTGGGTAGAGTGGACTCCACAAGAGACCCTACAGGTAGTAATGACTGCTATCAGATGTGCTGTGGCCCACTGTCTGCCACACACCCAACTTACTGCTCTGCTGGGATGTACCCTTCCACCAGTGGTTTGCACTCCACTCCAGCCACCTTGACGTGAGATGCAATATCTCTGAACTCCAGTCCCAGGTTCTCCCCACGGATGGTCACTTTGGTCCCACCTTCACGAGGACCTGTCACTGGGTTGATCTGCAGAAACAAACCAAGGAGGAGGAGAATAATCAGACTACCTATGTACAGACATCAGCATCCTCTCAGGTGAAAGAAGAGGCAATATCATAGAATCAACCAGGTTGGAAGAGACCTCCAACATCATCCAGGCCAACCTAGCATCCAGTCAACCAGACCATGGCACTAAGTGCCTCAGCCAGGCTTTGCTTCAACACCTCCAGCCACAGCAACTCCACCACCTCCCTGGGCAGCCCATTCCAATGCCAATCACTCTCTCTGGCAGGAACTTCCTCCTGACATCCAGCCTAGACCTCCCCTGGCACAACTTGAGACTGTGTCCCCTTGTTCTGTTGCTGCTTGCCTGGCAGCAGAGACCAACCCCACCTGGCTACAATCTCTACAATTGTAGACAGCAATGAGGTCAGCCCTGAGCTTCCTCTTCAGTAGGCTGCACACCCCCAGCTCCCTCAGCCTCTCCTCACAGGGCTGTGCACCAGGCCCCTCACCAGCTTTGTTGCCCTTCTCTGGACACCTTCCAGCACCTCAACATCTCTCTTGAATTGAAGGGCCCAGAACTGGACACAGCACTCAAAGTGTGGCCTGACCAGTGCTGAGTACAGGGGCAGAATAACCTCCCTTGTCCTGCTGGCCACACTGTTCCTGAGCCAGGCCAGGATGCCATTGGCTTTCTTGGCCACCTGGTCACACTGCTGGCTCATCTTCAGCTACTCTCTACCAGTACCCCCAGGTCCCTTTCCTCCTGGCTGCTCTCAGCCACTCTGTCCCCAGCCTGTAGTGCTGCTTGGGGTTGTTGTGGCCAAAGTTCAATGTCATCCCACGGGAGCCTATTGGTGGGCTGAAAAATTCCCAGCAGAACATGAGTGTGTATCCCAGCCATCCTGAGCACTCGTGGCATAACATTTACATCCCAGTCTGGACCCTCAGCAGACCTTAGAAGGGAAAGGATCACTTTGTCTTGCCCAGCACTGGCTGCACTGGACAGCAGACCCAAAGCACCACCCAGATTCCAAAGCTCACCTTACTACAAGAAAGATGTGGAGGTGCTGGAGTGAGTGCAGGGGAGGACAATTGTGCTAGTTTGAAGCTAGCTAGAATGTTTTGGTGAGAAGAACTAGATTACAGGCTGTGGAAGGAAAACAATGCTGATGTCTGCTTCACTCATAGGCTTGCTGAGATGTATAAGAATAAGAATTAAAACATAGATAAAGTTGTCTTGCTGCTGCTGGGGAAGTGGCTGAGCTGCATCTTACTCTCTAACCTCACCCTCCACTCCTTTGGCTGATCCACTTTGCTTCCTAACCCCCTGGCCGAACTTCCATCCTTCCTTGGGACTGGGGTAAGGTTGAGAGGGGTAGAAGGAAGGTGAAGGGGCAGATGAGAGCCCCTCCTGGGGACTCAGGTTTCTGGGAGGGCTGTTGTGTTTCTGTATTACCTTTTACCTTGTCTATTTCTGTCTATAACTGTATATACTGTAAATATCTGCTTGTATATTGTGCTAGCTGTAAATAGAAGCTTCATTCAATTTCCAGAGCCAGCTAAGTCTAGTCTGGATGATTTCCAAAGTGTGAGGTGGTGGGGGACACCCAAACCACCACAGACCTCCAAGCTCATCTAGTCCAACCTAGCACCCAGCGGCAGGAAACACCCAAACCATCACTACAATGAAGCTGGGGAAGGGCCTGGAGAATAAATCTTATGAAGAATCATAGAATCATAAATCATAGAATCAACCAGGTTGGAAGAGACCTCCAAGATCATCCAGTCCAACCTAGCACCCAGCCCTATCCAATCAACCAGACCATGGCACTAAGTGCCTCATCCAGGCTTTTCTTGAAGACCCCCAGGCACAGAGACTCCACCACCTCCCTGGGCAGCCCATTCCAATGCCAATCACTCTCTCTGTGAAGAACTTCTTCCTAACATCCAGCCTAGACCTACCCTGGCACAACTTGAGACTGTGTCCCCTTGTTCTATTGCTGGTTACCTGGGAGAAGAGCAACTGAAGGAGCTGGAGATGGCTAGTTTGAAGAGAGGAGGCTGAGGGAAGACCTCATTGCTGTCTACAGCTACCTGAAAGGACATTGTGGAGAGGCTGCTGCTGGGCTCTTCTCACAGGTAAATAGTGATGGAATGAGAGAGAGAATGGCCTCAAGCTGTGAGGGGCTAGGTTTAGCCTGGACATTAGGGAACATTTTTTTTCCCAACAACAGTGGTCAAGCATTGGAATGGGTTGCCCAAGGAAGTGGTGGAGTCACCAACCCCAGATGTGTTCAGAAGTGGTTTGGATGTAGTACTTGAGGATATGGTTTAAGGGTGAACTTTGCAGAACCATAGAATCATAGAATCGACCAGGTTGGAAGAGACCTCCAAGATCATCCAGGCCAACCTATCCCCCAGCCCTATCCAATGTAGAGATAATGGTTGGACTTGGTGATCCTGGAGGTCTTTTCCAACTGGAATGTGTCTGTGATTCTGTGATTCTTCTTCCTATTGCAGAACTTCACCCTTACAGCCAGAGCTGTCCACCTCTGTGCAGTCATGTCTGGTCCATGCAAATGGGTTGTGCACAAAGGGAAGCATTCTGCACCACATCCACGACCCTTGTGTTCAGAGCCAGATGGAAATTAGCATTGGAGTTGCCTCCTCAACGTTGAAACAACACAGAAATCACAGGGCTGGCCCTGAATTATCTCAGCTTTGCCCTTCCAATTATTTGCTGTGCCCAAATGCTTTGCCATACAACTGCTTGGTTGAAATGGGCTTCAAAGGGTATTCCCTGCTGTCCATTCAGGATGCTAAGGCTGCCATCTGGCAGCATTGGCAAGGCTCTCTCTGCAGTAAGGAAGTGGGAATTCCTTGTCTGAGGCCTGTACTCACTGGGTGATGGCTCTGCCAACTGGGAAACTAAGGCTGGCAGCTAGACCCTTGTGTAGCAGTTGGACTGGCAGAGAAAGTTGAGGAACTGGCATGAGTAAGACTGCTCTTTACCACTTCCCAGCATGGAGTCTGTCACCAGGGTTAGACAAATTTCCAGCCAGAGGTCACTTTTTTAGGAGGAAGTTGTCCACAGAGAGAGTGATTTGCCATTGGAATGGGCTGCCCAGGCAGGTGGTGGAGTCACCATCCCTGAAGATATTCCAGCAAAGCCTGGATGAGGCATTTAGTGCCATGGTCTGGTTGACTGGCTAGGGCTGGGTGCTAGGTTGGACTGGATGATGTTGGAGATGTCTTCCAACCTGGTTGATTCAATGATTCTATGAATTTACAAAAGGTCCATCTTTGATGAAAGTGTCATAATCTTGGAACCTTTACAGGAGATTTTATTTTGGAGATAATTTATTTTGGGGATATTTTATTCTAGGTTCTGTGAACCACCTCCTGAGTGAGTGTGTCTGCTCTGACTCTATGGGCAACCAACAGAGGTTAACAAATGAATAGCACAGAGAGCCAGTTGGCAGCCAGTCACTGGTGGTGTTCCTCAAGGATCAGTGCTGGGCCCAGTCCTGTTCAATATCTTTACTGATGATCTGGACCAGGGGATTGCGCCCAGCATCATTAAGTTTGCAGATGACACCAAGCTAGGAGCAGGTGTCAATCTGCTGGGGGGTAGGACAGCCCTGCAGAGGGACCTTGCCAGTCTGGATGGGTGGGAAGAGGCCAATGGGATGAGATTGAACAAGGCCAAGTGCAGGGTTTGACAGGCTGCCCAAGGAGGTGGTGGAGTCGCCATCCCTGGAGCTGTTGAAGCAAAGCCTGGCTGAGGCACTTAGTGCCATGGTCTAGTTGACTGGCTAGGGCTGGGTGCTAGGTTGGACTGGATGATGTTGGAGGTTTCTTCCAACCTGCTTGATTCTATGGTTCTGTGACAATCACAGACAAGTGCTCAGACCTGTAAGGTTGTAGAGCATAGACACAACCTTTACAGCACAAGATCCCTGCAGCAGACTAGTTGCAGGTCCAAAACTAGGCAAATACCTCTTAGGATATTAGAATCACAGAATCATTTTGATTGGAAGAGATCATTAAGAGCATCAAATCCAATTGGTAATCCAACATGCTAGACCATCACTAAACTATGTCCCTCAGCACCACAACTACAAAGCTTTTAAATCCCTCCAGGCATAGTGACTCCACCACTTCCTGAGGCAGCCTGTTCCAGGGCTTGACAACCCTTTTGGGAAAGCAGTTTTTTTCCTAATATCCAACCTAAAACTTCCCTGGTGCAACTTGAGGCCATTTACTCTTTCTGCTACTGCTTGCTACTTGGGAGAAGAGACAAGCAATGGCACAAGGCTGTTAGCTTGAGCCATCAGAATCAGAACCATGCCAGGCTTCTTCCTACTCCAAAAGCCAACAAGATCCTTAAGTCCTAAAAAGAAAATAGCACAACTTTGCTAAAGCTGACAATGATGATTTGGGTTGGCTGGAGATTTGACCTTTGAAAGGGTTGGTGGGGATGAGGATGATAGACAAGTAGAAAATGGATGAAAAGAGACAGAAAGAGAGAGGCATTTGCTGTTATCTGCCAGGAAATGAGAAAAGTATCTTCAAAATTGAGAATGGAAATGCAATTTCTACTCCAGGGGGAAACCACTACTGATTGTCTCAGCTGGGGACTCAGCAGTGAAAACCTGAGGTATTTTCCACAAACATGGCAATTTCCAAGCTGTGTTTATTCTGAATCATTCATAAATGTGCTAGTCTGAAGCTAGCTAGAATGTTTTGGTGAGAAGAGTTAGATCACAGGCTGTGAAAGGGAAACAGTGGTGATGTCTGCTTCACTCCTAGGCTTGCTGAGATGTGTAAGAGGAAGAATTCATAGATAAGACATTCAGTCACTGCCTGGGCTTTGAGCTGCTTTTCTCTCTCTAACCTAACTTGATTAATCCATCTGCTTCCTAACCCCCCTGGCCAAGCCTCCATTCTTCCTTGGGCACAAGGCAACGTTTGAGGTAAGGTAGAGAGGGGTGGGAGAAGGTGGAAGGGTGGTTGGGAGCCCCTCCTGGGGACTCAGGTTTCTGGGAGGGCTGCTGTGTTTCTGTATTACCTTTTACCTTGTCTATTGCTGTATATAACTGTATGTATATTGTAAATACCTGTTTGTGTATTCTGCTACGCTGTAAATAGAAGCTTCATTCAATATCCAGAGCTGGCTGAGTCTAGCCTGGGTGATTTCCAAAGTGTTGGGGAGCAGGGAACACCCAAACCATCACAATCAATATCTATTCAAGCAAAGATTACTGCTTGAAACATTTATTTTGCTGATGTCAGTTAATCCTCTCCTGATAAAACACTACATGAATGGTGCTGGAAGGCTGGAATGCATCTCCATGTCCTGGCCTGTATCAGGAACAGTGTGGCCAGTAGGACAAGGGAGGTTATTCTTAGAATCAATCAGAATCAAGCAGGTTGGAAGAGACCTCCAACATCATCCAGTCCAACCTAGCACCCAGCCCTAGCCAATCAACTAGACCATGGCACTAAGTGCCTCAGCCAGGCTTTGCTTCAACACCCCCAGGGAAGATGACTCCACCACCTCCCTGGGCAGCCCATTCCAATGCCAATCACTCTCTCTGACAACAACTTCCTCCTAACATCCAGCCTAGACCTCTTCCCCTGTACTCAGCACTGGTAAGGCCACACCTCGGGTACTGTGTCCAGTTCTGGGCTCCTCAATTCAAGAGAGATTTTGAGATACTGGAAGGTGTCCAGAGAAGGGCAATGAAGCTGGTGAGGGGCCTGGAGCACAGCCCTGTGAGGAGAGGCTGAGGGAGCTGGGGGTGTGCAGCCTGCAGAAGAGGAGGCTCAGGGCAGAGCTCATTGCTGTCTACAACTCCCTGAAAGGAGGCTGTAGCCAGGTGGGGTTGGGCTCTTCTGCCAGGCAAGCAGCAACAGAAGAAGGGGACACAGTCTCAAGTTGTGGCAGGGGAGGTCTAGGCTGGATGTTAGGAGGAAGTTCCTGGCAGAGAGAGTGATTGGCATTGGAATGGGCTGCTCAGGGAGGTGGAGGAGTTGCCATCCCTGGAGGTGTTGAAGCAAAGCCTGGCTGAGGCACTTAGTGCCATGGTCTGGTTGATTGGCTAGGGCTGGGTGCTAGGTTGGCCTGGATGATCTTGGAGACCTCTTCCAACCTGGTTGATTCTGTGAGTCTATGATTTTATGATATGTACTCAAAATGAAAAAGGAAAGATAAAATTTCCCCTATTTTAGTTTATTTCTTATGTTTTAGACACACTTTGGAAGAGACCTGAGCTCACCTTGGGTTTGTTTTGTGCTATTTAACCTGCCATTAAATGGCTTTCCCCTCTCCTAGTGATGTCCAGTAAGGTAAGTGTATGGATAATTAGGGCTCACCTATGCCTGCAAGAGGCTGCTAGCATGGGTACCAGATCTCACAGCAGGTGAAAAGATGACAGGTTTTCTCTTAGGATTAATCTCATTACCCTGACTATAAAAAGGTGTAATGGTGACAACTAACATCTTGCTAGAAAAGGCCTTTTCCTTAGTGGTAGGGATGAGGTTGAGACAAATGTTACACCACAGATATCACCCAAAAAAAAATCAGAGGGACCATTTTCATCCTCTTTTTACCTCTGTCTAAAGCATTAGGTGTTTGTCTTCCTATGAGGCTGTCCTGGTTCTGGCTGAGAGAAGGCTAATTCTCTTCCTAGCAGCTTTGGGATTTAGGCTGAGAACAATGCTGATCACCCAGGGATGTTTCTGTTATTGCTGAGCAGTTCTTGCACAGTGCCAGGACCTTTTCTGCTCCTCGCCCCACCAGTGAGTAAGCTGAGGGTGCACAAGAAGCTGGGAGGTGGCACAGCTCAGACAGCTGATCAAAAGGATATTCCAAACCTTATGACATCATGCTCAGCATACAAAAATGGGGGAGAAAGGGAGGGATGTTGAGTGATGGCATCTGTCTTCCCAAATCACTGTTTCACATGACAGACCCTGCCTTTCCTGGGGACAACCTGGGATGGAAAGTGTCAAACAAACTCCTTGGTTTGTTTTTCTTGTGTTTGCAGCTTTTGCTTTGTCTGTTAAACAGCTTTTATCTTAACCCATGACTTTTCTCACGTTTACTCTTCTCATTCCCCTTCCATCCTACTAGGTGGGGGCAGTGAGCAAGTGGTTCACAGGATCACAGGTAATTAGGGGTTGGAAAGGACACAAGGAGATCATCAAGTCAAATCCTCCACACTGCTGCACACTGCTAGCTCCTGTTGAGCTTCTCCTCCACCAGCACCCCCAAGTCCTTCTCCTCAGGGCTACTCTCCAGCCTGGCACTGCCCAGTCTGCATTTGTGCTTGGCATTGCCTCAACCCAGATGCAGCACCTTGCACTTGGTCTTGTTGAACCTCCTGAGGTTGGCTTGTGCCCACCTCTGCAGCCTGTCCAGGTCCCTCTGGATGCCATCCCTGCCCTCCAGCCTGTCTGCTGCACCACACAGCTTGGTGGCATTAGCAAACTTGGTGAGGCTGCACTCAGTGCCTCTGTCCATGGCACCCATGAAGATGTTGAAGAAGCCTGGTCCCAGGACTGATCCCTGAGGGACTCCACTTGTCACTGGCCTCCACTTAGCCATGGAATCATCAAGGCCAGCCTAGCACTATCAAGTCCATGACCATATCCCTCTCTCTGTTACACATCCCTTCCAGGATGTGGGCTCCACGATTTCCCTGGGCAGTCTGTTCCAGGGCTTGACAATCCATTCTGGGGGAGAAATTGTTCCTTATGTCTATACTAAACTTCCTCTGGAACAACTTGAGTTTGTTTCCTCTTGTTCCTATCACTTGTAACTAGAGAGGAGACTGACACCCACCTTGCTACAATCTCCTGCCAGGGAATTGTAGGCAACAAGAAGGTTTCCCTTCAGCCTCCTTTCCTCCAAGCTGAACAACCCCAGTTCCCTTAACCACTCCTCTTAACACTTGTGTTCTAGGTCCTTCAACAGCTGTGTTGCCCTTCTCTGGACATGCTTCAGGTGCAAAACTGTGGAATGAGAAGTGCCACTTTTGGAGAGGAAAGTACAGACAAGGAAACAAAAGCTGCCAAGAAGCCTGAGATTTCTCTTTAAGACCACGAGCTGTGGCACCACATCACGATTTACACCCTCTACTCCTAAGAGCCTAATGCTTCAGCTTGTCACTCTTAGAGAAGGGTTTGTGGCTCAGTGAGTCTGCAAGTCCTTTAATTTCACTGAGTGGCAATAAAAATGCAAGAGCTAGTAAATAAGTAGAGCTCACATGAAGCTCTGTGCTGGGTATGTGTGTGTGCAAGTCTGAGTACACTTTGTGTTCCTCCTCCTTCACCAGCACAGATACTGCCCTGGCTCCTGGCCAGAATGTATGTGCTCCAGACCTACCATTAGCTGCAATATATATCCAGTCACTTGAGATTACTTCCATGCTAATGGCTCAGAAAAAGACTTTCCAAGAGCTACTTATGATTGCAGCAGACAGTTGGAATATTTCAGGAGCGAATATTGCAATGATCTGTTTGAGCTTTGGGAGCTGTTGGAGGAAAATGCCAGCAGAATTAGAAGTACATTCCCTCTGGAGCTGTAGGGTGGAGAATGAGTGCTCTGTACTTCATAAAGAGACTGGAGATGAAGGATTGGGCTCAAAGCATGGGGAAAAAAATGCAGGTGGACCCCTAGAACACTGCAAAAATGCATGGTTAGGTCCTTGTGTTTTGGACTTCTACTTTTGTTGGTCATTCATCATCTTCCCAGTGCAAAATTCCATAGACCTGGGCAATATTTCTGAATCACTCCAAGGTCTGAGACTCTGAAAAGAGTCAGCAAAGGTTCCCCTTAGGTCCCAATAATTTTCAAGGTCTCAAAGATGAACTTTCAGATGGAGCTGCTAATTCCATCTGTCTGGGTTCGATTTCACAGCTTGAGGTGGTTCACAGAGCCATGGAATCATAGAATCAAGCAGGTTGGAAGAGACCTCCAAGCTCATCCAGTGCAACCTAGCACCCAGCCCTAAACAATCAACCAGACCATAGCACTAAATGTCTCAGCCAGGCTTTGCTTCAACACCTCCCGGGGACAGTGACTCCACCACCTCCCTGGGCAGCCCATTCCAATGCCAATCACTCTCTCTGACAACAACTTCCTCCTAACATCCAGCCTAGACCTCCCCCACCACAACTTGAGACTGTGTCCCCTTCTTCTGTTGCTGGTTGCCTGGCAGAAGAGACTAACCCCAGATGGCTTCAACCTCCTTTCAGGGAGTTGTAGACATCAATTAGGTCCCCCCTGAGCCTCCTCTTCTGCAGGCTGCACACCCCCAGCTCCCTCAGCCTCTCCTCACAGGGCTGTGCTCCAGGCCCCTCACCAGCTTTGTTGCCCTTTCAGTATGCCCCAGAACATCATCTCTCACCTTCAGTTGTTTCTCTAGAAGGCTCACAGTCTCCTAAAAGCTTTCTGTCACATCTTGTGTGGGCAGGTGAGGTACTATGAGGTTCCTTAGACTGCCCCAGCAGACTGTGTTTGTGAGATTGATTCATGTCCACACTGACTGTGGTGGGAACACTGACATTCTAATCAACCCTGTGTTGTAGACACCTGAAGTTCATAGGATCACAGAACCAATCAGGGGTGGAAGGGACCACAAGCATCATCTAGTTCCAACCCCCCTGCCATGGCCAGGGACACCCTACCCTAGATCAGGACACCCTATCCTAGATCAGGGTATGTCATGTGCTACCTTTGAAGTCCACCATACCCAAGGGTACATGGGGTTTTGTTTGAGCCAGCAGAGCTCAGCCCTGCCCTTCCCTTCACCAGTGAAAGAACATGTCAGGAAAATAACTGAAGAAAAGGGTACAAAAGGGAATTCTGCAGCTTCTTGTGACTTACATCTGTGATCTTGGGGTTGGTGCATTTGCCCTTGGTGCTGGACAACTCCAGCCAGTGGCTGTCCTGGGCTGGGCAGTGCTGCTTCAGCGTACACTGGCTCTGTCCTTCACACCAGCCGCACTCGAAGTCTGGGTCAGCTTTCAGGCAGAGTCCACAGCTGTCCCTCATGGCTCCACACTTGTACAGGTGAACTGGAGGGACAGGAGGGGGAAAAAAAAGAGGATCTGAGAGATGCAGACAGCATGGGAGAGTGATGGGATGTCAGAGAGCAGAATGAGGACCAAGAGGATTGTCAGAGACCAATGAGGACCTACCTGCTCATCCCAAAGGCAGGTAGGGCCTCTGCAAGGGAGTAAATAATAGGGGGGGGAAATACTGACATTTGTCCTGAAATAAACTGCTCTTGTCAGGGTTTATCCTTAGTTCAAGACAGCTTTGGAGGCTGAGAGGTGAAGGAAAAATGTTGTCCCCAGTAGAGTGATGGACTGCAAGAAGGAAGTTCAGGAGAAAGATGCTTGAGCAGTGACTCAGCCTCAGTTCTTTTTCATGAACCAGGCATCATACAGTGCCACCTTCAACTGCTCTCAGCATCAGTTCTTCATCCTGCAATCATTCTCTAGACTTGGTCTAAGACAACTTAAGCTTTAGGCTTATCCTAGTGCAAAACTGTACAGAACTGGATGCTCAGGTAACACCACCCAGCCTTCCACCAAACCAGAATTCCTAAGAGATAATAAATCCACTATGCTAAAGACCAAGCACCACAGATGCTTCTTGAGTTCACAGGGTCATACTAGCTCCTGGCACAGCTGGCAGCTCATGGCTTGGACAGATTGACACTGATATGAGTCAAGAAGTGGCAGGAGGGCCAGGCCCAGAGAGTGGTGGTGAATGGTGCCACATCCAGTTGGCAGCTGGCACTAGTGGTGTGCCCCAGGGATCAGTGCTGTGCCCAGTCCTGTTCAATACCTTTACTGATGATCTGGATGAGGGGATCAAGCCCAGCATCAGTAAGTTTGCAGATGACAATAAGCTGGGAGTAGGTGTGGATCTGCTGGAGGGTAGGAGAGCCCTGCAGAGGGACCTGGCCAGGCTGGATGGGTGGGCAGAGGCCAATGGGATGAGACTGAACAAGGCCAAGTGCAGGGTTGTACACTTTGGCCACAACAATCCCAAGCAGCACTACAGGCTGGGGACAGAGTGGGTGGAGAGTAGGAAGGCAGAAAAGGAACTGGGGGTACTGGTAGAGAGTAGCTGAAGATGAGGCAGCAGTGTGCCCAGGTGGGCAATAGAGCCAATGGCATCCTAGCCTGGATCAGGAACAGTGTGGCCAGCAGGACAAGGGAGGTTATTCTTCCCCTGTACTCAGCACTGCTCAGGCCACACCTTGAGTGCTGTGTCCAGTTCTGGGCCCCTCAATTCAAGAGAGATGTTGAGGTGCTGGAAGGTGTCCAGAGAAGGGCAAGGAAGCTGGTGAGGGGCCTGGAGCACAGCCCTGTGAGGAGAGGCTGAGGGAGCTGGGGGTGTGCAGCCTGCAGAAGAGGAGGCTCAGGGCTGACCTCATTGCTGTCTACAACTACCTGAAGGGAGGCTGTAGCCAGGTGGGGTTGGGCTCTTCTGCCAGGCAAGCAGCATCAGAACAAGGGGACACAGTCTCAAGCTGTTCTGGGGGAGGTCTAGGCTGGATGTTAGGAGGAAGTTGTTGGCAGAGAGAGTGATTGGCATTGGAATGGGCTGCCCAGGGAGGTGGTGGAGTTGCCATCCCTGGAGGTGTTGAAGCAAAGCCTGGCTGAGGCACTTAGTGCCATGGTCTGGTTGACTTGCTAGGGCTGGGTGCTAGGTTGGCCTGGATGATCTTGGAGGTCTGTTGCAACCTGCTTGATTTCATGATTTAGGTTGGAAAAGACTTGTCCTCTGTATTGCTTTCCAAGTTCAGTGTGGTGCTGGTGAAAACCTCACTCACTACTCCCTGGCATGAGGGTGGGTGCAAGCCAGTGTGAGGGGAGGATGGGAGTACCTGATGGAGTGAGATGGAATGGGAAAATGTGTGGAAAGTTTCCAGGAACAGGTAAAAAGGGAGAAGGAGAAACTTTTGAGACATGGTGATGCGAGGAGAGCCTGCAGGTCTGAGCTCCAGATGAAGAGCAGAGAGCAGGGGTTGCAGGACTGAAGGGCCTCAGGGTGGCTGAGGGTAATGAAGAAAATGTGAATGGATCACCACCTCAGGCAAAAATGCCTGCCTCAGGGTCATGGCTGGACATAGAGTCATAGGACCAACCAGGCTGGAAGAGACCTCCACATCATAGAAGCATAGAAACAACCAGGTGGGAAGAGACCTCCAAGATCATAGAAGCATAGAAACAACCAGGTGGGAAGAGACCTCCAAGATCATAGAAGCATAGAAACAACCAGGTTGGAAGAGACCTCCAAGATCATAGAAGCATAGAAACAACCAGGTTGGAAGAGACCTCCAAGATCATAGAAGCATAGAAACAACCAAGCTGGAAGAGACCTCCAAAATCATAGAATCATAGAAACAACCAGGTGGGAAGAGACCTCCAAGATCATAGAAGCATAGAAACAACCAGGTTGGAAGAGACCTCCAAGATCATAGAAGCATAGAAACAACCAAGCTGGAAGAGACCTCCAAAATCATAGAATCATAGAAACAACCAGGTTGGAAGAGACCTCCAAGCTCATCCAGTCCAACCTATCCCCCAGCCCTAGCCAGTCAACTAGACCATGGCACTAAGTCCAGCCATGCAGTATCCCTCTGTGAGGGGTACATCAGTTCTGTGCTATCAGTGGAGCTAAACAGAGGCAAGCTCTGGGCAGGAGGCAGTTTTCTGTCCTTTGCCATTATCATTTCATTTTGTTCCAACTTTTCCCACAGCAAGCTGCAGCCTTTCTCCTCCCTCTCTCCCTTCTCCTCCTCATTACTACATTGCCTCTGAGTGAGCAGACAGTGCCTGGCCTCCTGGCATGTTGACTTGAAAAGCATCACTGCAGGAGAAATAAAGAGGAGGAAAGCTGGAGAAGGAAGGGCATAAAAACAAGACACAAAAAAATGTGGGGAGAAGCAGGAGGTGAAGATGATGAGAGAAGACAGAAAGCAACACAAGTGGGAGGGAGAGTCATACTTCTCAGGTGTAAAGAGAGAAGTGTTGTGGTTTGAGGTGGGGAGGAACACAAAGCGCAGCAAACAGCCTGGCAATTTGCAGAGTGCAGAGAACAAGCATGCAGCAGACAGCACGGGGAGATGGAGGAGGCTTTGTTAAGAGTAGGGAGCGATGCAGCCCGTTGCTAAGGTTACAGCTTGCAAGGACAAGTTGAAATAACTCCTTTACCTTTGTTCTGTGCTGGGTTGTCAATGTTGAAATGCCCGTTCCACACGACCGTCAGTGCCACCGGCAGGCTGTTGATCTCCATCCCTTCGTAGGAATACTGCAAGTGGGAGAGGGGAGAAACAAAACACATCCAAAGCAAAAGCAAAACAAAGACAATCCCAGACCTAGATGTAACATTTATGAGGAGAGGCTGGGGTTGTTTAGCCTAGAGAAGAGGAGGCTCAGTGGGGACCTCATTGCTGTCTACAACTGCTTGAAGGGAGGCTGTACCCAGGTGGGGTTGGTCTCTTCTGCTAGGCAAGCAGCAACAGAACAAGGGGACACAGTCTCAAGTTGTGCCACGGGAAGTACAGGCTGGATGTTAGGAGGAAGTTGTTGGCAGAGAGAGTGATTGGCATTGGAATGGGCTGCCCAGGGAGGTGGTGGAGTCACCATCCCTGGAGGTGTGCAAGAGAAGCCTGGCTGAGGCACTTAGTGCCATGGTCTGGTTGACTGGCTAGGGCTGGGTGCTAGGTTGGAGTGGATGATCTTGGAGGTCTCTTCCAACCTGGTTGATTCTGTGATTCTATGATTCTGTGATTCTATGATTCTATGATTCTATGATTCTATGATTCTATGATTCTATGATTCTATGATTCTATGAACATAGTGGCCAGAAGTGGGGAGGGGATGGGAAGAGGCAAGAAGTGGTTATGACCAAGAGAAATGGAGCTTTCAACAACCTCCTTAATCACTGCTACCTCTTAGAAAGCCACTGAATGATGCTTTCAAAGTTGTAGTTCCCACCAGAGCAAGTGCCCCTGTCTGCTTGACACTGGTGAGGCAGTGTCAACCAGGATGGAAGAGACCTCCAAGATCATCCAGTCCAACCTAGCCCTAGACAATCAACCAGACCATGGCACTAAGTGCCTCATTCAGACTTGGCTTAAACACCTCCAGGGACAGCAACTCCACCACCTCCCTGGGCAGCCCATTCCAATGCCAATCACTCTCTCTGACAACAACTTCCTCCTAACATCCAGCCTAGACCTCCCCTGGCACAACTTGAGACTGTGTCCCCTTGGTCTATTGCTGGTTGCTTGGGAGAAGAGTCCAACCCCACCTGGCTACAGCCTCCCTTCAGGGAGTTGTAGACAGCAATGAGCTCTGCCCTGAGCCTCCTCTTCTGCAGGCTGCACACCCCCAGCTCCCTCAGCCTCTCCTCACAGGGCTGTGCTCCAGGCCCCTCACCAGCTACATAAATATATGTAAGCACACATAAAGCAAGTGTAGGCAGGCATGTATGAGCATGCATGAACAACTCCCAGAAGCTGAGTGAGTTCTCACAAAGCAGGGAACAGGCATATCATGGAAGTATCTTAAACATAGGGGAAATGGAGGGTCTGTGTAATTATAGACCTGTCAGCCTAACTTGGCTTCCCAAGAAGAAAGTACATCAAATTATTCAACAATCAATTTATAAGCACCTGCAAGATGATAAGGTGATAAAAATCAGCCACCATAGATTTGTCAAGAACAAATTGTGTCAACCCAATCTAATTTCTTTTTTCTGACAGGTTTAATGGCTTTGTGGATGAAGGGGAGGCAGCAGATGTGATTTATCTTGATTTCAGCAGAGTATTTGCTCTAATGCTTACAGGAGATTCTCATAAACAAACTTAGGAAAGAGGATCTAAAAGAAGCCACCATCAGATGCATGTAAAAGCTGACAGAAAAGAAGTCACAGGACCATAGGATGTCAGGGGTTGGAAGGGAACCAAGGAAATCATCAAGTCCAAGCCCCCTGCCAGAGCAAGACAATGCTATCTAACACAGAGCACAGAGGAACACATCCAGACAGGCCTTGAAAGTCTCCAGAGAAGGAGACCCCACAACCTCTCTGGGGAGCCTGTAAGTCAAATACCAGGTTGGGA